>NC_091368.1:12733936-12754489 GCF_038502225.1 Cherax quadricarinatus
GTCTGATGGCCTCTGGGACACCGCCAGCCAGGCACAGGTTGGAAAATTTGGTGAGTTCAGACAGCAGCCTCTCTGAAACCTCACCAAGTGCTGGATTGAGTATTTGTTTTAAGTGTTGAGGCCTTAAACCGGTGAAACCTCCTGCTGAACCCTGTGGAAATGACATAGCAGCTTTATACACATCAGCATCCTGTAAGGTTAGATGTTCTTCGCCTGCTGCAATGTCAGGGAGGTCAATGTTGGTACTGGGAGCCCTGGGTGGATGTTTGTCCTTCAGAGCTTGCGCCGTGCTGACGTCCTTGGGAGCGATGGTATCCTCACTGGTTATAAGTCTCAAAGCTCCAATAGTATTACCCTCTTCTATTTTTTTGCTAATTTGGGCTCTGATTTTTGAGGTGTCGGGTGTCCTGTTGTTGGCATTTGCCCGGCGGGTGTTTGTCGCCCTAGGGGGGAGACGGACGAGGTTGTCATCCCTTGGGAATGCATTTATTGCCCTAATTACATGTGTTGCTAGTGACTTGTCCCTCCTTGGTGGGACAGCCAAACAGGCATTGCCAAAAAGCAGCAAGTTGTGCCAGGATGTGTTGTTTGAAGGAGCATCGTTGACTTTCTTCAGAAGGTCAGTGAATTTGCTAGCAGCTTGAGGGCGAGCTGCTTTGGGGATGTGTGTCAGAGTCCTGGTGAATGTTAATTTGATTGCAGATTTGAGGTCCTCTGTAGAGGTGAAGTCACGGTAGCTGTCAGCCCTGTCTGCTGGGGGAGGCTGTTGGTTGTTCTCATTTGGAGCTCTCCTGGAGCCTAGGCATCTATTGTGTGCACGGATGTTGCCAGATGTGGGATTGAGTGCACATTCCCTGTGGCACACCCGGCAAATGCCTCGTGAACGACAGCTTTGGCTCTGTCGTGAAGATTCCTGGGAAACCGCGACTTGTGACATTGCTGATATCGTGGGGGTGGGAGGGCGCCAGCTGTGGGGTGACGGGTGAAGGGCAGCATGGATGCATGGGTGATCATATATATATATATATATATTTATATATTTATATATATATATATATATATATATATATATATATATATATATATAAATATATATATATATATATATATATATATATATATATATATATATATATATATATATATATATATATATATATATATATGTATATATATATCGAAACTGTATATATATATATACATATATAAATATATATATATATATATATATATATATATATATATATATATATATATATATATATATATATATATATATATATATATATATATATATATATATATATATATATATATATATATATATATATATATATATATATATATAGGTCGTGCCGAATATGTAAAACTGATCAATTAGCAAGAACTCATTTAAAATTAAGTCCTTTCTGAAATTTTCTCTTACACGTTTAAAGATATATTTTTTTCATTAATGTCAATGTAAAAAATTTTTAATTTTTCCCCCAAAGAATCTTAGAAAACTTACCTAACCTTATTATAACAAGAACAATTTGTTTTAGCCTAATCCAACAAAATATATTTTAGATTTGTTTACAATAATTTAATACAAAACAATCACAGTGAAATATATTTTTATCGTTAGGCTCAGAATGATTTTTTCGAAATTATTGCATACACAAATTTTCGCTTGTCCTATATGGCAAGATGAGCGTTGCTATTTAAGCCAAGATTGCAAGTTCTGCCTATTCTGCACGACATATATATATGTATATATATATATATATATATATATATATATATATATATATATATATATATATATATATATATATATATATATGTCGTGCCGAATAGGCAGAACTTGCGATCTTGGCTTATATAGCAACGCTCGTCTTGCCATATAGGACAAGTGAAAATTTGTGTATGCAATAATTTCGCAAAAATCATTCTGAACCTAATGAAAAAAAAATTTATTTTACTGTGTTCGTTTAGTATTAAATTATTGTGAACAAATCTGAAATATATTTAGTTGGGATAGGCTAAAATAAATTACGCTTGTTATAATAAGGTTAGGTAAGTTTTCTAAGATTCTTTTGGTGCAAAATTAAATTTTTTTACATTAAAATTAATGGAAAAATTATATCTTTAAACGTATTGGAGAAAATTTTAGAAAGGGCTTAATTTTAAAAGAGTTTTTGCTAATTGACCAGTTTTAGATTTTCGGCACGACATATATATATATATATATATATATATATATATATATATATATATATATATATATATATATATATATATATATATATATATATATATATATATATATATATATATATATATATATATATATATATATATATATATATACACATGCAAAACAACCACTCTGAAAGAATAGAGAAATTCCAAGCGCTTTCGTGACTACTCACATTATCAAGGAACTATGAAAGTAAAGCATCCAAGGAAGGTATATAAGGGGTCTGGCCAACACCTCACTATCAGATCCCACAACTGGTAAACACCTGACGCGCGCCGGCCCAACTGGACAGGTCCTTTGCACAACCCACCCACAAACTATTCTAACCAAGAAAATTTTTAAAATTATTATTTTTCCAGTGTATTAATAAATTCTTCCCAAATTCTAATAATTATAAATGGATCTAATTTATATAAACCAAAGGAAATATTCATATTATTGTCTAAACTGCTTTTTATGAAACAACATTCAATTATATTCCTGTCGACCATGGACTTGCTTGATACTACTTTCTCAACTTTTTGAAAATCAATTGGATTGTTAAAATGTCTTACATGAATAAATAGAGCATTGGAATCTTTTCCAGTTCTAATGCTATATTTATGTTGTTTTAATGTTAGTTCGAGATTTTTACCAGTTTGACGGTAATAAACTTTATCGCAAATTTTACAAGGAATCTTATAGACACATCCATCAGCATTTTGGGGGGAATTCTTTATCAAAAGTTTTTTTTACTGTATTAAGATTTTTAAATACAACTTTGATATTAAAAGTCTTAAGAAGGGAAGGCATATAAACCAAGTTTTCATGGTAAGGGAGAACCAACATATATTCAGTTGATTAAGGCTGGTTCACCGTCCTGTGAACTAACCATCTGAACCTCGCTCCTCTCTCTCTCCCTCTCTTCCTATCCTAATCTCTCTCTCTACCTATCTCACTCTCTACCTATATATCTCTCTCTACCTATCTCTCTCTCTTCCCTCTCCCGTCTCTCCCTTCTAACATCTCTTCCCTCTAACACCTCCTCCCCTCTAACATCTCTCCCCCTCTAACATCTCTCCCCTCCCATTATCTCTCCCCTCTCCTTTTTCCCACCTCTCTCCCCTCCTCCCCTCTCTCTCCCCCTAGCCTCTCTCTCCCCTTAGCCTCTCTCTCCCCTCTCTCTCTTCCATCTCCCCCCTCTTTCCCCCTCTCTCCCCCTCTCTCCCCCTCTCTCTCCCCCTCTCTTTGCCTTCTCTCTCCCCTCTCGCTCTTCCATCTCCCCCCTCTTTCCCCCTCTCGCCCCCGCTCTCCCCCTTTCTTTCCCCCTCTCTTTGCCTTCTCTCTCTCTCTCTCTCTCTCTCCCTCTCTCTATCTCCCTCTCTCTCTCTCCCTCTCTCTCTCTCTCTCTCTCTCTCTCTCTCTCTCTCTCTCTCTCTCTCTCTCTCTCTCTCTCTCTCCCTCTCTCTCTCTCTCTCTCTTGCTCTCTCTCTTCCCCATTTTCCCTTCTCAATCTCCCCCTCTCCTACCCTTCCCTTCACTCTTTCTCCCCCCTCTCTCTCTCACTCTCACTCACTCTCTCTTCCCATTTTTTCCTTCTCACTATCCCCCTCTCTCTTTCTACCTTCCCTTCTCTCTCTCTCTCTCTTTCTCCATCTCTTTTCCATTTTTCCCTTCTCACTCTCCCCCCCTCCTTCCCTTCCCTTCTCTCTCTTTCCCCCTCTCACACTCTCCCCCTTTCCCTTCTCACTCTTCCCATCTCTCTCTCCTTCTACCTTTCCCTTCTCTCTTCTCTCCCAAAAAAAAAAAATGGTGAGGACTCGCAGAAACCAAGGATCAGATGAGAATGGTTCTGGTAGGGAGGAGTGGATGGAGGAGCAGTGGAAAAGGATGGAACAAGAGTGGGAGAGAAAATTAGGAGAGCTTTCTGAAAAAATGGAGAAAGAGCTCTCTGTGAAATTGGAAAAGAGGTTGGAGAAGGAGACAAAGAATTGGGAGGCACACGTCGAAACTGCAGTAACCAAGATAAGGGTCCTAGAAGTTGAGATAAATAGGCTGAAGCGAGTTACAGGGGCAGTGACCAGAGAAGACACACCATATGAAGCTGCGAGGCCGAACAGGAAAGAAGGAATTATGAATTGTGCTAAGGTCATATCAACCTGCCAAAAAGAGCCAAGGAGTGGAAGGGAAGAACAGCTGGTTGCAGACGGAGAGGGTGATAGGTCGAATGCTGACGCACAACCATGCTATCAAGAGCCACTGGAAAAATCAAGGGAGAAACTGACCACATACAGGCAGGATCCAGAGTCACAGATGGTGAGGCAATGGGAGGAGGAAAGGGCAAAATCAGTGTTAATCCATGGGCTTCAGGAGAGAGAGGAAAGGACACACACTGAAAGGCAGCAGGAAGAAAGTAAGGAGAGTGAGAAAATCATCACGGAAATAGGTGAAGAGATGGACGAGATTGTAAATTTTCAGAGAATATGGGGGTACTCGAAGGGGAGAAACCGGCCAATCAAGCTGATTCTCAGGACGGAAACAGTGTGGAACAGGATCCTCCAAGAGAAACCACGATTGAAATACTCGGAAGAGTACAAGAGGGTGTTCCTAGACAGAGACCGAACACAATCAGAACGACAGCAGCTGAGGGAGAGGACAAAAAAGCGAAAGGAGCTAGGAAAAGAGACAAGGATGGAACCAGCAGAGGTCAGTCAGAGCAGAACAGAACAGCAAGGGCAAGCACACACACAACTATTCTCAGAACCATACAACCTATCACACCATCCCAACACACACTACAATCCATACCCACAGCCTCCACCCAACACCGAGCTATAGAATCCCAAAGTATGCTACCAGGTCTCCCACCATCACAGGCCCCACAAACCACAGTGTTGGAAAGGAAACTGAAAGAATGGTACACAAACGCCGATGGTATAACAAATAAGTGGGAGGAGTGGCATGAAAGAATCAAAGAGGCATCACCGGACATCATAGCTCTCACAGAAACCAAGCTTACAGGTATGATAACAGATGCCATCTTTCCAATGGGATACCAAATCCTGAGGAAAGACAGAGGGAACAGGGGGGGGGTGGAGGAGTGGCATTGCTGATCAAAAATCGCTGGAATTTTGATGAGCTGGAGAGAGGAGACAGCGGAGAAGAAAGTGATTACATAGCGGGAACGCTTCACTCTGGAGGTCCCAAGGTGGTAATAGCAGTGATGTATAACCCACCACAGAACAGCAGGAGGCCAAGGCAAGAGTACGACGTGAGCAATAGAGCGATGGTTGACACACTGGCTAGAGTGACCAGTTGCATGCAGGGCAAAGCTCCTGATCATGGGTGACTTTAACCACAAGGAGATCGATTGGGAGAACTTGGACCCGCATGGGGGCCAAGATACATGGAGGGCTAAGATGATGGAGGTGGTACTGGAAAACTTCATGTACCAACACGTAAGGGACACTACAAGAGAGAGAGGAGAGGATGAACCAGCAAGGCCAGACCTAGTATTCACCTTGAGTAGTGCAGATATCGAGGACATCACATATGAAAGACCCCTTGGGGCCAGTGACCATGTGGTTTTAAGCTTCGAATACACAGTAGAGCTACAAGTGGAGGGAGAAGCAGGAAGGCCAGGACGAATGAAGCCAAACTACAAGAAAGGGGACTACACAGGAATGAGGAACTTCCTGAACGGGGTTCAGTGGGACAGAGAACTGGCAGGGAAGCCAATTAATGAGATGATGGAATATGTAGCAACAAAATGCAAGGAGGCTGAGGAGAGGTTTGTACCCAAGGGTAACGGGAATAATGAAAAAGCCAGGATGAGCTAGTGCAGGGAGGCCCAGAGCTAAGAGGTCGTAGAGCCAGAAACGAATATGCTCAGATAAGAAGGGAGGCCCAAAGACAATACGAGACATAGCAGCGAAAGGACCCGAAACTGTACAGGGAGGAAAACAACAATCAAGGACCAGGTAATCAGAAGGAAGGAAGGAGGAGAGACAACAAGACCGTGAAGTATGTGAGGAACTCAAAAAGAGATTCAAAGAAGTGTTCACAGAGGAGACAGAAGGGGCTCCAGAAAGACGGAGAGGTGGGGCACACCACCATGTCTGGACACAGAGCACACAACCGAGGAAGAAGTGAAGAGGCTTCTGAGTGAGCTAGATACCTCAAAGGCGGGGCCAGATAACATCTCCCCATGGGTATTGAGAGAGGGAGCAGAAGCGCTATGTGTAAACAACAATATTCAATACATCTATCGGGGAGATTGCCTGAGGCATGGAAGACACCAAATGTAGTCCCAATCTTTAAAAAAGGAGACAGACATGAAGCATTAAACTACAGACCAGTGTCACTGACATGTATAGTATGCAAAATCATGGAGAAGATTATCAGGAGAAGAGTGGTGGAACACCTAGAAAGGAATGATCTCATCAACAGCAGCCAACATGGTTTCAGGGACAGGAAATCCTGTGTCACAAACCAACTAGAGTTCTATGACATGGTGACAGCAGTAAGACAAGAGAGAGAGGGGTGGGTGGATTGCATATTCTTGGACTGCAACAAGGCGTTTGACACAGTTCCACACAAGAGATTGGTGCAAAAACTGGAGGACCAAGCAGGGATAACAGGGAAGGCACTACAATGGATCAGGGAATACTTGTCAGGAAGACAGCAGCGAGTCATGGTAAGTGGCGAGGTGTCAGAGTGGGCACCTGTGACCAGCGGGGTCCCACAGGGGTCAGTCCTAGGACCAGTGTTGTTTCTGGTATTTGTGAACGACATGACGGAAGGAATAGACTCTGAGGTGTCCCTGTTTGCAGATGACGTGAAGTTGATGAGAAGAATTCACTCGATCGAAGACCAGGCAGAACTACAAAGGGATCTGGACAGGCTGCAGACCTGGTCCAGCAATTGGCTCCTGGAGTTCAATCCCACCAAGTGCAAAGTCATGAAGATTGGGGAAGGGCAAAGAAGGCCGCAGACGGAGTACAGTCTAGGGGGCCATAGACTGCACACCTCACTCAAGGAAAAAGATCTTGGGGTGAGTATAACACCAGGCACATCTCCTGAAGCGCACATCAATCAAATAACTGCTGCAGCATATGGGCGCCTAGCAAACCTCAGAACAGAATTCCGACATCTTAATAAGGAATCGTTCAGGACCCTGTACACCGTGTACGTTAGGCCCATATTGGAGTATGCGGCACCAGTTTGGAACCCACACCTAGCCAAGCACGTAAAGAAACTAGAGAAAGTGCAAAGGTTTGCAATAAGACTAGTCCCAGAGCTAAGAGGTATGTCCTACGAGGAGAGGTTAAGGGAAATCAACCTGACGACACTGGAGGACAGGAGAGATAGGGGGGACATGATAACGACATACAAAATACTGAGAGGAATTGACAAGGTGGACAAAGACAGGATGTTCCAGAGATTGGACACAGTAACAAGGGGACACAGTTGGAAGTTGAAGACACAGATGAATCACAGGGATGTTAGGAAGTATTTCTTCAGCCACAGAGTAGTCAGTAAGTGGAATAGTTTGGGAAGCGATGTAGTGGAGGCAGGATCCATACATAGCTTTAAGCAGAGGTATGATAAAACTCACGGTTCAGAGAGAGTGACATAGTAGCGATCAGTGAAGAGGCGGGGCCAGGAGCTCGGACTCGACCCCCGCAACCTCAACAAGGTGAGTACAACTAGGTGAGTACAGACACAGACACACACACACACACACACACACACACACACACACACACACACACACACACACACACACACACACACACACACACACATACACACACACACTCACACACACTCACACACACACACACACACACACACACACGCACCGACACACACACACACACACACACACACACACACTCACATACACACACACACATACAGACACACATACACACACACACACACACACACACACACACACACACACACACACACACACACACACACACACACACACACACACACACACAGAGAGCAGAGCAAAGGTGCTGGTTATAGGGGATTTCAACCACAGGGAGACTGACTGGGAAAACCTGGAGCCACATGGGGGTCCCGAAACATGGAGAGCCAGGATGTTGGACGTGGTGCTGGAAAACCTCATGCACCAACATGTTAAGGACACTACCAGAGTGAGAGGGGAGGATGAACCAGCAAGATTGGACCTTGTGTTCACCCTGGGCAGCTCAGACATTGAGGACATCAAGTATGAGAGTCCCCTAGGAGCTAGCGACGACGTGGTTCAGTGCTTTGAATACATAGTAGAGCTGCAAGTGGAGAGAATAACAGGAGTTGAATGGGAAAAGCCTGACTATAAAAGAGGGGACTACATAGGGTTGAAGAACTTCCTGCGGGAGGTCCAGTGGGACAGGGAACTGGCAGGAAAGCCAGTAAATGAAATGATGGAATATGCAACAGCAAAATGCAAGGAGGCAGTGGAAAGGTTTATTCCCAAGGGCAACAGTAACAACGGGAAGACGCGAACGAATCCCTGGTTTACCCGACGGTGTAAGGAGGCAAAAAAATTGCAATAGAGAATGGAAAAAGTACAGAAGGCAGAGAACACACGAAAATAGGGAGATCAGTCGCAGAGCCAGGAATGAGTACGCACAGGTAAGGAGGGATGCCCAACGACAGTATGAAAATGACATAGCATTGAGAATCAAGACAGACCCGAAACTGTTGTATAGCCACATCAGGAGGAAGACAACAGTCAAAGACCAGGTGATCAGATTAAGGACAGAAGGTGGAGAACTCACAAGAAATGATCAGGAGGTATGTGAGGAGCTGAACAGGAGATTTAAGGAAGGTTTTACAGTAGAGACAGGAAGGGCTGTGGGAAGACAGCACAGAAGGGAACATCAAGAGGGAATATACCAACAAGTGTTGGATGACATACGAACAACTGAGGAGGAGGTGAAGAAACTCTTAAGTGACCTAGACACCTCAAAGGCGATGGGACCGGACAACATCTCCCCAAGGGTCCTTAGAGAAGGAGCAGAGATACTGTGCGTGCCTCTAACCACAATCTTCAACACATCCCTTGAAACTGGGCAACTACCTGAGAAATGGAAGACAGCTAATGTAGTCCCCATATTTAAGAAAGGAAACATAAACGAGGCACTAATCTACAGACCTGTGTCTTTGACATGTATTGTGTGCAAAGTCATTGGGAAGATTATCAGGAGGAGAGTGGTCGAACACCTGGAAAGTAACAAGATTATAATTGAAAACCAGCATGGGTTCATGGAAGGCAAATCTTGTATCACAAACCTCCTGGAGTTTTATGACAAGGTAATAGAAGTAAGACACGAGAGAGAGGGGTGGTTAGATTGCGTTTTCCTAGACTGCAGGAAGGCCTTTGACACAGTTCCCCACAAGAGATTAGTGCAGAAGCTGGAGGATCAGGTGCATGTAAAAGGGAGGGCACTGCAATGGATAAAGGAATACCTGACAGGGAGGCAGCAACGAGTCATGGTACGTGAAGAGGTATCACAGTGGGCGCCTGTTGCTAGCGGGGTCCCACAGGGGTCAGTTCTAGGACCAGTGCTATTTTTGATATATGTGAACAACATGATGGAAGGAATAGACACTGAAGTGTCCCTGTTCTCAGATGACGTGAAGTTGATGAGAAGAATTAAATCGGACGAGGATGAGGCAGGACTGCAAAGAGTCCTGGACAGGCTGGACATGTGGTCCAGTAACTGGCTTCTCGAATTCAATCCAGCCAAATGCAAAGTCAAGAAGATTGGGGAGGGGCAAAGAAGACCGCAGACAGAGTATAGGCTAGGTGGACAAAGACTACAGACCTCACTCAGGGAGAAAGACCTTGGGGTGACCATAACACCGAGCACATCACCGGAGGCACACATCAACCAAATAAACGCTGCAGCATACTGGCGCCTGGCAAACCTGAGAATAGCGTTCCGATACCTTAATAAGGAATCGTTCAAGACACTGTACACTGTGTATGTTAGGCCCATACTGGAGTATGCAGCTCCAGTCTGGAACCCACACCTGGTCAAGCACGTCAAGAAGTTAGAGAAAGTACAAAGGTTTGCAACAAGGCTAGTCCCAGAGCTCAAGGGAATGTCGTACGAGGAAAGGTTAAGGGAAATCGGACTGACGACACTGGAGGACAGAAGGGTCAGGGGAGACATGATAACGACATACAAGATACTGTGGGGAATAGACAAGGTGGACTGAGATAGGATGTTCCAGAGAGGGAACACAGGGACAAGGGGTCACAACTGGAAGCTGAAGACTCAGACGAGTCTCAGGGACGTTAGGAAGTATTTCTTCAGTCATAGAGTTGTCAGCAAGTGGAATAGCCTAGCAAGTGAAGTAGTGGAGGCAGGAACCATACATAGTTTTAAGAAGAGGTATGACAAAGCTCAGGAAGCAGAGAGAGAGAGGACCCAGTAGCGATCAGTTAAGAGGCGTTGCCAGGAGCTGAGTCTCGGCCCCTGCAACCACAATTAGGTGAGCACAATTAGGTGAGTACACACACACACACACACAAGCACTTTAGCTAGTGAAACTGAAGAAAGGAATGCTGCAATGGAGAAAATCACATTGAATGAGGGAATACACAAGGATATGCAGTCGGAGAATGAAAGGGTGAGGTCAGTCTTTGTGTATGGGCTCCAGGAAGTTGAAGGGGAAACATATGAAGCAAGAAAACAAGGGAAAAAAAGCAATTGAAAGCATCATAAAACCAATAGGAGAAGACGACATGACCCAGCTGGAAAATTTTCAGAGAATCGGGGGGGTTTGTAAAAAAAAGGATGCCGGCCAGTGAAAGTGACCCTCAAGGCAGAATCGACTCGGAACAGGATCCTGCAGGAGAAAGCACGATTAAGGGACATGCCGGAATACAGGAAGGTGTATCTCGACAGCGACAGAACACAAGAAGAAAGGCAGAAACTGAGAGAGATGGTACAAAGGCGAAAGGAGGAAAGAGAGGGGATGGAGAAGACAGACAGAAGATCCCAGACCCAGGAAGAAGATCAAATACAGCCTCCCTAACAACTTCCTGTAGAAGCCTCCCAACCAGGTCAACCCCAGTGCAACCAAACACTCTAAACCAAAACACCCATGCCACATTAAATGCCCCCACCCACTGCATTACAAGCTCCACCCCCACAGCAACCACCCATAGTACCTTATCAGGTCTCCCACTTCCCCAACCCCAATATACCTCCCAGACCACACTTTTAGAAAAGAAGTTGGAGGTGTGGTATACAAATGCAGATGGAATAACAAGTAAGTATGAGGAGTGGCATGAAAGAATCAAGGAGACATCCCCAGACATAATAACACTCACAGGAACAAAACTCACCAGAATAATAACAGATTCAGTCTTTCCATCAGGATATCAAATCCTCAGGAAAGACAGAGGGAGGAGAGGGGGAGGAGGAGTTGCACTGCTCATTAAAAACCAGTGGGGGTTTGAGAAAATGGAAGGAATGGATGGCACGGTCGAAAGGGACTTCTTAGTAGGAGCAATCCAGTCTAAGGGACATAAGGTGATAATTGCAGTAATGTACAACCCACCACAGAACTGCAGGAGGCCAAGAGAAGAATACGATGAGAGCAACAGAGCAATGGTCGACACACTAGACGAGGTAGCCAGGAAAGCACACATGGGAGGAGCAAAGTTACTAGTTATGGGTGATTTCAATCAATGGAGATTGACTGGGAAAACCTGGAGCCCCATGGGGGTCCCGAAACATGGAGAGCCAAAATGATGGATGTGGTACTGGAAAACCTCATGCATCAACATGTTAGAGACACTGCCAGAGAGAGAGGAGAGGATGACCCAGCAAGACTGGACCTTGTATTCACCTTGAGTAGTTCGGACATCGAGGATATCATATATGAAAGTCCCCTAGGAGCTAGTGATCATGTGGTTCTGTGCTTCGACTACATAGTTGAGCTCCAAGTGGAGAGAGTAGCAGGAATAGACTGGGGAAAACCAAACTACAAAAGCGGGAACTACTCAGGCATGACGGACTTCCTTCAAGACATTCAGTGGGAGAGGGAACTGACGGGAAAACCAGTACAAGAAATGATGGACTATGAGGCAACAAAATGCAAGGAGGCAGAGGAGAGGTTTGTTCCCAATGAAACAGAAATAATGGGAAGAACAGAAAGAGTCCTTGGTTCACCCAAAGGTGTAGGGAGGCAAAAACTAGGTGTACTAGAGAATGGAAAAGGTGCAGAAGACAGAGAACTCAGGAAAATAAAGAGATTAGCCGAAGAACCAGAAACCAATATGCACAGATAAGAAGGAAGGCACAGTGACAATATGAAAATAACAAAACATCGAAAGTCAACACTGACCCGAAGCTGTTGTACAGCCACATCAGGAGGAAAACAACAGTCAAGGACCAGGTAATAAGATTGAGGAAGGGTGATGGGGGAGTTCACAAGAAACGACCTAGAGGTATGTCAGGAACTCAACACGAGATTTAAAGAAGTATTTACAGTGGAAACCAGTAGGACTCCAGGTAATCAGAACAGGGGGGTACACCAGGAAGTGCTGGTCGAGGTACATATAACCAAGGAGGAGGTGAAGAAGCTGCTATGCGAACTTGACACCTCAAAGGCGGTGGTACTAGACAACATCTCTCCGTGGGTCCTTAAAGAGGGAGCAGAGATACTGTGTGTGTCATTAACAAAGATGTTCAACACATCATTTGAAACTGGGCAACTCCCTGAGGTATGGAAGATGGCAAATGTAGTCCCAATTTTTAAAAAGGGAGACAGACATGAGGTACTAAACTACAGACCTGTATCACTAACGTGTATAGTATGCCAGGTCATGGCAAAGATCATCAGGAGGAGAGTGGTGGAGCACCTGGAAAGAAGCAAGTGTATAATTGACAACCAGCACGGTTTCAGGGAAGGAAAATCCTGTGTCACAAACCTACTAGAGTTTTATGACAAGGTGACAGAAGTAAGACAAGAGAGAGAGGGGAGGATCGACTGCATTTTTTTGGACTGCAAGAAGGCCTTCGACACAGTTCCTCACGAGAGGTTACTGCAAAAGCTAGAGGATCAGGCACACATAACAGGAAAGGCACTGCAATGGATAAGAGAATACCTGACAGTGAGACAACAACGAGTCATGGTACGTGACGAGGTGTCAGAGTGGGCGCCTGTGACAAGCGGGGTTCCACAGGGGTCAGTCCTAGGACCTGTGCTGTTCTTGGTATATGTGAACGCCATAACGGAAGGGATAGACTCAGAAGTGTCCTTGTTTGCAGATGATGTGAAGTCAATGAGAAGAATCAAATCGAATGAGGATCAGGTAGGACTACAAAGAGACCTGGACAGGCTAGAAGCCTGGTCCAGCAACTGGCTCCTTGAGTTTAACCCTGCCAAATGCAAAGTCATGAAGATTGGGGAAGGGCAAAGAAGACCGCAGACACAAAATAGTTTACATGGCCAAAGACTGCAAACCTCACTCACGGAAAAGGATCTGGGGGTGAGTATAACACCGAGCATATCTCCTGAGGCGCACATCAATCAGATAACTGCTGCAGCATACGGGCGCCTGGCAAACCTACGGATAGCGTTCCGATACCTCAGTAAGGATTCGTTCAAGACTCTGTATACCATTTACGTCAGGCCCATACTGGAGTATGCAGCACCAGTTTGGAATCCACACCTAGTCAAGCACGTAAAGAAATTAGAGAAAGTGCAAAGGTTTGCAACAAGGCTAGTCCCAGAGCTACGGGGATTGTCCTACGAAGAAAGGTTGAGGAAAATCGGCCTGACGACACTGGAGGACAGGAGGGTCAGGGGAGACATGATAACGACATATAAAATACTGCGCGTAATAGACAAGGTGGACAAAGACGAGATGTTCCAGAGAAGGGACACAGAAACAAGGGGTCACAATTGGAAGTTGAAGACTTCGATGAATCAAAGGGATTTTAGGAAGTATTTCTTCAGTCATAGAGTTGTCAGGCCGTGGAATAGCCTAGAAAGTGACGTACTGGAGGCGGGAACCATACATAGTTTTAAGGCGAGGTTTGATAAAGCTCATGGGGCAGGGAGAGAGAGGACCTAGTAGCAATCAGCGAAGAGGCGGGGCCAGGAGCAGTGAATCGACCCCTGTAACCACAAATAGGTGGGTACACACACACACACACATACACACACACACACACACACACACACACACACACACACACACACACACACACACACACACACACACACACACACACACACACACACACACACACACATACAGGAAAATAAAGAGAATAGTTGAAGAGCCAGAAATGAGTATGCACAGATGCACAGATAAGGAGCGAGGCCCACCGACAGTGCAAAATCAACATAGCATCGGAAGTCAAGTCTGACCCGAAACTGCTGTATTGCCACATTAGGAGGAAGACAACAGTCAAAAACCAAGTATTCAGGCTGAGGAAAGAGGGAGAGGAGCTCACAAGAAACGATCAAGAGGAATGTGAGGAGCTCAACACGAGATTTCAGAAATTATTTACAGTAGAGACAGGGAGTACTCTGGGAAGACAGAACAGAGGGGGACACGAACAAGGGTTTTACCAGCAAGTGTTGGTTGAAATACACACAACTGAGGAGGAGGTGAAGAAGCTGCTAAGTAGCCCTGATTCCCCAAAGGCGGTGGGACAGCACAACTATCCGTGCGTCTTTAGAGAAGGAGCAGAGACGCTGTGTGTGCCTTTAACCACAATTTTCAAAACATCCCTTGAAACTGGGCAACTGTCTAAGGTAAGAAAGAGGGCAAAGGTAGTCTCCAATTGTAAGAAAGGAGACAGAAACACGCACCCACCAGAAACACCTGCAGAAGGACTCCAGCCACGACACCCCAAAGGCAACTGAACAATCCAAACCAACCATCACACACCTATCCCTCTGTTCCCACCCCCCGCACCACGAACCCTACCTCGACAGCAACCCCCTATTGGAGCTCTTCCTCCATCTCCACTGCAACCCCCCACAGGCCCCCACCAGGGCTCCTGCTCTCCCAACCCCAGTATTCCCCCAGGACCACAGTTACAGTATTAGAACAGAAGTTAAAGGTTTGGTACACAAATGCTGATGGATTAACGAATAAATATGAGGAATGGCAAGAAAGAACCAAAGAGAAGTCCCCAGATACCATAGCAGTTACAGAGAAAAAACTCATGGAGACAATAACAGATGCAATCTTCCCACCAGGATACCAGATCATGAGGAAAGATAGAAGGGGCAGAGGGGGAGGAGGGATTGCTCTGCTCGTAAAAAAACGATGGAAATTCGAGAAAATGGGAGGCATAGACGAGACAGGAGAAAGGGACTACATAGTAGGTACACTTCAGTTTGGGGAGCACAAGGTGGTCATTGCAGTGATGTATAATCTACCACAGAACTGCAGGATGCCAAGAGAGGAATATGAAGAGAGCAACAGAGCAATGGTGGGCACACTTGCTGAGGTGGCAAGAAGAGCTCACTCCAGCAGAGCAAAGTTGCTGGTTATGGGAGATTTCAACCACAGGGAGGTTGACTGGGAAAACCTGGAGCCACAGGTGGGTCCCGAAACATAGAGAGCCAAGATGATGGACGTGGTGTTGGAAAACTTCATGCACCAACATGTTAAGGACACTACCAGAGTGAGAGGGGAGGATGAACCAGCAAGATTGGACCTTGTGTTCACCCTGGGCAGTTCAGATATTGAGGACATCACATATGAGAGTCACCTAGGAGCTAGTGACCACGTGGATCTGTTCTTTGAATACATAGTAGAGTTGGGAGTGGAGAGAGTAACAGGAGTTGAATGGGAAAAGCCTGACTATAAAAGAGGGGACTACATAGGGATGAGGAACTTCCTGCAGGAGGTCCAGTGGGAGAGAGAACTGGCAGGAAAGCCAGTAAATGAAATGATGGAATATGTAACAACAAAATGCAAGGAGGCAGTAGAAAGGTTTATTCCCAAGGGCAACAGAAACAATGGGAAGACCAGAACGAGCCCCTGGTTTACCCGATGGTGTAAGGAGGCAAAAACAAAGTGCAGTAGAGAATGGAAAAAGTACAGAAGGCAGAGAACACATGAAAATAGGGAGATTAGTCGCAGAGCCAGGAACGAGTATGCACAGGTAAGGAGGGAGGCCCAGCGACAGTATGAAAATAGCATCGAAAATCAAGACTGACCCGAATCTGTTGTATAGCCACATCAGGAGGAAGACAACAGTCAAAGACCAGGTGATCAGACTGAGGACAGAAGGTGGGGAACTCACAAGAAATGATCATGAGGTATGTGAGGAGCTAAACAGGAGATTTAAGGAAGTTTTTACAGTAGAGATAGGAAGGGCTGTGGGAAGACAGCACAGAAGGGAACATCAAGAGGGAATATACCAACAAGTGTTGGGTGACATACGAACAACAGAGGAGGAGGTGCAGAAGGTGCTAAGTGACCTTGATACCTCAAAGGCGATGGGACAGGATAACATCTCCCCGTGGGTCCTTAGAGAAGGAGCAGAGATGCTGAGCGTGCCCCTAACCACAATCTTCAACACATCCCTTGAAAAAATTAGACACATGTGCAACTCTTGAGGAAACGTTTCGCCACACAGTGGCTTCATCAGTCCATACAAAGGAGAATCTTGAAGAACAGACCTGTGTCTCTGTCATGTATTGTGTGCAAAGTCATAGAGAAAATTATCAGGAGGAGAGTTGTGGAACACCTGGAACGGAACAAGATTATAAATGAAAACCAGCATGAGTTCATGGAAGGCAAATCCTGTGTCACAAACCTTCTGGAGTTTTATGACAAGGTAACAGAAGTAAGACACGAGAGAGAGGGGTGGATTGACTGCATTTTCCTAGACTGCAGGAAGGCCTTTGACACAGTTCCCCACAAGAGATTAGTGCAGAAGCTGGAGGATCAGGCGCATATAACAGGGAGGGCACTGCAATGGATCAGGGAATACCTGACAGGGAGGCAACAACGAGTCATGGTACGCGAAGAGGTATCACAATGGGCGCCTGTGACGAGCGGGGTCCCACAGGGGTCAGTTCTAGGACCAGTGCTATTTTTTATAAATGCGAACGACATGATGGAAGGAATAGACTCTGAAGTGTCCCTATTCGCAGATGATGTGAAGCTGATGAGAAGAATTAAATCGGATGAGGATGAGGCAGGACTGCAAAGAGACCTGGACAGGCTGGACATGTGGTCCAGAAACTGGCTTCTCGAATTCAACCCTGGCAAATGCAAAGTCATGAAGATTGAGGAGGGGCAAAGAAGGCCTCAGACAGAATATAGGCTAGGTGGACAAAGACTACAGAGCTCGCTCAGGGAGAAAGACCTTGGGATGACCATAACACCGAGCACGTCACCGGAGGCACACATCAACCGAATAACTGCTGCAGGATACGGGCGTCTGGCAAACCTGAGAATAGTGTTCCGATACTTTAATAAGGAATCGTTCAAGACACTGTACACTGTGTATGTTAGACCCATACTGGAGTATGCAGCACCAGTCTGGAACCCACACCTGGTCAAGTACGTCAAGAAGTTAGAGAAAGTACAAAGGTTTGCAACAAGGCTAGTCCCAGAGCACAGGGGAATGTCGTACGAGGAAAGGTTGAGGGAAATTGGACTGATGACACTGGAGGACAGAAGGGTCAGGGGAGACATGATAGCGACATACAAGATACTGTGGGGAATAGACCATTTGGACAGAGATAGGATGTTCCAGAGAGGGGACACAGAAACAAGGGGTCACAACTGGAAGCTGAAGACTCTGACGAATCACAGGGACTTTAGGAAGTATTTCTTCAGTCTTAGAGTCGTCAGGAAGTGGAATAGCCTAGCAAGTGAAGTAGTGGAGGCAGGAACCATACATAGTTTTAAGAAGAGGTATTACAAAGCTCAGGAAGCAGAGAGGGAGAGGACTTAGTAGCGATCAGTGAAGAGGCGGGGCCAGGAGATGAGTCTCGACCCCTGCAACCACAATTAGGTGAGTACAATTAGGTGAGAACATACACTCCCAATTAGATGTTGAAGACTCAGATGAGTCAGAGGGATGTTAGGAAGTATTTCTTCAGTCACAGAGTTGTCAGAAGTGGATTGGTCTGGAAAGTGATGTAATGGAGGCAGGATCCATACATTGCTTTAAGAAGTGGTATACTAATGCTCATGGAGCAGGGAGAGTTACTTAGTAGCGATCAGTGAAGAAGGACCAGGAGCTGTGAATCAACGTCTGCACCCATTTTAGCATCGCTGCTGTCATGAAGTATACTCTTAATAATCTCAGCATACATGATATCGTTACCACTCTAAATCCTGTGGTTTATCACCTTGATTTGTTGGTTTCTCTTAAATTCGCTGTTTCTTATTCTGTACTGGACATTTACGTACATATACAAGGATTATTTCAGAACTTACATAAAGTCAAAATCTACGGGATCAAATGGTTGAATAATACATAATTCTGGAGGTTATATGCCGTCTCAGACTCAGAGCATTATGGACTCATACTGTATTTAGGTAGCAGGTTGATGACAGATAACCTATATTCCTCTCAGACGTTAATCTAACTACTACAAAAGAGAGTTAAATCCTGGATCCGTTGGCAACTAAATTCACTATTCCTTTGCACTAGATACTTACTATGATATTAATTTAGTTGGGCTTTTGAAATTTCTGATTTTTTTTTTTTTTCTGTATCGTCCACTGTCTGACAACTTCTTGTACCCTGCTGAGCACATGGAATGGGAGATGTGTGTGTCTGCCCCTTGAAGATAGAACAGGACATTATCCACGCAACTTATTTACCTGAGAAATTTCTCCCACTTGTTTATTGCAACATTGATTGGCTCCAGTTGAAGCACTGACAGAACTAGCTGCTTTTTTATATGCTGATCGCTTGAGATTGTGTTGCTTCAACGCTTACAATAGGAAGTCTTGAGAGACAGCACTTCTTTGACCTGTCTCCTTAGAGGGTACTAGCTGTGCCCCAGCTGTCTCTTCCCACAGTTCACATGCTTCCACAGACATCAGTGGCTTTGAGGGTGTGATTATAGATTTACCATGAAAGCTACTGGTGCTTCGGAAAGAGACAATAGGGATACAGATACTGCCACTGATAGAAACATATATATATATATATATATATATATATATATATATATATATATATATATATATATATATATATATATATAAACACTGATCTCTGGCTGAAGGAGACTCGAACCTACGAACCTTGGAACAAGGTACGCAGTGCTTTACCAATCTACCCACACTGGACACAAGTTCAATCTTCTTCAGCCAGATCATGTGTTTGTGATATTTCTGCCTGCTACGAATTTCTTATATATATATATATATATATATATATATATATATATATATATATATATATATATATATATATATATATATATATATATATATATATATATATATAACCTCAGGAGCAGTTGAAGTTGAATGATACTTCGGTCGTAATGATCACATCATCATGAGATTGCAATGTTGTAAAAATGAGTAGGAAGCCCAGGAAGAGATGTTCAGGAAAACGACTCTCACTACAAGAACAGAAATGGGCACCTGGAAGTACAATGCCAAGTACCAGAAAATGCAGACAGCGTATAAGCATTAAATATATTATATGTGGTAATGACCTCTCGATTAGTTAGGTTAATAGCAAATTTAAAACATAACTTAGAACTTTACTGAGAGGTTGGCGACACTACCTTAAGTGAACGATTTAATTAAAACTCAAAAGTCTGTATTTCCAACGAGTCATATTGTTAGCTAGGTGGAACTGGCGACATATTTGTCCAAATGGTTGTAATAAAAATAACTCCAGTGCTTGGGAACATCTCTGAAGCCCACATAGAAAAAGAATATTTATCTCATTGACAAACTGCTGGTACAGTAATAGTTTTTTTTGTTTTGTCACTTCCTTTTTACCCGGGGTCCTGTTCCTGATCTGTTATCCTACCTTGATGAAGAATTAGATGAGTTCCTCATGCCGATTGATAAGAGCATCAATAATGAGTTGATTATTATGTGTAGTTTATTTTTTTATGCTCAAATCAGGGAACAAGTAATCACTATTTATATATTTTTTAGACTAAGCTGTTAAAAGATAACCTGTCCTGTGAAGCTTGCTGGTTCAGATAAGTAGATGACACCTTATGTCTTTGGCCGAATACTATGCATCTGGAACATTTTTACCGAGACTTAAAGCTCTTGTCCCGCTTAAATTTACTGTGGAGTAAGAAGTGGAGTTCCATTAGTAGATGCT
>NC_091368.1:12754589-12834589 GCF_038502225.1 Cherax quadricarinatus
CATGCCTGCTGGAAGTCCAAGCCCTTCGCACACAAAACCTCCTTTACCCCCTCCCTCCAACCCTTCCTAGGCCGATATATATATATATATATATATATATATATATATATATATATATATATATATATATTGGTGGGAATCGGCCAGTGTGATAAAAAAAAAAATGTATATATATTTACACACACTCACACACACACTCACACACACACACACTTTTAGACACACACACTCTCTCACACACACACACACACACACACACACACACACACACACACACACACACACACACACACACACACACACACACACACACACACACACACACACATACATATATATATATATATATATATATATATATATATATATATATATATTATATATTATCACACTGGCCGATTCCCACCAAGGCAGGGTGGCCCGAAAAAGAAAAACTTTCACCATCATTCACTCCATCACTGTCTTGCCAGAAGGGTGCTTTACACTACAGTTTTTAAACTGCAACATTAACACCCCTCCTTCAGAGTGCAGGCACTGTACTTCCCATCTCCAGGACTCAAGTCCGGCCTGCAGGTTTCCCTGAACCCCTTCATGAATGTTACTTTGCTCACACTCCAACAGCACGTCAAGTATTAAAAACCATTCGTCTCCATTCACTCCTATCAAACACGCTCACGCACGCCTGGTCCAAGCCCCTCGCACACAAAGACTCCTTTACCCCCTCCCTCCAACCTTTCCTAGGCCGACCCCTACCGCGCCTTCCTTCCACTACAGACTGATACACTCTTGAAGTCATTATGTTTCGCTCCATTCTCTCTACATGTCCGAACCACCTCAACAACCCTTCCTCAGCCCTCTGGACAACAGTTTTGGTAATCCCGCACCTCCTCCTAACTTCCAAACTACGAATTCTCTGCATTATATTCACACCACACATTGTCCTCAGACATGACATCTCCACTGCCTCAAGCCTTCTCCTCGCTGCAACATTCATCACCCATGTTTCACACCCATATAAGAGTGTTGGTAAAACTATACTCTCATACATTCCCCTCTTTGCCTCCAAGGACAAAGTTCTTTGTCTCCACAGACTCCTAAGTGCACCACTCACTCTTTTCCCCTCATTAATTCTATGATTCACCTCATCTTTCATAGACCCATCCGCTGACACGTCCACTCCCAAATATTTGAAAACATTCACCTCCTTCATACTCTCTCCCTCCAATCTGATATTCAGTCTTTCATCACCTAATCTTTTTGTTATCCTCATAACCTTACTCTTTCCTGTATTCACCTTTAATTTTTCTTCTTTTGAACACCCTACCAAATTCATCCACCAATCTCTGCAACTTCTCTTCAGAACCTCCCAAGAGCACAGTGTCATCAGCAAAGAGCATCTGTGACAACTTACACTTTGTGTGATTCTTTATCTTTTAACTCCACGCCTCTTGTCAAGACCCTCGCATTTACTTCTCTTACAACCCCATCTATAAATATATACTTTTACTGGGAAATAATTTCCCTCTTTCCTATGTACTCTAACTTGAGCCTCACTATCCTCGTAAAAACTCTTCACTGCTTTCAGTAACCTACCTCCTACACCATACACCTGCAACATCTGCCACATTGCCCCCCTATCCACCCTGTCATACGCCTTTTCCAAATCCATAAATGCCACAAAGACCTCTTTAGCCTTATCTAAATACTGTTCACTTATATGTTTCACTGTAAACACCTGGTCCACACACCCCCTACCTTTCCTAAAGCCTCCTTGTTCATCTGCTATCCTATTCTCCGTCTTACTTTTAATTCTTTCAATAATAACTTAACCGTACACTTTACCAGGTATACTCAACAGACTTATCCCCCTATAATTTTTGCACTCTCTTTTGTCCCCTTTGCCTTTATACAAAGGAACTATACATGCTCTCTGCCAATCCCTAGGTACCTTACCCTCTTCCATACATTTATTAAATAATTGCACCAACCACTCCAAAACTATATCCCCACCTGCTTTTAATATTTCTATCCTTATCCCATCAATCCCGGCTGCCTTACCCCCTTTCATTTTACCTACTGCCTCGCGAACTTCCCCCACACTCACAACTGGCTCTTCCTCACTCCTACAAGATGTTATTCCTCCTTGCCCTATACACGAAATCACAGCTTCCCTATCTTCATCAACATTTAACAATTCCTCAAAATATTCCCTCCATCTTCCCAATACCTGTAATTCTCCATTTAATAACTCTCCTCTCCTATTTTTAACTGACAAATCCATTTGTTCTCTAGGCTTCCTTAACTTGTTAATCTCACTCCAAAACTTTTTCTTATTTTCAACAAAATTTGTTGATAACATCTCACCCACTCTCTCATTTGCTCTCTTTTTACATTGCTTCACCACTCTCTTAACCTCTCTCTTTTTCTCTATATACTCTTCCCTCCTTGCATCACTTCTAATTTGTAAAAACTTCTCATAGGCTAACTTTTTCTCCCTTACTACTCTCTTTACATCATCATTCCACCAATCGCTCCTCTTCCCTCCCGTACCCACTTTCCTGTAACCACAAACTTCTGCTGAACACTCTAACATTACATTTTTAAACCTACCCCATACCTCTTCGACCCCATTGCCTATGCTCTCATTAGCCCATCTATCCTCCAATAGCTGTTTATATCTTTCCCTAACTGCCTCCTCTTTTAGTTTATAAACCTTCACCTCTCTCTTCCCTGATGCTTCTATTCTCCTTGTATCCCATCTACCTTTTACTCTCAGTGTAGCTACAACTAGAAAGTGATCTGATACATCTGTGGCCCCTCTATAAACATGTACATCCTGAAGTCTACTCAACAGTCTTTTATCTACCAATACATAATCCAACAAACTACTGTCATTTCGCCCTACATCATATCTTGCATACTTATTTATCCTCTTTTTCTTAAAATGTGTATTTCCTATAACTAAACCCCTTTCTATACAAAGTTCAATCAAAGGGCTCCCATTATCATTTACACCTGGCACCCCAAACTTACCTACCACACCCTCTCTAAAAGTTTCTCCTACTTTAGCATTCAGGTCCCCTACCACAATTACTCTCTCACTTGGTTCAAAGGCTCCTATACATTCACTTAACATCTCCCAAAATCTCTCTCTCTCCTCTGCATTCCTCTCTTCTCCAGGTGCATACACGCTTATTATGACCCACTTTTCGCATCCAACCTTTACTTTAATCCACATAATTCTTGAATGTACACATTCATATTCTCTTTTCTCCTTCCATAACTGATCATTCAACATTATTGCTACCCCTTCCTTTGCTCTAACTCTCTCAGATACTCCAGATTTAATCCCATTTATTTCCCCCCACCGAAACTCCCTACCCCCTTCAGCTTTGTTTCGCTTAGGGCCAGGACATCCAACTTCTTTTCATTCATAACATCGGCAATCATCTGTTTCTTGTCATCTGCACTACATCCACGTACATTCAAGCATCCCAGTTTTATAAAGTTTTTCTTCTTCTCTTTTTTAGTAAATGTCTACAGGAGAAGGGGTTACTAGCCCATTGCTCCCGGCATTTTAGTCGCCTCATACGACACGCATGGCTTACGGAGGAAAGATTCTTTTCAACTTCCCCATGGACAATAGAAGAAATAAGGAAGAACAAGAGCTATTTAGTAAAAGGGAGAAAAACCTAGATGTATGTATATATATATGCATGTGCGTGTCTGTGAAGTGTGACCAAAGTGTAAGTTGGAGTAGCAAGATATTCCTGTTATCTAGCGTGTTTATGAGACAGAAAAAGACACCAGCAATCCTACCATCATGCAAAACAGTTACAGGTTTCTGTTTCACAGTCATCTGGCAGGACGGTAGCACTTCCCTGGGTGGCTGCTGTCTACCAATATATATATAATCACTGGTAAGAAGTTAGAAAATATTGAGCTTCTATTGGAAATGATAGATAAAAAGAAGGAGTGAGTCATTCTCTCTCAGTTTCGTTTTAAAAAAGATATTATTGGTCACATAGTGATTAGTAAGTTTTGTTAATTCCATTTTCGATTTTGCTCTGCTCGTTCTAATAACGTCTCCCTTATTATTTACTCTCCTCGCCTAAAAAATCCTGCGTTTGATGGTACTTCAGTCACGATAATTAAAATAGGGTGCGCTGTTATATGATATGAAACCTGGAGATTAACACGTTCATAGACAGGGAAAAAATTATCGGTAGTAATATTATTTACTTTGTAACATGATAATTTCTTTATATTTACTACATATTTGTCATGGATATATCTTTGCATTCATGAGTATTTTAATATCCATTTTCCTGTAAAGTTGATACATGAAATTTTAATACAAACTAATACCTGTAAATTCACTGTGTGCTACAGAAGAAAATATCTGAATAAGGGGCAGTTTGGACTTACTAAAATGAAAAAAAAAAGATGTGATGGCTTTGTAGTATGAGTTACACTTAATGTAAAGTAAATGTTTATGGAATTTTGAGACAAGAAAGGAAATAATAGTTGTTTAGATACATTTAAGAACGCGTAGTAAACTCATATTTATATTTATATATATATATATATATATATATATATATATATATATATATATATATATATATATATATATATATATATATATATATATATATATATATATATATATATATATATATATATATATATATATATATATATATATATATATATATATATATATATATATATATATATATATATGTATATATATATATATATATATATATATATATATATATATATATATATATATATATATATATATATATATATATATATATATATATATATATATATATATATATATATATCCTCTTTTTCTTAAAATATGTATTACCTATAACTAAACCCCTTTCTATACAGAGTTCAATCAAAGGGCTCCCATTATCATTTACACCTGGCACCCCAAACTTACCTACCACACCCTCTCTAAAAGTTTCTCCTACTTTAGCATTCAGGTCCCCTACCACGATTACTCTCTCACTTGGTTCAAAGGCTCCTATACATTCACTTAACATCTCCCAAAATCTCTCTCTCTCCTCTACATTCCTCTCTTCTCCAGGTGCATACACGCTTATTATGACCCACTTTTCGCATCCAACCTTTACTTTAATCCACATAATTCTTGAATGTACACATTCATATTCTCTTTTCTCCTTCCATAACTGATCATTTAACATTACTGCTACCCCTTCCTTTGCTCTAACTCTCTCAGATACTCCAGATTTAATCCCATTTATTTCCCCACACTGAAACTCCCCTATACATATATATATATATATATATATATATATATATATATATATATATATATATATATATATATATATATATATATATATATATATATATATATATATATATATATATATATATATATATATATATATATATATATATATATATATATATATATATATATATATATATATATATATATATATATATATATATATATATATATATATATATATATATATATATATATATATATATATATATATGTATATATATATGTCGTGCCGAATATGTAAAACTGGTCAATTAGCAAGAACTCATTTAAAATTAAGTCCTTTCTAAAATTTTCTCTTATACGTTTAAAGATATATTTTTTTCATTAACGTTAATGTAAAAAAATTTAGTTTTGCACCAAAAGAATCTTAGAAAACTTACCTAACCTTATTATAACAAGAACAATTTATTTTAGCCTAACCCAACTAAATATATTTTAGATTTGTTTACAGTAATTTAATACTGAACAAACACAGTGACATATATTTTTTTCGTTAGGTTCAGAATGATTTTGGCGAAATTATTACATATACAAATTTTCACTTGTCCTATATGGCAAGATGAACGTTGCTATTTAAGCCAAGATCGCAAATTCTGCCTATTCGGCACAACATATATATATATATATATATATATATATATATATATATATATATATATATATATATATATATATATATATATATATATATATATATATATATCCTCCATGGGGAAGTGGAACAGAATTCTTCCTCCGTAAGCCATGCGTGTTGTAAGAGGCGACTAAAATGCCGGGAGCAAGGGGCTAGTAACCCCTTCTCCTGTATATATTACTAAATTTAAAAAGAGAAACTTTAGTTTTTTCTTTTGGGCCACCCCGCCTCGGTGGGATACGGCTGGTATGTTGAAAGATATATATATACATATATATATATATATATATATATATATATATATATATATATATATATATAATATATATATGTATATATATATTATTTTATTTTATTATCACACTGGCCGATTCCCACCAAGGCAGGGTGGCCCGAAAAAGAAAAACTTTCACCATCATTCACTCCATCACTGTCTTGCCAGAAGGGTGCTTTACACTACAGTTTTTAAACTGCAACATTAACACCCCTCCTTCAGAGTGCAGGCAATGTACTTCCCATCTCCAGGACTCAAGTCCGGCCTGCCGGTTTCCCTGAATCCCTTCATAAATGTTACTTTGCTCACACTCCAACAGCACGTCAAGTATTAAAAACCATTTGTCTCCATTCACTCCTATCAAACACGCTCACGCATGCCTGCTGGAAGTCGAAGCCCCTCGCACACAAAACCTCCTTTACCCCCTCCCTCCAACCCTTCCTAGGCCGACCCCTACCCCGCCTTCCTTCCACTACAGACTGATACACTCTTGAAGTCATTCTGTTTCGCTCCATTCTCTCTACATGTCCGAACCACCTCAACAACCCTTCCTCAGCCCTCTGGACAACAGTTTTGGTAATCCCGCACCTCCTCCTAACTTCCAAACTACGAATTCTCTGCATTATATTCACACCACACATTGCCCTCAGACACGACATCTCCACTGCCTCCAGCCTTCTCCTCGCTGCAACATTCATCACCCACGCTTCACACCCATATAAGAGCGTTGGTAAAACTATACTCTCATACATTCCCCTCTTTGCCTCCAAGGACAAAGTTCTTTGTCTCCACAGACTCCTAAGTGCACCACTCACTCTTTTTCCCTCATCAATTCTATGCTTCACCTCATCTTTCATAGACCCATCCGCTGACACGTCCACTCCCAAATATCTGAATACGTTCACCTCCTCCATACTCTCTCCCTCCAATCTGATATTCAATCTTTCATCACCTAATCTTTTTGTTATCCTCATAACCTTACTCTTTCCTGTATTCACCTTTAATTTTCTTCTTTTGCACACCCTACCAAATTCATCCACCAATCTCTGCAACTTCTCTTCAGAATCTCCCAAGAGCACAGTGTCATCAGCAAAGAGCAGCTGTGACAACTCCCACTTTGTGTGTGATTCTTTATCTTTTAACTCCACGCCTCTTGCCAAGACCCTCGCATTTACTTCTCTTACAACCCCATCTATAAATATATTAAACAACCACGGTGACATCACACATCCTTGTCTAAGGCCTACTTTTACTGGGAAAAAATTTCCCTCTTTCCTACATACTCTAACTTGAGCCTCACTATCCTCGTAAAAACTCTTCACTGCTTTCAGTAACCTACCTCCTACACCATACACTTGCAACATCTGCCACATTGCCCCCCTATCCACCCTGTCATACGCCTTTTCCAAATCCATAAATGCCACAAAGACCTCTTTAGCCTTATCTAAATACTGTTCACTTATATGTTTCACTGTAAACACCTGGTCCACACACCCCCTACCTTTCCTAAAGCCTCCTTGTTCATCTGCTATCCTATTCTCCGTCTTACTCTTAATTCTTTCAATTATAACTCTACCATACACTTTACCAGGTACACTCAACAGACTTATCCCCCTATAATTTTTGCACTCTCTTTTGTCCCCTTTGCCTTTATACAAAGGAACTATGCATGCTCTCTGCCAATCTCTAGGTACCTTACCCTCTTCCATACATTTATTAAATAATTAAATATTTATATATATATATATATATATATATATATATATATATATATATATATATATATATATATATATATATATATATATATATACTGCTTATGGAGGCTAGTACACCAAACTGTGATAAGAACGAAATTAACTTAGAGGCATCCACACCACCGTATATCCTCGGACCTAGAGTAACACTCCTAGCTTGGTTTGGTGCTTGGTTCTTGTAGGATTGTGTGGTTCAGTGGGTTAAGGCGTCATGTGGTTTTCGCTTACCACTAGTCAGGGCCAAAACTACATGGGTTCGAATCCTCGGTTAATCGCAGTGTTGTATATATATATATATATATATATATATATATATATATATATATATATATATATATATATATATATATATATATATATATATATATATATATATATATATATGTTTATATTAAATCAGAATAAAACAAAAATTTTTGATGATGCGCTGCGCGAGGAGAGTTGCCCATAAAAATAACATGTTATAAGCCGTATATGTTTTTGCTATCAGTAAAATTAAACCTTTAACATCATGTGTCACTCAACACAGTGATTTCAAAAATACGTTTTTTTACAGGACGCCACCAGCTTATTCACAATTATGAACAAAAAGGCACAATACTGTGACTGGAACAATATACAAAACTCACTTTGTGTGACTTTCCATGCCTGCTCGTGAAAACTCATAAACTCATTATGGGTAAGCCAATAGTCAGTGTTGCTGTGTCCCGCCATAGTAACACTCACATCACTTATTCAAGCATATGTAAACCAGCAATGTTTTCTGCCACAGCAGTGCTGAAGTAGAGTTCACACCGCTGTGTCGTACACTGGTGACTCAGCAGACTCGACTGCCGTGGCCCAGTTTAGTGTCACTTAAACCAATGAGTTAAGCACTGTTAGTCTTGTAACAAAGACACGATCCAGGGTTTTTCCCTGACATATACATAACCACTACATTATTCCATCAAATTCATATTCAGAACACTGAATATACCAGCAATACTTCAGCGTTGCTGAACTATGTTCGAGAATTGAATGAAGAGTTTTTGATAAGAGGTTTATTGCCAGCTGACATACTTTGCTCCTCTGACTGGAAGACAGAGTATTTCTGAGGCGTTTGTAGATAGCTTTTTATTGGCCTACCTCTGGAAAGAACTGTCATTTTAATTTATTGGGTAACAATATGTTAAAGAAATCATATTGAAATATTTAACAATATTACCAGATCCCCTACCTGGAGTCTTGGATCAAGAACCTCACCCACCTCCTGCAGCTCTGATTAAGTCTCCACCCTCACAAAATAAAATAACCAGGAAAAAGACTGGTAATGTTGCCTATCCTTTTCCTCTTGAAAATGCAAATTATCTCATAAATAATTGGTCGAAAAAACATCCAGGCATGAAAATCTCCCATCTCTTACTAGACAAAACTTATAGAGTGTTTCTGAAGAAAGGTTTGAATTAATTAATTTTAGGAACTAAAATATTGATGAGAGTGATTGCCTCTTCTCTGAGCACGAATTAGATAATGCCTTAATTAAAAGTTGATCAACCGCTCCTTGAGAGGATAATATAACTTATGATATCCTCTTAACTCTAAGGCACGTTCCTGATAACCCTTTGTTAGCACTGTATAATCTCAGTTCCATCGAGGGTGTTCTTCCTATTTGCTGGACCAATAGTCTCATTATTTGTATCCCTAAGCCGCAACAACCTAATACATTTAGACCGATCTCTTTAACTAGTCTTTGTAAAACTTATGAAAGTATGATGCTTAACAGTCTGTACTACAGAATCAGAATCTATGGGACACCTGGAGTTTACCTTTCGGGGGTCAACGCCCCCGCGGCCCCCGTCATCTCTGGTGGATCAGGCCTGATACCACATAAAAGGTAAAAGTGTGCAAACCTGTATTTCCACACACTTCTACTAGTTTTACCACATTTCTTGCAAAATCTGCATTTGATATCGCATACAGAACCGTTATAATACAAGAACTAGCGAAAATGAATAATAGTGGTAGCCTACTCTGTTGGATAATATATCTGTCAAAGAGAGTATCTTCTGTCCTCTACCAAGGTTTTCGAAGCGAGTCTAAACAAATGCCCCTAGGTACACCGCAGGGAGGCGTTCTCTGTCACATGCTATTTAATGTCCTGATTAATGCACTACTAAATGCTCTACCTGCCTCTCCTAAATATATAGCTTTAAGCTATGCTGATGACAACATGAGCCATACAACAGGGCATAAGAAGGTCTAAAAAAAAGATGCTGACAAGCAACCGACATCCCCCACTCATCTGTTTGCAGAGAGAAAACATTAGCTACGTTAAATACCGTGGTGTAGATGTACCCTTTAAAAAATCCACCATACCTCAACTAAATAACAAATGCAACGATAGGCTAAATGCTCTCAAAGCTGTTGCCCCAACTATGCCAGCAAACAAAGCCCCCCTGTATACCATCAATATAGCGACATTTATCTTTGCAAACATACAGGGTATAAACCCATCAACAAACAACAAAATACGTTACATCAAAGGACTGTTCATGGAGTCAAATGCAATGTTTGCGGCTTTCACAGAGACCCATATAAAGGATCATTTTAACAACGAAATATGGATCCCAGGGTATAACCTATTCGGATGCAACAGACTAAACAGGCAACAAGGGGGGTTGGTCTGTATGTCACAGAGTCGCTTATTTGCTCCGAACTAGTAAACACCTTAAATGATGTAGTTGAAGTTTTGGCAGTAAACCTCGAAGACCAAAACCTTGTCATTGTGGTTGTGTACAAGCCTCTGGATGCAACTTCCTAGCAATTTAAGGAACAGATTTTGAAAATTGAGCCTACAAGGCTAGAAAATATGCTGGACTTCATCTTCACTAACAACTACGAACTGTTACATATAACCATATCAAGGACAATTCACTTAGATCGCAACACAATACAGGTACAGACATGTATGTGCAGGGCTCCCGATCAGCAAAATATGATCATTTATGAGGGAGCCTTCACAAAATACAACTATAGTAACAAAAAACATACACTGGGAACAAGTAAACCATGTCCTAAATGAAACAAGCTAGATAGATATCCTAAACAACAGGATTCCGAACCTTTGCCTAGAAAAAATTAACTCTGTGGCACTTGAGGTCTGCTCAAGGCACATTCTACTAAGAACAAGAAAGAGAAGATGTAAACTAGAAAGAGAAGATGTAAACTAGAAAGAGAGAGATGCTTCCTATACAGACAAAGGCGAAGAAGCAGAGCTGCTGAGAGGGGCCAGTATGTTAGGTAAGACACAAATGCAACAGTTAGGTATCTTTATTTCAAAACGTTTCGCGTACACAGTAGGCTTCTTCAGTCGAGTACAGAAAAGTTGATAGAAGCAGAAGAGGCGTGAAAACGATGTAATCAGTCCATCACCCTTGAAGTTTTGAGGTGGTCAGTCCCTCAGTCTGGAGAAGAGTATTGCTCCATAGTCTGAAACGCTAACACATCTTCTTCACGTCTCTTCTGCTTCTGTCAACTTTTCTGTACTCGACTGAAGAAGCCTACTGTGTACGCGAAACGTTTCGAAATAAAGATAGCTAACTGTTGCATATTTGTCTTACCTAACAACTTGTCGGTATTTTATACCATTTTAAGAGGGGCCGGTATATCTGAAATACGAAGGAAAGCAATGGTCAGAGCAATAGCAAATATCGAACTTAAGCCTGGCCACAGACCAGGCCGCGAGGGGCATCGGCCCCCAAAACTATCTTCAGTTATAAGCTTAAGGAATCTTACAGGAGACAAGAATCTCAGGAAGAACTTAAAACCATAAAGGAAATTGAAAGAAACCCAAAATACATCTCGTATGCCAAATTTAAGCGGAAAATAACATCCAGTATTGAACCCCAACTTAGACGAAATGGGACACCGCAAAACTCCAAGCGGACATCAACCAAATCTTCAAATGGGCCACTCAAAACAATATGAAATTCAATGAAGAGAAATTTCAACTACTCACATATGGAAAACTTTAGGAAATTAACATGACTCACGAAATCGTAATGACACGATTGCAAACAAACCATACCACGGGCGGGGATAGAACCCGCGATCAGAGAGTCTAAAAACTCCAGACCATCGCATTAGCCACTAACGTGACGGTCTGGAGTTTTGAGACTCTCTGATCGCGGGTTCTATCCCCGCCCGTGGTATGTTTTTTTTTTAGGAAATTAAAACTGTATCTGGGTATACTACAAATTCTAACCACACAATTGAGCGAAAAATTAATATGAAGGACCTGAGAGTGATAATGTCAGAGGATCTCGACTTCAAAGACCACAACAATGTATCTACCTCATCTGCAAGAAAAATTATAGGATGGATAATAAGAACCTTGAAAACTAGGGACGCCAAGCTTATGATGATTCTTTTCAAATCGTTTGTTCTTTCTAGGCTGGAATACTACTCAACACTAACTGCCCCCTTCAAGGTAGGTGAAACTGGTGACCTGGAGAGTGTGCAGAGTCCTTTCACGGCACAGAAGTACGATAAATCACCTAAATAACTGGAAACGGTTGAAGCCCCTTGATTTGTATTCTCTGGAACGCAGACGAGAAAGATACATAATAATATACACTTGGAAAGTCCTAGAGGAATTAGTACCAAACTTGCACACGAAAATCACTCCCTACGAAAACAAAAGACTAGGAAGGAGAAGTAACATTCCCCCCAGTAAAAAGCAGGGGCGCCGCGAGTACACTTAGAGACAACACAGTAAGTGTCAGGGTCCCAAGTCTGTTCAGCTGCTTCCCAGCATACATAAGGGGGATTACCAATAGACCCCTGGCTGCCTTCAAGAAGGAACTGGACAGGCACCTAAAATCAGGACCTGATCAGCCGGGCTGTAGTTCTTACGTCGGTTTACTTGCAGCTAGCAGTAACGGCTTGGTTGATCAGGCCCTGATCCATCACGAGGGGTGGTCTAAGACCGGGCTGTGGGGGCGTTGACCCCCGGAACCCTCTCCATTTATACTCCGGGTATGTTGCTAATGTGAGAATCGTGAGAATGATGTACACAGCCTATGTTAGGTCCTTAACTGATTATGCTGCTCCCATGAAATAGTTCTCTCCGACCCTTGGACTTAATGCAGAATGAAGCTCTCAGAATTACTCTTGGCTGTCCCAAATCTACATAGGTTCTTAGTGTGAAGAAGGAGCTTGTTATTTCTAATATCATTTAGAGGATTATTGAAATTAACATTGTTCTTGGAATTAGAATGTTAAGAAATGAACCAGACACTGTCTCTATAATTTTTTATTTTTTTTATCACACCGGCCGATTCCCACCAAGGCAGGGTGGCCCGAAAAAGAAAAACTTTCACCATCATCCACTCCATCACTGTCTTGCCAGAAGGGTGCTTTACACTACAGTTTTTAAACTGCAACGTTAACACCCCTCCTTCAGAGTGCAGGCACTGTACTTCCCATCTCCAGGACTCAAGTCCGGCCTGCCGGTTTCCCTGAACCCCTTCATAAATGTTACTTTGCTCACACTCCAACAGCACGTCAAGTATTAAAAGCCATTTGTCTCCATTCACTCCTATCAAACACGCTCACGCATGCCTGCTGGAAGTCCAAGCCCCTCGCACACAAAACCTCCTTTACCCCCTCCCTCCAACCTTTCCTAGGCCGCCCCCTACCCCGCCTTCCTTCCACTACAGACTGATACACTCTTGAAGTTATTCTGTTTCGCTGCATTCTCTCCACATGTCCGAACCACCTCAACAACCCTTCCTCAGCCCTCTGGACAACAGTTTTGGTAATCCCGCACCTCCTCCTAACTTCCAAACTACGAATTCTCTGTATTATATTCACACCACACATTGCTCTCAGACATGACATCTCCACTGCCTCCAGCCTTCTCCTCGCTGCAACATTCATCACCCATGCTTCACACCCATATAAGAGCGTTGGTAAAACTATACTCTCATACATTCCTCTCTTTGCCTCCAAGGACAAAGTTCTTTGTCTCCACAGACTCCTAAGTGCACCACTCACCCTTTTCCCCTCATCAATTCTATGATTCACCTCATCTTTCATAGACCCATCCGCTGACACGTCCACTCCCAGATATCTGAATACATTCACCTCCTCCATACTCTCTCCCTCCAATCTGATATCCAATCTTTCATCACCTAATCTTTTTGTTATCCTCATAACCTTACTCTTTCCTGTATACACTTTCAATTTTCTTCTTTTGCACACCCTACCAAATTCATCCACCAATCTCTGTAACTTCTCTTCAGAATCTCCCAAGAGCACAGTGTCATCAGCAAAGAGCAACTGTGACAACTCCCACTTTATGTGTGATTCTTTATCTTTTAACTCCACGCCTCTTGCCAAGACCTTAGCATTTACTTCTCTTACAACCCAATCTATAAATATATTAAACAACCACGGTGACATCACACATCCTTGTCTAAGGCCTACTTTTACTGGGAAATAATTTCCCTCTTTCCTACATACTCTAACTTGAGTCTCACTATCCTCGTAAAAACTCTTCACTGCTTTCAGTAACCTACCTCCTACACCATACACCTGCAACATCTGCCACATTGCCCCCCCTATCCACCCTGTCATACGCCTTTTCCAAATCCATAAATGCCACAAAGACCTCTTTAGCCTTATCTAAATACTGTTCACTTATATATTTCACTGTAAACACCTGGTCCACACACCCCCTACCTTTCCTAAAGCCTCCTTGTTCATCTGCTATCCTATTCTCCGTCTTACTCTTAATTCTTTCAATAATAACTCTACCATACACTTTACCAGGTATACTCAACAGACTTATCCCCCTATAATTTTTGCACTCTCTTTTATCCCCTTTGCCTTTATACAAAGGAACTATGCGTGCTCTCTGCCAATCCCTAGGTACCTTACCCTCTTCCATACATTTATTAAATAATTGCACCAACCACTCCAAAACTACATCCCCACCTGCTTTTAACATTTCTATCTTTATCCCATCAATCCCGGCTGCCTTACCCCCTTTCATTTTACCTACTGCCTCACGAACTTCCCCCACACTCACAACTGGCTCTTCCTCTCTCCTACAAGATGTTGTTCCTCCTTGCCCTATTCACGAAATCACAGCTTCCCTATCTTCATCAACATTTAACAATTCCTCAAAATATTCCCTCCATCTTCCCAATACCTCTAACTCTCCATTTAATAACTCTCCTCTCCTAGAAGTAAATACACACAGATCTAAATGGATTGTGAAAACATGCAGTTATATTAAGTTTTCTAACTTGCATGAACTGTATCACCGTAGACAACAAGACCATTTCTCCCCTTCATTGAAGATGTGTTCATTTAATTAATATCACATACCACCAGGCCACTCCCAAGAAGCTCATTGCTAGTAATCCCTTCCTTAAATCACTTGTATAACCAACTGCTCAAGAAGAAATTTCTCGCCTAGCTGATAGTAATTAGTTATCAAAAGTTATATACACTGATGGATTTAAGCAGGAGTCTTCTGGCAGGGCTGCATCTGCTCCTGTTGCCACATCCATTGATAAGAACGATAATAAATTTCTTGAGCTATGCATAAGTATTAAAAGTTGGGCATCTACACTGCAAACTGAATTGTTTGCCATCCTATTGGTGCTAAAGCTAACCTATGACACTGAGCTACACTCTATCATCATTACTGATTCTATGTCATCACTGAAGGCTCTTAACTCATATAACGACTCCAACAAGATGCTCATTGGAAAAGCCAGGTACAGATATTCAAAAATCCGGGATAATGGAATTAATATACAATTGTTATGGATCTCATAACACATTGCATTGCTCCTTCATGATAAAGTTGATATGTTAGCCACGACGAGTACCCTGAAGGAGAATGTAGAATATAACTTTAGTATATCTATGTTTAGCATTAGGAATAATATTAGGAGAGAAGTAAATAATGAAAATGAAAGTTATAGGAATGCAATTAGAAGTCTGAGTAGATCTATAACCCACTATGATAACATGAACTTTGATAAGTATGTTTATGGAGCAACTTGCAATGTGAACAGACTGACTGATGTTGTAGTGGCCAGGCTTAGGCTTGGTTACAAGCATTTCTGGCAGTTTGAGAGAGACAAATGATGACGAAATGCAAACTATGTGGTCAGGTCTATTCACTGTCTTGAACACTATGCGCTTAATTGTCCACTTATTGAGGAATATAGAGATAGACAGAATAATAACCTATGTGACATATCAAGATATCTTATTATTGAAAATAAGATACCAGATATACTATACAAATTTTCTAACTTTGCTGGCAACAGATAACTGAAATGTAGATAAGAATCCAAATGTACTCCTGTTAACCCTTTTGGGACCTAGTTCCTAGGCCTTTTGGGTATCCGTATGCTCTTGTGCTACTGTCCACAGGATGGATATGGGGTGTACAATAAACTAGCCACTTCGGTGGCAATCTACCCAACCACCTCCCAAACGTATCAAGACGCAAATCTCATCCACGTACTTCTTGGGCCCACTACCCAGCTCTAACATGAATAGTCACCACCCTTCACTCACCCACCCAGACTTCGATAAAGATCTCCACCCCGTCACACACCCAAGTTCCAAAACATAGAAGTCGGGCACACCACAAACCCACCCGCTCCCACTCTTTCCACACGCATATTTCCCCTCCCTCCATTCTTCCCACATACAAACACACAGAGCTCAGCTTACTCTGTTAGACGACCGACCTTCCATTAATTTTGGTTGGCTTCTCAAGCATTTACAGTTTTAATTTATTAGCCAGAAGATAAGAGGCTTATCAACAAAGTAATCACTGGTTCGCCTGAGAGACTTGGGATCCACCACACCTTTACCTCCACTGACAGTGGAGGCAAATGAAGGGTGGATGTTGATGTGATAGAGGTGGTGTGAAGGCTTCGTGCCACCTCCACTGCTATCTACTTCACAACCTCCACACATTTTCACATATTATTAAAAATTCCTTCTTATATTACATTTTTCTCGGACACTTACATCCTCATAACCAAATAAGGATACGCTCACCTTCATCACCATCACTCAAAACACAATTTAAGGATTCTTGAATATCACCATCTTACCTAGCAGAGACAATCTTGATTAATTAGAGACGCCAGCTCTCACTCAGACTGTTTTTCTTTCTTTTACTAACGAACCTTTATTCCTATATTTATAACCTTGAGCTTACCTATAGTGCATTCCATTGTAACATATATTTATTTTCACGTATTTTCCAGTGGTAAAACATGTTGGTTTAAAAGACAAAGTGTGGTTGAAAACATTAACTTTTATTCAGTAATTTAGGGATTAATAAGAAAGAATTGTATTCTTAACGTATTTAACGTATAAGAAGAACATATTACGAATTAATGTAGACCCCGAACACTTACTCTCAGAATATATTATATTACATCACAATCATATATTACATATAGGCAAAATCGTCAGTAACATCACAATCACATATTACATATAGGCAAAATCATCATTACATATTTATGGGCTCTTCCACCACTATCACACTAGTGGAAGCCTTTCTCAAAATATCTGTGTACTACAAATGCAATTTATTTTATCCTCCTGTAATCCCAGATCATATCGTTATGGAAACAAACGATGCCACGGGTAGGGTTTGAACCCATTGTCAGAGAGTCTCATTACGATTTCACGAATCATATCGTTATAGACCAGTCAGTGAGAAAAGATGCGGCGAACTGCACTAAACCCATGAGTCCGCCTGGCTGCATTAACCACTCTTGCATCGTATAATTCCTTCAATGATTTTGATAATGTGGGAGGTCAGTGTGATTGTTTCATATCTTTTTTTCAGTTGCTCTTGTTGTCATTTTTGAGGAATGTGACTGTATGTGTGGATTCTAATGCATGTGTGTTGAATAATGTCCAGACTCGGCCTCCATAGATTAGGGAATAGTAAGTTAGGTTAGGTTAGATTAGGTAAGGTTATAGTAATAAGTTTGGGATAGTTATATGTCGAAGGTACTAAAGTCAATAAAAAATTATAACTACTTAATTCAAGTTATAAATTTTACATGGGGAGTGAAATTACTGGGAGTGAGTACAATTGAATTTGATCAAATTACCGGGAGTGAAATTACTTAGAAGCAGTAGGGTTTTATTCTTTGAAGTCTGTGTCGAGGTGGTTTGATGCACATGGCAGGTCAGTAGCTAATGATGATGCAGTAGTTGTATAGTAATTGTCTGCATCAATTTACCACTTTAGACTCTTCGTGGCTCACCTCAGTGTCAATGTGCAGCACTCTGTTAAGACGATCCTCTAGTTTATGCCTATACTCGAGCCTTTCTCATGGTTTCCAGAGCATTCGAAGACTGTTTTTATATTCACAATTTTTTTTAACTAAATTGAGTTGCATTTTTTCCTGGTACATCTTACCGCAACTTCATTTTACTCACTGAAGTTCAAGAAGCGCTATAATATCCTGCCAATCTGCCGTAAAGAGTCAAAGCAATTCATCTCTAAATTTGGTATTCTCTAGTATCTTTTACCTCTTTTTCATCTTTATCTTCATCTTCATCTTCATCTTCATCTTCTTCTTCTTCTTCTTCTTCTTCTTCTTCTTCTTCTTCTTCTTCTTCTCCTTCTTCTCCTCCTCAAGTTTTAATTAACAATAATGTGACTGATCTGAGGGCGAGACGCAGTTAGTGGATACAGAATCAAGCCTCTACACTTCCTGTTCAGACTGACCCATACAGGCGTAGCTCTTCATATCCCATAGAATGTTGTTTACTTCCGATAATTCACATGTTAAGAAGTGCGAAGATTTAACAAACTGTTTTTAATAATTTACAATTAGTAAGTTATTTTACATTAAACAACAAAATGGTCTATTGTAGAGTTATACGTTATCGTATTGCGTACGATCATGAATCACATATAAAGCATTACAAACTTTCAAAAGTGATAAGAAACACCATAACGAGGCTTGTAAAATGTTATAAAAGGAGAGTATAAAGTTGTGATTGTCAAACGTTGAAAGAAAAAAAATCTTGGTAATACAGTAGCGTGTGCAGCACATTTTGTATCAGGTAAGAACTGTTCATTTTAATGTATAAAACATAAGTGAATTGCCATACAGGTACAATATGCTGTTATATACGCTGGTATTTCGGGGTAATAATACACGGTTGTAGTGGCTCTTTGCTTATTGTCTTGTGAGTGATGTGAGTGATGTGAGTAATATGAGTGATGTGAGTGATGTGAGTAATGTGAGTAATGTGAGTAATGTGAGTGATGTATTATCATTTTCACAACTTAAAATGTTAAAATACTGGGTAAATCACAACATTTGATCCATAATGTCTAGTTGTACAACTGGGTATGAGATATATTAAATCTTCATTATTTTTAATTTATCTTGAAGATGCCGAAACATTAATTTTTAATTTATGAAATAAGTGATTAAAACACATTTTCCTAAAATGAGAAACCTAGCTAACATTTAATGACTTTTTAAAAACGGTTACGTATTTTTAAGTTTTTGTTTTAAGAATTAGTATATAATTTAAAAAAAAATAGCTTTGTCATAACCAGGAATTCATCCATTGTTTTTATTATCTCTAACCCATCCTCGGACATATTTTGGGATGTGTAGACATTAGGTTAAAACACCAAGTTGTTTACAATGTGTATATATGTTTGACATCGTCACATAAAACAACTTCGACCATTTCTAATAAATTTTAACCAATAATCAATTGTAACCTGACTTCATATCTTGTTCTTTTATTTGATTGAAAACCCAGTGTAATGCAGAGCATTTCGGACAACCTTAAAATTAACATATAATAACTAACAGATGTAGTTCACTAAACTGCCTTAGTTAGTCATATTTTACATTTAAGTACTGTAACTATCTGGTATGTATACTATGATATTTTGAGATCTTATATAACAGTTAAGCACAACATTTGTATCAGAGAACATTGAGATAAAAGAACATAAGAAAGGAGGAACACTGCAGCAGGTATAGTCACCAACACTAGGCAGGTTATGATGAAACTCAAACACAAACCTGCTAATAGTGATAATATGGACATCCGTATCAATTCTAATATGATTCAGATCAATAAGACGCTAGTGATGTATCAGGAATAAAAATAATTTGTCTTAGGAGAGCTTAAGCCTGATTTAGAACGTGTTTTGTAGATTTTTTTTTTTTTTTTTTTTTAGGAAAATGGATGAGCAGGGACTCCTTCTATCCTCTGGAAGGGACTTCCAAATCTTAGGGGCCTTTTTAATCCTGGAAAAATTAAACGCAAATGCAGTAAAATGCGATCCTTTACTGGCTGTTTCGCCCACACAGTGGGCTTTATCAAGTCACAAACACATCTACCTGGATAAATCATTCATTCATGTAGGTTTGCCAGCACGGGTCCTAGCCCGGGTCTTCATGTGGTGATCCGGCCGTGGCTCCCCGAAGGAATGTCGGAGTTCATACAAGAAATTTATCATTTACAGCCCTGTGGCGGTGGCAGCTCTATGACAAAAGCATGATGAGATTTACCTGGGTAAAGAGTAAATGATTATATTTAGGGCGGGGACTCAGGTGGAGAATGCTGGATAGGTTGAATATGAGACTAACGTACAAGGTAGGGGCGAGAATATAGGGTAGGTTGGATCTGAGACGGACCTGCAAGTGACGGGCTAGTGTATATGGTGTTATGTTATGTTGTAAAAGCGTTATTCTGGTTGAAATTGTTTGATATATGAATAAATGGCGATTCCAAGATTCTGCAGCACTGTATCTTCTTCCCTGGCGATGAGTCTTGTGTCTCTGTAGTTAATTAAATGGTTGGTTAAGCTTCGGTGTAAAACGCAGGTATTCCTTAAATCACAGACAGAATGGACGGTTTAAGGAATGCCTGCGTTCTACATCGAAGCTTCCACAACTATTTAATCAACTACAGAGACGCAAGATAGCGCCAGGAAATAATACACTTAGCATCACTTATCTAACAGTTTCAGCCAGAACAACGGCTTTTTCAACATTATCTGCATAAAGTACCTATATAGTATGAGTCAAACTCCAGATATTTCTTTTTTGTGATGTGAACTATGACAATAATTTTTAAGTGGGTGGACCGGTAAACCAGCGGAAAGCCTCGGTCAGATGACCAAAAGCTCAATCGGCGGGTTATCATCTGACTAAGATCCGCGTCAGGAAACACTTGTCCTGTTTCCTGACGAACGTTACCTAACCTAACCTCTTGTATTGTGTCTGTGTTTTGTTGCAGTTCTCCAAGAAGAGTCGGAGCGCTGGGTTGAAGTTCGTTCTGAGTGTCTTGCACACATAAAATGCACATAAATAGTATTCATGTATTTGTTCTGTGTTCAATAAGTTCTGATATTTCATTAGTATGGCTGTGTTGTCTGGAACTGATTGGCTGATTATTCTGACTGCTGATTTCTGTTGGGTAACAGTGAGTTTTAGATGATTTGCTTTAACAGATCCCTAAGCACAAATTCCCTAAGTGAGGTAAGGATAGATTAAACAATAGCACACAGAGAGGATAGTGTTGTTTGGGAAAAAAGTGGCATATGTTTGATGCGAGTATTAAATTTCAGGTTGCAGTCAGGCGAATCTCTAAGAAGTTTTCTTCATCTTGCCTTCCAATTTCTTATTTATTTATATCTGTGTTGAAACTCTTGCCTTTAGCTTTATTTCCAAACAACATGTTGGTTTTTGTCATTATTGAAAATTTATCGGTTGTTCACTGTGTTGTTAAGGACAACAGGTTCTACATGACATTTGACAAATCTGCAGACAGAACTGGTGTAAGTTCTTGCGAGGCATTTGACTGGCCTTTCATGAAGATGAGTAATAAGTGGGCCAAGATGCTTCCCGAGGTTTTCCTATGCTGATACCTTGCATTAATAAGGTGAGGTAGAATTCTATATAAGTGAGAGCATGACCTCTGATACCAGACTGTTCTAGTTTCTGCAGCAAGATGTTGTGGTTTGATGTGTCAGACTCTTTTCATTGATTAATAAAGAGGCAAATTGGATATTCACTATTTTCTAGAGCAGGACAGACAGTGTTTAGCATCTTAATGATTGCTTCATTAGTATTTTTTTCCTGGCTAGAAGCAAAACTCGTTTCAATATTATCTTTACAAAAAGTTTAAACAGGAATGACAAGATAGAAATTGGTCAATAGGTTTTGATTTCAATTGGTTCTCCACCTATGTGACTTGGAGTAACACAAGCTTACTCATGTATACGAGGAAAAGTTTTGGTTTCAAAAGTCATTAAACAAGGTTACAATGAATAGTGAATGGTGGTATATTTGCTTTAATATATGCATTGTTGTTTAGTGTATTTAGTATTGAAGTTACTTCTGTAGAATTTGTTGTGGAAAGGTAAAGGGGGCCTTGATAACTGTCACTGTGCTGACAAATCTGCGGACAGACCTGGAGTAAGTGCTGTCTGCAGAGCTTACACTAACCTGAGCAGAAGAGTTGGAATTTTGCTGGAAAGGTTAGTTATTATAATAATAATATATTTGTTTACTACAAGTACATGTATAAGGTATACAGACCTAGCTGACATCAATGACATACTGCTATAGAGAAAGCATTTCAGGTAAATTAGGTCAGTGTCCTAGCATGCTACCCACACCAGTCGACAAACATCCAGGCACTCATTTTTACTGATGGAGAATATAGACAACAGGTGTAAAGAAACAAGGCCAATGTTGCTACCCTGTCTGGGAATTGAACCCACACGCTCGCCGTCATAGCGTAGATTAGGTTATTAAGAGCAATAATGTTTACGAAGCCAGGTATTTGCTGGTCTTCAGCCGAGATTAATATTAAGGATTCTTTTCAAATATCATTTATAATTAGGTCCCCAGAGGTGCCTATGCTGGTATATGGGGATCTATAGACATTTCTTATTGTTAATTGGGAACTCTTGCTTTCAGTTAGGCTGATCATGACATCTGTGAAAAAATTAAAGATTTTTGGTGATGAGTCACTGACATTTTTCTGGGTTATTCTGGGTCATTTGCACTATGTATGAAAACTGCCCCTTGGTTTGACTGGGGCCCCGTGGCGTGGCTGGCAAACTCTCGGATCGCACACGGGGTGGAAACATTTCGACGCGTTTCCTTACACCTGTTCTCTTGTTCCCCTAGCAAGTAGGTACCTGGGTGTTGTTTGATTGGTGTGGGTCGCATCCTGGGGACAAGATTGAAGACCCCCAATGGAAATAAGACAGACAGTCCTTCGATGACGCACTGCTTTTCTTGGGTTATCCTGGGTGGCTAACCCTCCGGGTTTAAAATTCGAACATTATTATTATTATAATCAAGGGGGAAGCACTAAACCCATAGGATTATACAGTGCTTGGGGGAGGGATGGAAGGTATTCAGGTTTAACTCAGGGAACTGGAGCACAGATCCAGTTCCCTAGATCAAGAGCCCCTCACCAGCATCAAGGAACCTTCCTTGAGGGGTAAAATTCGAACAAAATCTAATCTTACGTTATCTACGTGTGTCTAAATAAACTTACAATAGTTTATCCCTAATTGTTCACTTTGATTTCATTTTCTCTGTCTTTGAAAAATATACCATTTTCTATTATTTAAGAACTATGCTGGGAGACTTGCAAACAAATTGAGCGGCTTTTAAGATTAAGAAGAAGAATTGGAGACGTAAAGAAAAAGAAGAAATAGAAGACGAAGAAGAAATAGAAGACGAAGAGAAGAAGAAGAAGAAGAAGAAGAAGAAGAAGAAGAAGAAGAAGAAGAAGAAGAAGAAGAAGAAGAAGAAGAAGAAGAAGAAGAAGAAGAAGAAGAAGAAGAAGAAGAAGAAAAACAAGAATGTGAAAATTTGTGTGGACTGCCTCCAAGTGAGTCGCCTACCCTGGCAAACTCTGTTGACACCGAGCTCTGAGGTGGGTACCTCAGCCTCACAAGTGGCTTATAGTACAGATTTTCACAAATGATTGGTATTGCAAGAAACCTCGCCTGCATGCACGTATAAAAGACTAACTTACTTGGTGTTGCAGCATATATCCTGATCTTCACTTCCCTAAGCTAGCCTTAGCCCCTTTGGACTCCCCCTCAGAAACCACGTGCAACCGGGAGCATTAATTCCTGCAATATTCAATCGTAATTAGTGTCCTGCCTGCACCTCAGAAATTCCTATATCCAAGAGGGTATGTATCCCATAGTATAACTATGCAGACTCAGACACTAGCTTCTAGACTGCTCTGAGACACTGGTACTTACTGGGCATGCTCTGCCAGCTGCAACACAGGCCCACAGATAAACTCACTCACAATCTCCCCAGACACTGGCCAGAAATCTACGAGATAAAGGAGGTCTTGTCTTACTGTATGGGCCTGACGGAGGAGGTCATCTACGGTACATCGAGGTGCCTCTACCAGATTTCCCCAGGTCTCAAATGTGAAGACATGTGGGGGCGCCGTCTGCTGATCACGGCACGTCTTGTCCAGTTGGTGTCTGTCTTAAGAAGAACGAGCTGGTCTCCCTTCCAGACCCTCGTCTCTTCGTTCAAACTAGGGCTGCCAGTTCTCCCTAGCTAACTTATCCTAGTGTTTGCTTACATTATCAGCCTATTACTACCTATGTTAAGGTCTTAGGTCTACTTTATCATTATCTACAGATGCCTTAGTAAACCTAATATTAGTGTACTACCAGTAAAACTACCTACTCCTTCCCTGAAGAGTAAATCTATAAATTAAATACATGCCTACCAAGAATCCATCGCCGACAAGAGAATGCTTCCCTGTTTGGGTGGGGTATAAGGGCCATCCAGCTCAGCCATCCCGTACGGCCATGCTGGATCTGCCCTGTGGAATTTTAGGGACCAAATAAATTTCCACAAAGAACATGAACAAGAAAGAATAGGAAGAAAAAGAAAAAGAAATAGTAGAAGAGGACTAATAATAATAATAATAATAATAATAATAATAATAATAATAATAATAATAATAATAATGATTTTATTTCTACAAGTACATGTACAAGGAATACAGGCCAAGCAGACATCAATGGCACACCACTATATAAAAAGCCGCTTGTTATGCAGTGTGGAAAATTTTTATGTAATTTTCCCAAATTTATATTGTAAAATTTTTATAATGCAGATGAGAAAAATTATACCGATTTAACCCTTCGAAATTTGGTGTGTTGTGGGGAAAGTTGATGGATGTTCGGCCGGGTGGACGGGGGAGATGCCAGCTTGGAGAGTATGAAGGCACGTGATAATAACCCGTCGAATTAAATCAATTTTCATCGAGGACAAATTGTGGTGAAACGGCCTCAGATGAGCAGTAAATAATGCGGTGATGCACTACACTGCGAACTGTGAAGAAAGCACTAAACCAAAGTGGATATTTGGTGAAATAAGGAGTTCGCTAAATTGAAATCCCGGAGTGCGACCACATGGTAATTTGGCGTTAATTTGCGATGGTTCCGGAGGTTTAATGGGGCTCAAACCTCCCAAATAGGAACAAAGCAAATTGGAAATACTGTCCTGCTTAAGGTACAACTACATTAACTTGCTATGACTTCGAGAATGGATGGTGAAGGGGGAAGATGAAGGATGCCGTTTTCATGCCCACAGCTAAGTATAACCAGCTGACTGGCCAGTTTAGTGTTTATGTATTTTACGCAGGTTGTGGGTAATGCAGTGACAGTCAAGCAACCTCCAGAGAAAATTTGGTAAGTTTCAATTAATTTGTTATAATATTGTTAATGATAGTGTACCCTACCCCTATCTCCTTCTGCAAGTCTACATCAAATCACAGAGTCCACAAAAATTAGTACCAGAATTACTGGTTGTGATTCTTAAAAGTAATATAAATTATTTTAAGTGCCGGTAGGCATGTATAGAGAGTTGTGGGTGTAGGAGAGGAGATTCTCGAGTGACTTGGAATTTCCAAAATATTCACACATACATCTGAGGTGCAACAAAATGTAAGCAACTCTACTGAGTTGCCTTCTAATCAAATTAGTTGCATGAATGCAGAAATGAGGTTTATACAGGTAATTTATTTCTCGCACAGAGCATTTCGGGCAAATTAAGTCAATTTTGTTCCAGGATGTGACCCACACCAGTCGACTAACATCCAGGTACCCATTTTATTCTGATGGGTGAACAGGGACAGCAGGTGTCTTATGGAAACACATCCTAATGTTTCCAGCTGTACCGTATATTCGAACTCCGGACCTCGGTTTGTGAACTGAGTGCGCTGAAGATCGAGCTGCGGGAAGTGGAAGAAAATAAAGATGACTAGTTATATGGTTTGAAATTGAGTGTTGTATTACACATTGATGAACCAGCGCTCCGAACATCCAATACTGGATATTAAGTGGGAGGTGCTGCCGACGAGTATGGAAGACACTTAGTGCAGAGTAAACCTATAATAAAAAACGAAGCCCTTTCCCTCTGGATAGGACTTAATCAAGTCGTTCAAGGAGTAATGCGATGGACATAATAGATAATATCCTGTCGTATTACTCCTTACATTTTTACATGATATGAAAAAGCTCTTCCATGAACAGAAATTTGTTTTTTATTAAGGTTTGCGCTGGACTAAGTGCCTTTCCACCATCTCTTATGGGTCGCTTCTTGTTGAGTTAGGTTTAGTCACGCTCGCTAAACAATTTAACTCTCATACTGTTGACTCTGCTGCATCTTGTGACTGCCCGAACTCTTTGTGCAATTTGCATATTTCCGAATGCAGATGTGTTGTAAGCAAAGGAAGTTTACATAATATAAATGTTCTAGTCAAGATCTGCTGTTTCACAAGTCATAGTTTGCACTATCATGACCAAAGAAATCGTAATAACACGTGTTGTAATCCCACGGCACCGGTGGGATTACAACCACATGTCGAGTGAGTCGTAGAACTCCAGGCCAGTGAATAAGCCACTGGGCCAGCTGGCTACAGTGGTTTGAGCATTGGCCTGGAGTTTTACTGCTCATATGCCATGGGTTCTAACCCCAATCGTATCTTGATTTGTACTATCGTTTGTGAAATTATATACATATTCTGCTATTTGTTTTAGTTGCATTATGCCAACTGAAACAAACGTAAATACTTGTTATCCTCCAGTGAACTATGCAAAGTTAGAAAGAGAATTTTTATGTATTGTAAATGTGCGTGTGTAATATGTTATTAACGCTAAATTCACTTATCCTTATCTCCCCTTATGCTGGTTAAGGACCGTCTTCTGCAGTCATTGTATACTAATTAACTGTAATTGCATGTTAGTGCAGCCAAATATTGGATTAATAAAAATGTTAAGAGATGGAAACGCTCTCCCAGTAGGATTCTCAGCAATGTTTCTTTTGATTACTGAGACACGTGTGCAACATTTGGGTATCTTTATTGTGGACACGTTTTGCCACCCAGTGACTTCTTCAGTCCGGTGCAGAGAAAGGTTGAGTTTGAGGTCTACCTGGAGGGTATTCCGGAGATCAACTCCCCCGCGGCCCGGTCCACGACCAGGCCTTCCAGTGGATCAGGGTCTGATCAACCAGGCTGCTACTGTTGGCCGCACGTAGCCCAACCTATGAACCACAGACCGGCTGATCCGGCACCAAATTTAAGTATCTCTTCATCTCCCTCCTGAATTACCAATAAGCCAGGGACCTATTAGTAATTCCCCTTATGCATGGTAGGAGGCTGTTGAACAGTCTTGGGCTCCGGACACTTATGGTGTTTTCTCTTAGTGTACCAATGGCTCCCCCACTCCTCATTGGGGGTATTTTGTACCGCCTGCCCAGTCTTTGACTTTCGTAGGAAGTGATTTCTGTGTGCAGATTCGGGACCATTCCTTCTAAGATTTTCCAAGTGTAGATTATGATATCGGTAGTCAGTCCCTCAGCCTGGAGTCGATGTGTTCAGTCTATCAGTTTTGACATAAGTGCAGCATATTCAAGAAGATGTTCCTTATATACTGTCATTAGTATATAGGCTCCTTCTCCGTGAATATTCTGCTGCACTTTTGTCAAGACTGATGCAATGATCACATCCACTCCAGGCTGAGGGACTGACTACCTCAAATTGCTCATCATCTTCCACCTTTCTCTGCGTTGGACTGAAGAAGCCAGTGACTGGCGAAAGGTTTTCAGAATAAAGATACCCAAATGCTGCATAAGTGTCTCATTAATCAAGTTGTCGGTTTTCTATGCCTTTTATTTACTGATGAACTAAACACGTTCAACAATTGAATATTTTTATTTACTGAAGCGTTTTGGCATCCCACGAGGTTTTCTCAGTAGAATACAGATGTGTTTAATACTGAATAAATTGAAGGGTGGTCAGTCTCATAGCAGGGCTAAAGAATTATCCATCTTCATTCATGGATAAGGGATTGAAAACTTACCAACAATTTTGAGGGGTTGAACTCCTCAAAATCACCTCTCTACTTCTTTCAATGTCTCCAAAACTAGTCACCTATCAATCCCACTGATGAATCCTGTTTCGCAGGCGACACGATTCGGAAAATATAAATTCCCAGATGTTGCACATGTGTCTAATTCATTAAGTTGCAGTAAATAAATACCATAAACAATGTTACTTTTATGCTTTATTTTCGGTAGCACGGTCTTTGATTGCACATCACTATCAGTTCTCCTGCACAGTTTGGCGTTGGCTTAGTTGTTTTGTAACTATTTTAATTTTTATTTTATATTAACAAAAATATCATATTCATGAACATGTATATAAATACTACTTGTGTCCGTCGTGAAAAAAAAATGCAGGTTCTATAATACTGAACCTTGTATCTCCTTAATTAACCGTGAAACATCCATGTTAAATGATGAAGAGTTAAATCTGTTTGAAATGTTCTCATGTTGACACATACTGAGAGATATGTATCTCCTAACGCATATATGCTGAGAGTTTACTTTGCGGTTTTAGAGACTTAAGTATCCTTGACATTTGAAGAGAATTGTGTTTTCAGTAGACTTTAAAACTTGTAAATCAGCCAGTTAAATGTAGTTGAAGACTTATTTAAATATTTCCCTTTCTCGCACCTGGGTCTAAAATATATGGCCCATGAAAACTATTTCATGTCTTTATTTCTCTCTTGCTGATGTATATCATTACCCAGTAAATTTACATTATCACCTATTGTGTGAAATGGATTTGCTCAGTTTTGCAATATCTTCACCTCAAAACATGAAATATCTTCACCCAGAAACATAAACTATCTTTACCCTGAAGCATAATCTCTCTTCACCTTAAAGCATGAACTGTCTTTTCCTGAAAGTGGAGTGCAATATGCGGCGGTGATTTTCCAACAATGTTTGAAGAAAAGTAAAAAATATATAACCGGCTTTTCACTATGACAATATTGACTGAAACAATAAAATCTGATGAATTAGAGTCATGTGTAATATCATGAAAATTGCTGAAAAGTTCGCCTACGAAGCAGGCTTTTACTGTCAAACACAGAGAAGATTTTAATGGAAGCTGATTAAGAAGTGGAAAGGTAATTTAGGGTGTTCAGTCCCTTTATTTTTAGAGAAGGTTTTCAATCTCATATTCTTTTGTCCCTAAGCCTTGACTAAAATAGCTCAGGCCCTTAGGCTAATGCAGAATCAAGAAAATGGAAACATACTGGAGGAAAAAGTGAGATGAAGCAGATAGAGACTACATCATAGGTGGATGAAGGCCACTAGAGTCAGTAAACAATGGAAATAATTGTTTTAGCAAGTGAGTTGTAGATAATATCATAAGTAGTAAAATTTGCTGTTTGCTAATTCAGACATGTATTATATTAACAGAATACTCTATAATACTGACAAGTTGATGAATAAGCACAAATACATCACTTGCGTATCTTTATTACGTATCCCCCTACAGGGCCTCAACACGCCGTACTCAGCAAGGGAAAATAACCTGAAGCACATTCAGTGTTTTGATGATGTGTTTCTCCTGGGTATTAAAGGCAGAAGGAGGTCTTGAGTGATGGTGCGGGTGTGAGGCTGTATATTGTCGATGGTGGTAACCTTTAAGAGGTTGCCTGACTTTTTCCTTTATTGTTCATTTATCTTTTTCAGAATGTGTAAACTCAAAATTATTTAACTGGTGAACCGCAAACAAATATTTCCCACTGTTTTACACATATAATCGTCAGATTTTTACTTATACATCTGAATTGCATTTTCCATCGTCATCTGCTTTTTTTTGGCACGTATTTTGAGTGTTTGAAGCCATGGTACTGAAGGTTTTGCAAGTTATCCGAGCCATGACAGGTTGCTGGACAGAGGTTCAGCAACCTCAGTCACATTGCACCTCAACATGCCAATTGTTCCATGAACTTGGTTCTCATTACCAACACAAGTGTAGAAAATGTGAAGGCTACTGGATGACACATTCTCTAGTTAAGAGTGAAATAATATAAAAAAAGGTGGTACCCCTTCTAAGATACCACCTGAAAATACCTAGATGTATTTCGTTGCTGTGTGATCCGAGAAAGATAACTCTGTATTCCATAGACCTAGTCCCTTGTGTTTCAAAGCTTGCGACTGGAATAGTGCAGAGTGAGGTATAAGCTGATAATGCAACTGAACATTAACGTTGAAGACTTGAAGGAAATCAGAAGACGCATTCAAAAACCATCATAGAGAAATGATACGCACATTTCTTTAATAAAAATGGTAAACTAGAAAATGCACATACAAAATCTAATTCATTTCTTTCAAAACTTGAAATTACTAAGATGTTTTGGTCTCATGTTATCAGCATGGAAGGGTTGAAACTAACAATAAGCGAAACTCAAGAATCATTGAAAGAAAAGCAATATTTCAAATTTTTTTTTTCGAAAATAAATAAACTGGAACCTAAACAGACAAAAATCAATACAGTTTTCTCTACGACTGAGCAGCATTTAACACAGTAACTACGGTGGTAGGTTTTATGTAGCCATAGTGTATAAAAAATCTTAGTGAAGGTTCTGAGGGTACCAATGTTTAAGGCACTCAGAGGATCATAATTTAACTTATGATAGCAAATAAAGTCAAACAGTGACTTATTTCTGATCAGAAGAGACATTCGGCATTTATTTCACAGAAACCAATTTGAGTGGCATAACTTATACGACCTAACATCAAGAGATTGTTTTCTTTGAGGAAAACACATCAGCACTGAAACCTTACAGCTGAGGAGATGATACTTTTCCATTTAATTCACAGAATCCAATAAAGTTTGTACCCACATATACGATGTATAAGTCACGGAAAACTTGTGCCTCTTATAACTGTTATAGTCAATAAGATGAAATTACTGTACCTGTAGGAATCATTTAGCACCTGTAGAATGGAAGGCATTCATATTCGATCAGTGCAAGAGTAAGATAAGTCCAGTTTCTTAGGTCAAGAGCCCGCATCAGCATCAAGGCAAAATAATAGAAAAAAAGGTAAAATAATGTTATAACATTTCTAGATTAAATGTGTCAAAAAGCCACCAACACACTTCATTAAATACGCCATCCTTCTACTAAGTAGGATAGCTGAGTAGTGTAATAGTGAATCCGATTAGGGAAGGTATCTAAACCTATCACACGGAAAGTAAATTTGGGGATTACCCAAGCAGCATTGTGCATGAGCTACCCTCGCACGTAAGTAGTCCCATAAATTTTGCCTCAGATACATTACATAAGAGTTAATGTGAGAAAGGAAATGAAAATGTTCTTGAAAATAGGATTAAACTTCTAGAATAAATAAGCCATAGTGTGACGAGTGGTTGTGGCCAGATCCAACATATAATTATTACTGCTCTGAATATATCGCCTCTCCTGGTCAGGAATCATAAAACAATGATCGTTCTACAAAGTGAAGAAGTAATATTTCAAATATTTTGGGATTTGTGTGAGAGTAAAGGGCAGAAATGGCATGTATGTGTGTCACAGTTTACCATTTTTTTTCCTAGAAATTGTGATATTAATTTCCATATGATGACTTGTGAAAGCCTTTTCTTATTCGCTGCAAATTTTCAGTGGTGGTATTTAACACTTTGCATTATTCCAATCACGTGCATCGAGCAGAGACCGAGGTACATCTTGTTCTTGTTGTTGTTGTTATTATTATTATTATTATTATTATTATTATTATTATTATTATTATTATTATTATTATTATTGTTGTTATTATTATTATTGGTGTTGTTGCTATTATTATTATTATTATTTTTATTATTATTATTGTTGTTATTATTATTGGTGTTGTTGCTATTATTATTATTATTATTTTTATTATTATTATTGTTGTTATTATTATTGGTGTTGTTGCTATTATTATTATTATTATTATTATTATTATTATTATTATTATTATTGTTGTTATTATTATTGGTGTTGTTGTTGCTATTATTATTATTATTATTATTATTATTATTATTATTATTATTATTATTATTGTTATTATTATTTTATTATTATTATTATTATTTGTTATTATTATTATTATTATTATTATTATTATTATTATTATTATTATTATTATTATTATTATTATTATTATTATTATTTTTATTTTTTTTATTGTTAAAACTTTAGACCAGGGATCCAAAAATCTCTTAAGTTCATCGATCCCTTTATGAATTTTCAGATTGTTCATCAACTCAAAAACATTTATATGAAAATAAATTTAATAAATAATACTGTAAGTATTAGTACAACGAATAATAATAATAGATAATAATAATAATAAGTATGACTTCATAAAAAATAGATAATATATAAATTACGAAAAATATAAGATTTAACATGTTCTTTTTTACTGATGATATTGATATCATTAATATGAATGGTGCATCTGATGAGCGTCAACACAGGAACTGATATCTGGTTGGAGACTGATGACTTTTAGTCTTAAGTCACCACGAACTTCCAGGTTGTCTGTTCCTCTGTTTTGTTAGAACTGCATTTGCATGGCTAAAATTAGCTTCAACCATGTATGAACTTGGGAAAACAAGTGAAAAATGGCTCATTCACTACAAAAATCCAGGGATATTTAGCAACAGGTGAGGAAGTCCGATATGTACAGGAAGAGAACAAGAATACTACAAGTACGTGTATAGCCTTCCCGAGACAGGAGAGATGAGAGAGATAAGGGAGAGGGTCGATGGTGACAGATACACCACGATTTATTGACCTCTTTTGAACCCCATTCATTTATCGACTCTTTCGATAGCCCCATCTACCCTAAGAGGTCGATATTGACCCCTTTCGGGTACGCTGATTTAGACACATGTGCAACACTTGGGTATCTCCATTAAAATGATGAAACGTTTCGAATGTCTCACAGGCTTCTTCTGTAGAATACAGGCAAATACAACACTGAAGGCAATAGAAGTAATTCTGACGATATCATTTCATTAGCCTTTGTTGGAGGTAATCAGTACCTCTAGTCTGAACCGTGTGAAAACTGCCAAACCTTAAAGTCTGAAGCATAAGTGAAGTACTGTAGCTGGAAGCCACGTCGCAAGTGAGTGTGCTCCACTAATAAAAGAACGTTGAAGAAAATAGTTGTAGAAATCTCATTGTACCAGGATACCAACCTGTTGCAGTGTGAGACAAGAATCATTTTAATCAGTTTCTTTAACCTGTTCTTAAACTTCTTAGTATTGTTTACCTTCATTAAAATGATACTTGATAAATAGAACACTTGTGTAGCATCTGGGCACCTTGAATCCGGAAACGTATCGCCAGCCAGTAGCTTCTTCAGTCTAATGCAGAGACAGATGGAAGACGCGGAGGAGTTTGAGGGAGTCAGTCCATCAGCCTATCATCTATGTGTTCAGTCTATCAATTTTGTTAAAAGTGCAGTTTATTCTCCCTAAGAAGCGGATTATATATCGTTGACAGATGAGGTGGAGCATTGGTAAGCAGAGTCATCAGTGGACAAAATCATTTTGTCTAACATACAGGCTCGACCTACTTCCACTAGCAGTTTTGTCCACTACTAACTCCGCCTACCGGTGCTCCACCTCATCTGTCATCGGTATATAAGCCTCATCGCAAATATTTTACACTTTTATCAAGATTGATGAACTGAACACACCAATTCCAGGCTGAAGGCCTGAATTACCTCAAATTTCTCCTTATCTTCCACCTTGTTGATAAATGAGACACTTGTTACACAAGTGTCTCATTTATCAACTTGTAGGTTGTCTAAATAATTTATTCACAATACGATACTTGATACCTTGATACCTTGATACCTTGATACAGTGGAAGTGTAATCCTATACACACTAGGAACGTCTGACCTATACATCATGCCTCCTGTGTCCCAGGGCACATGCGCTTCCTGTGTCCCAGGGCACATGTGCTGCCTGTGTCCCAGGACACATGTGCTGCCTGTGTCCCAGGGCACATGTATTTCCTGTGTCCCAGGGCACATGTGACTCCTGTGTCCCAGGGCACATGTGTCTTCTGTGTCCCAGGGCACATGTGCTGCCTGTGTCCCAGAGAACATGTGTCTCCTGTGTTCTAGGGCACATTTGCTTCCTGTGTCTCTAAGCAAATGTGCTGCTTGTGTCCCTGAACCTATGTGCTGCTTGTGCCCCAGAACACATGTGTTGTTTGTGTCCCAGAACACATGCTGCTTTTATTCCTGAACACACACAAACTTACTTTTTGTTTTTTCCTCGGTCGTTTCACTCCATTTCTTAAGGAAACTCAATTAGATAAAGTGCATAAGCAGAGTTCGGCTGAGAGGCGACGGTATGAAACAGACTTTTCACAAGCACATACCGTTGCTCTTCGTATTTTCAGGTCTAAGTAAAGTTCCATTACAGAAATTTATGCATTTTTTTTATCAAGTGAAGGGACCGTAAACTGAGGACGAGTAAGTTAAGAGGCTAGTAAAGGCTTTTAAAAACAAGAAAAAAATGTTGGCACGATATTTATTGTCGGTGTCTATAAACTAGATACTTCTTACGGCGGTAATTGTTCACGGTTGCGCTACCACTCATTAAGTTTTTTGTTGAATGTGACAAATAATATCGATATTGATTTAAGTTATGAACTTTCTTGGAACAAGATGGGGAGAACACGTTTATATTCAACACGAGATATTTGTACTTCGTCCAACTATCATAATAGCCATCATCTCTTACAGCATCACCGATGGCTGTACGGTACTTTCAGCATACGAAAGAATTTTCTTGAATAAGAGTGTGTTGTGGAAAGAGCTGTGATGTTACTAGCTTAATTTGGGTCGCTACGTGATCCAAAAAAAGTATCCCTATACTGCATAACCACAGCCTCAAGTACTATGCGACTGGAAAGTTGTAGTGCGCTGTATAAGTTAGCGAATACTTTATGCGAATCAAATACGCATTCACTAATTACTGTAGCTAAATTAATATCTCCATTTATTAAAAGACGCATATTAAGAACTACACGGCTCAAAACAAATTCAAATATTTTTATAAAATCTGTGGAAAATTGCATTTATCTGAATGTAACTAATTATGTACATAACAGTAAATGATAACAAAGATAATTATTATTTATCAATGTTACATAGACAAGTAGGAATTTGGGACACCTAGGTCGCAAAAAATGTCCCGCTTCGATACCTACCACTGTCATAACCACAAGTTGCTCTGGACCTATTAATTAAATGAAATATACATACACCAGGAATACTGGTAAATATATAAATTTGTGGACTGTATATTAAAAAATGATTATATATATATTCTCATATACATAACAGAAGGAAAATATATCTTAATATCACTCACCAATTTGACTGGATATTAAACCCTTTTGGAGTTATTATGTGTTGCATCTTTAAAAAATAAAGTTGGTTTTGGTCTTCAACTGAAAATTAATTCTTTAGACCTGGTCCATTTCCCCCGGTAAAATAACCCTTGGGGAGTTTTGGAGGGCCATTCAAGTGTTTTATAGTTTAATTTATTCTTACAATGGCACTCCAATCCACCCGGTTTCCCAGATTATATTTATTACTTAATGTTTTTAATGCTCGTTTTAACTTTTAAACTGCTGAAAAACCTTTTTGGTGTGATTTTGGGAGATTTTTTAATTGATACCCCACTAACCCAACCTATTTTGTTCTAAAACCCTTAAGTGACTTTCCCAAGTCAACTCCCTTTTTTTAAAAGGGGTAAATTCCATTAAAAGGGCTTGATTCAGATTGACTTTCCCCTTTTCCTGTACTTTGGGAAAAAATAATTTAATTCCCGGCTGGTCACCCCTTTATGCACTCCCTGCTTTAAAATTGCCCAAAAATTCCCCCAATTTTTCCCCAAAATTTAAAACCAGCAAAATAATTTTGGGAGTTTAAAAGACATATTATTTGTTGGAGCAGACAAATTTTTGGCCCTTTTTTTAAATTTAAATTTATTAAAGGCCTAACTTTTACAAAAAAAAAGAATTTTTTTCCTTAAATTCAAACTGATTAATCGTAGAGATCTATTTCAGTCTCTTTCTAAAAGTTTATAATAAATTCCCCTTTATATTTGTTTTATTATAATTTGTAAGGGAATTTATAAAACAGTTTCTTTTATTCATTAATTTAAGCACTTATTATATGTGGGTTTTTAAAGAAATTTTTTGCCTTTTTAATTTGTCTTTCTCTATATTCCATATTTTTCTTCTATAAATTTAAATTTTCCCCATTTTCCTTATGATTCAAATTTAAAACAACAATAACACTGATTTAGTACTAAATTATTCACTTTATAAAGTAAAAGTACAATTTATAACTCATTCATTTTTGAGCTTAGAATTAAACAAAAAAATTTAAAAATAAATTTTTTAAAAACCCTTAAAAATTATAGCCCCTTGAGCTTTGAATTTCAATGTACGGAAAATTTTTATATAAAAATTTTTAAAGATATTAAATAACAAACCTTTTTCCCCCTTTTATCAAAAAGACAAATTAAAAATAAATCCCCCGCCAGAATTTTGGGATAGAAAAAATTTAAAAAATACAATTTTTATAATTAAAACTTGTTTATCAATTACAAACATGGTATAAATTGGCCCCGGGGAAAACTTATTAATTAATATTTTTAATAATTTAATCCACCCTAATTTAAATAAAATTAAATTTATACTTTATAATTAGCAACACCCGGTTATCGTTACACATACCTAAAATTTAAACCCCTTTGGGAAATTTTCTTTCAAATTAATATTATACAAATTAAATAAAAATTAGCCCGAAAGACATCAAAAATTTTTGTTAATTAAAATCCACTACACAATTTAAAAAAATTTGTGAACTTTAAATCCCCCCTTTTTATTTTTTTTCACAATTAAATTTTTTAAAAAAAATTTAAACCCAATTAAAAACACTAATTATCCGGTTTCCAAAGGTTAACGGGGAAAACTAAATGGGGAAAAATTTCTTTATCTGACTGTAATTTTTTTTTAATAACAGTAAATGTAAAAAAAAGGTAAATTTTTTACAATGTTACCCTAGATTAAAAAATTTGGGACACTAGGTCCAAAAAATTTCCCCCTTTATTTCCTACCACTTCATAAAAACAAATTCTCCCCGAACCCCCATTAAAAATTTAAAAGAAAAAATAATACACCAGGGAAAACTGGGGAAATATATAAAATTTTTGGAAATGTATATTAAAAAAAAGATTATATATATATTTTCCCTTTTTACATCCCGAAAAAGGGAAAAAATATTTAAAATTTTTCCCCCAAAAATTTGACTTGATATTAAGGGTTTGTTCAAAATTAGAAAAAACCCCACTAACTAAATTAATTTTAAAAATGGCCAGTTGTCTCATATAAATCCATGGTTGAACGAAATATAATAGAATCAGGCTTTATACAAAAAAATCGTAGCACTGATTGCAACTAAAATATTTTTCAAGGATTTTACAAATTTTATTCATTTATTAGGAATGAAATTATAATCATATATAAATTCTAGTTACGTATTATGAATAAAATTTATGGGGATTTTAAACTATGTTGTGAAAAGTCTCTTATGGCTAACAAATCACTCAATTTTCCTCAGAATGTCAGCTAAATAGAAACACCCTTATAAAGATCACATATCAGTATTCGAACTTCTGCACTGTACAGAGTTACTCAAAACAGTATGTCAAACAGCCTGGCTCCGATAAGAATAAGGCGCCTAACCGAAGCTAGTTGTTTCCCAGTAAACCGGAGCACCAAGTTTGTGGTGACACAGATGCTTCTCGCCCACGACACGATGCTTTTGTGATAATCTGATGGGAAGTTCCTAAAGATGATTGATGAATTTGGGAGGGTATAAAAAAAGAAATTGAAAGGGAATACAAGAAAGCGCACTGAGAAGAGGTACAAAAAATCGTTATTATAAGATTATGAAAGTTTAGACACATGTGCAACATCTGGATGTCTTTATTGTAGACGTTTCGCCATCCAGTGGCTTTATCAATACAGATTCTAGGACATAATTAGAAGACAGTAGAACTATATACAAAAGATGAGGTAATCAGTCCCTCAGCCTTGGAGTTAGTGTTCACAACATCGTGGTGGAGGAGAATCTGCAGCAAAGGCAAGATGACTGGCGGTTATATAGGCGTCAGTGGATAAGAACGAGCAGCAGACGAGGGCATAGTCACTGGTAGGCGGGATTTCCCAGTGGAAGTAGGTCCTACCCAAAGGGATGGGTTACTTGTAGCAGCCGTGAAGGTCTTGCAGATGTCCTCTGAACCAAGAGGGACTGATTACCTCATCTTTTGTCTATAGTTCTACTGTCTTCTAATTATGTCCAAAAATCTGTATTGATAAAGCCACTGGATGGCGAAACGTCTACAATAAAGATATCCAGATGTTGCACATGTGTCTTAACTTTCATATTGTCGGTATTTTATACCTTTCTTGCGCAACTTGTCAGACACTGCAACATCATGGAATCTTGGTTCAGAGGACATCTACAAGACCTTCTTCACGGCTGCTGCAACTAACCCATCTCTTTGGGAAGGACCTACTTCCACTGGGGAATCCCGCCTACCAGTGACTATGCCTTCGTCTGCTACACGTCCTGATCCACTGACGCCTATATAACCGCCAGTCTTCTTGCCTTTGCTGCAGATTCTCCTCCACCACAATGCTGTGAACAGTAACTCCAAGGCTGAGGGACTGATTACCTCATCTTTTGTATATAGTTCTACTGTCTTCTTATTATGTCCTAGAATCGGTATTGATAAAGCCACTGGATGGCGAAACGTCTACAATAAAGATATACAGATGTTGCACATGTGTCTAAACTTTCATATTGTCGGTATTTTATACCTTTCTTGCTTTATAAGATTATATATCAGACTGGAAAGGAGGAAGTATAGAGGAAGTAAATGTAATGAGAAATTGGGGAGTGGTCTTGTCGGGGTACGAGTCTATGACTTGGGTAAAAAGGCAGGAGGAGCATTTATGTGCCTCTAGAGACAAAAAAAGCACTTATTTGAGTGAAGAGCATGGATTGTAAATAATATATGTCTATATACATATATATATATATATATATATATATATATATATATATATATATATATATATATATATATATATATATATATATATATATATATATATATATACATATATATATATATATATATATATATATATATATATATATATATATATATATATATATATATATATATATATATATATATATATATATATATATATATATATATATATATATATATATATATATATATATATATATATATATATATATATATATATATATATATATATATATATATATATATAAGTATATATGCAATAAGATCACAGTAAACAGGTGATTTCAGAATATGCAAAACAACTACTCTGAAAGATTAGAGAAATTCCAAGCGCTTTCGTGAGTACTCACATTATCAAGGAACATAGTTCCTTGATAATGTGAGTAGTCACGAAAGCGCATGGAATTTCTCTATTCTTTCAGAGTGGTTGTTTTGCATAAGTATATATATATATATATATATATATATATATATATATATATATATATATATATATATATATATATATATATATATATATATATATATATATTTATATATATATATATATATATATATATATATATATATATAAAGTTTTCTTCTTCTCTTTTTTAGTAAATGTATACAGGAGAAGGGGTTACTAGCCCATTGCTCCCGGCATTTTAGTCGCCTCATACGACACGCATGGCTTACGGAGGAAAGATTCTTTTCCACTTCCCCATGGACAATAGAAGAAATAAAAAAGAACAAGAGCTATTTAGAAAAAGGAGAAAAACCTAGATGTATGTATATATATATATATATGCATGTGCGTGTCTGTGAAGTGTGACCAAAGTGTAAGTAGGAGTAGCAGGATATCCCTGTTATCTAGCGTGTTTATGAGACAGAAAAAGAAACCAGCAATCCTACCATCATGCAAAACAGTTACAGGTTTTTGTTTCACAGTCATCTGGCAGGACGGTAGTACTTCCCTGGGTGGTTGCTGTCTACCAACCTACTACCTAAAAAAGAAAAACTTTCACCATCATTCACTCCATCACTGTCTTGCCAGAAGAGTGCTTTACACAACAGTTTTTAAACTGCAACATTAACACCCCTCCTTCAGAGTGCAGGCACTGTACTTCCCATATCCAGGACTCAATTCCGGCCTGCCGGTTTCCCTGAATCCCTTCATAAATGTTACTTTGCTCACACTCCAACAGCACGTCAAGTATTAAAAACAATTTGTCTCCATTCACTCCTATTAAACACGCTCACGCATGCCCGCTGGAAGTCCAAGCACCTCGCACACAAAACCTCCTTTACCCTTTTAATCCAACCTTTCCTAGGCCGACCCCTACCCCGCCTTCCTTCCACTACAGACTGACACACTCTTGAAGTCATTCTGTTTCGCTCCATTCTCTCTACATGTCCGAACCACCTCAACAACCCTTCCTCAGCCCTCTGGACAACAGTTTTGGTAATCCCGCACCTCCTCCTAACTTCCAAACTACGAATTCTCTGCATTATATTCACACCACACATTGCCCTCAGACATGACATCTCCACTGCCTCCAGCCTTCTCCTCGCTGTAACATTCATCACCCATGCTTCACACCCATATAAGAGCGTTGGTAAAACTATACTCTCATACATTCTCCTCTTTGCCTCCAAGGACAAAGTTCTTTGTCTCCACAGACTCCTAAGTGCACCGCTCACCCTTTTCCCCTCATCAGTTCTATGATTCACTTCATCTTTCATAGACCCATCCGCTGACACGTCCACTCCCAAATATCTGAATACATTCACCTCCTCCATACTCTCTCCCTCCAATCTGATATCCAATCTTTCATCACCTAATCTTTTTGTTATCCTCATGACCTTACTCTTTCCATTATTCACTTTTAATTTTCTTCTTTTGCATCCCCTACCAAATTCATCCACCAACCTCTGCAACTTCTCTTCAGAATCTCCCAAGAGCACAGTGTCATCAGCAAAGAGCAACTGTGACAACTCCCACTTTATGTGTGATTCTTTATCTTTTAACTCCACACCTCTTGCCAAGACCCCTCGCATTTACTTCTCTTACAACCCCATCTATAAATATATTAAACAACCTCGGTGACATCACACATCCTTGTCTAAGGCCTACTTATACTGGGAAATAATCTCCCTCTTTCCTACATACTCTAACCTGAGCCTCACTTGGCTCCAACTTCATCCTGTTCCCTACTTGCATGTCTCGTAACAATAAAAATGCTTTCAAATGAGCTGATGTAGGTAACAGCTCTTAGCTTGCCAATAAAGTTAGGAATCCTTAACTTGTAAATAGCTTGTCAATAAAGCTAGGGATCCTTAACCTAACCTTGTCAAACCCTGTGTAAAAAAAAAAAAAAAAAAAACTCTTCACTTCTTTCAGTAACCTACCTCCTACACCATACACGTGTAACATCTGCCACATTGCCCCCCTATCCACCCTGTCATACGCCTTTTCCAAATCCATAAATGCCACAAAAACCTCTTTAGCCTTAACTAAATACTATTCACTTACATGTTTCACTGTAAACACCTGGTCCACACACCCCCTACCTTTCCTAAAGCCTCCTTGTTCATCTGCTATCCTATTCTCCGTCTTACTCTTAATTCTTTCAATAATAACTCTACCATTCAACAGACTTATCCCACTATAATTTTTGCGCTCTCTTTTGTCCCCTTTGTCTTTATACAATACATATATATATATATATATATATATATATATATATATATATATATATATATATATATATATATATATATATATATATATATATATATATATATATATTTATATATATATATATATATATATATATATATATATATATATATATATATATATATATATATATATATATATATATATATATATATATATATATATATATATATACATATATGTATATATATATATATATATATATATATATATATATATATATATATATATATATATATATATATATATATATATATATATCTATATACACAACGCATTGTTCACCAACGCTTCAGGTAAGGACAAAGCTCGTTTCCTAGCGGTGAAGGCACTACATTCAGGAGACTTCCTTCTAGCTGTTCCCAGTTCCTCCCTGGGCACTCGACTTGACACTCAGGCCATTTGCATTGGTGTTGCTCTTCGCCTAGCCGCCCCCATCCTCACCGAACATAGGTGTATTTGCGGCAGGGCGACTGCTGATCAATTCGGACTTCATGGTCTCGTGTGTCACACATCAGAAGGGAAGTACGCCAGACTTGAGGAGGTCAATGACATCATAAACAGAAGCCTCGCCACAGCCTGTTGCCCAGCTCAACGGGAACCCGAAGTGCAGAGGTCTGACGGAAGTCAAAAGTGTCCTGATGGAGCCACTATGCTACCCTGGAAGGATGGAAAGGAGATTGCCTGGGACTACACCTGTGCCGCCACATTGGCAGACACCTACTTGCCATACCCCGTAGCTGAAGAGGGTGGAGCTGCCAGCCACAGAGAGACCCAGAAGACCCGCAAATATGAGGTCCTACCCCCTTGCTACAACTTCATCCCAATAGGGTCGGACCTCCTTGAAGCATGGGGTAAGTGTGCTCTAAAGTTACTCAAAGAGCTGGGTGAAAAACTCATCATGTAATACAAGTTGCAGCCACTACAACCAATCCTGTAAACACTGTCAACAAAGTGTTGAGGGGAATTATTGATTAAAATGATTGAAACCGTATATTGAATATTTTTTGGGCATTCAGAAAGACAGACAAATTCTCATTGCATGGGAATGCCAACACATTCTGATGTGTTATCCTAGGTTTAGTCCTTTGACAAGTTTTCCTAGCTCTCAAAAACAGAGTGAGAAAGACACTCCTTTAGTGTACTTTCTATATACTGTTAACTTCCACTTTCTGTCAACCCGTTGTATCAAAATATCTAAGAATGGAAGTTTTGAGTCAACGTCTTTATCCACAGTGAATTTAATAGACGGAACAAGAGCATTAGGTTTTGGTAAAAATGCGTCCAGATCCTTATCGTTCTGTCAAATATACAAGATATCATCCACATATCGGAACCACTTAGCTTCACGATTCAGATATCTTTGAACAACTCAGCCTCGAGAAACTTCATATACAAATTGCTTAATAGATATGTAGATAAATGGTTCAGAGAACCGGCAAGCTGATGAATTAGACACATGTGCAGTACTTGAGTATCCTTATTGAGGAAACGTTTCGTCATGCAGTGAATTCATCAGCCCTAAGCAAAGAAGAATGATGAAGATCAGTAGGATTTTTGAGGTAGTAAGTCCTTCAGCCTGGAGTCTATGTAATCAGTCCATCAGTGTTGAAAAGAATACGGCATTTGCGCGAAGAAGTTGCTTATTTACTGTAGACAGATGAAGTGAAGCAGTCGTAGGCTATATCACACTGGACAAATCCACATCTGAAAGTAGGTCATGCCTATAGGTTAGGCAAGTGAAGAATTCCCTGTACCAAGATCCCAAGATGTTGCTATATCTGTCAGGAATGTAGATAAATGGTTCAGAGAACCGATAAGTTGATGGATTAGACACATGTGCAACGCTTGGGTGTCTTTATTGTGGAAACGTTTCGCCAGGCAGTGGCTTCATCAGTTCTAAACAAAGATGGACTGATTAAATCGACTGCAGGCTAAGAGATTGATTACCTCGAACTCCTTTTGGTCTTCGCTATTCTACTTTGTTTAGGACTAAGACACTGCGTGGTGAAACTTTTCCTGAATACCCAAGTGTTGCACATGTGTCTAATTCATCTGCTTATGGTTGAGACAATGGATTTCTTGTAGCCATTTCCTGCCTTTGAGCATAGTATTTCCCTTCAAACTTAATCAACTACAGGGTTGGGCGAGGTCAACCTCTGAAAATGTAGGATCATTTTCCTCTTGCCCCTTGCCCTAGACCCATTTTCTGTCATGCAACTAAAGGAAAATTTTGACAGAAAAGTGCTAGAGAGAGAGAGACAAAGGCAGAGGCAGAAAGACAGATACAGACAGACACACAGACAGAGAGAAGAAGGTGGGCAGCAAGCAGCAACAACACTGTACCTTTCTCCAGAACATCACATCATCTAAGATCATTTATTCCTTGAATGGCTCGTGTCTAGAACATGTTCGTACAGCATAATGATATCAGTAAAATAACGTCATTTGATCGAATGAAACTGCTGGCCCACAGATGGCTTCAACTTTTTGCGGTTAGCATTTGCATGTTTCATAAAAATAAAAAGGCGTTCAGATGAGCTGATATAGGCAACAGTTCTTAGATTGCGAATGAAGTTAGGAATCTTTAACCTTGTCTTGAAAAACCCTGTGTAGAGAGAGAGAGAGAGAGAGAGACTCAGACAAACAGAATAAATGCGGCACCACCATGAGTAATGGGGGAAGAGAGTACAGGCTTGACCATGAATCCAACAATGGTAGTAATTGCCTTGGCTTTTGTGTAAGCAAATGTAGTATTGTGTGTATGTTCAATGTTATTTATTTTTCTGCCAAACACACCGGATGTGCAACCACACTATACTGCTCTCGTCTCCTAGGTCAGTATTACATCGTTTAATTATGTCTCATGATGATATAAAAATTAGCTGATTTTTGAACTGTGCATGATTAATATATATATATATATATATATATATATATATATATATATATATATATATATATATATATATATATAATGCAGGCCAGGATTCCAGGATTCGACCCCACGAAACACTGTCCTGCCTCAAGAGACAACACAACGTACGTGTCACCCTATCCACTACGCCATCGATTGGTAAGATCGATGGCGTAGTGGATAGGATGGCACGTATATTGTGTTGTCTCTTGAGGCAGGACAATATGTCGTAGGGTCGAATCCTGGCCTGCCGCAGTTTGGTAAATGATTCAATATATATATATATATATATATATATATATATATATATATATATATATATATATATATATATATATATATATATATATCCCATAAGCACAGTATCATCAGCAAAAAGTAACTGTGTCAATTCCAATTTTGAATTTGATTCCCCATAATTTAACCCCACCCCTCTCCCGAACACCCTAGCATTTACTTCTATATATATATATATATATATATATATATATATATATATATATATATATATATATATATATATATATATATATATATATATATATATGAAATCAACTTAGGTAGTAATAATCAGCTGTCTGTGAATAAACAGAAAGATGGAAGTGAGGCTCTAACCACTGTTCGTAAATTGACAGTATGATAATTTTGTCTCAGCCACCCAGGCTTCTAATAGGAAGGATCCGGAACTAATAGTTACTGAATTATATTCCGTCAGAAGAGCCAACTGTAAATATTTTAGAAACAGTATTTGAAAAATCCATCTTGCCTTTATATTACTGACTGTTTAGTCTGTGTGGATACGAGTGTTATGAAATTTCCAGTCAAGTTACAGGGGATGATAATATTTATAGGCTGATTAAAAACAAAGACTAGCAGTCTGAGTCTGGAGTTTGATATATGAATTGCATTCATTTATAAAGTGGATATGAACTTTTGTTGTTCACCATGTGTAGGTCTACTTGTCTTTCAAATATATCCATTACGCGCACATACTGTGTGAAATATAGATATACCTTAAAATGTTTCATACACACGTTTCGTTCTTTAGCTGTTGCTTTTGTGGTAAGCAGACAAAGCACAAGTTAGCACTCCAGAATATATATGTATTATTGTCTACATTGTGTGAGATTACTCTAATCCCTATTTAAGATATTTAAGTTCTATTCACTGGTGGTGCACAGGTGACATGTAGCCTTAATGACTATTTAATATAACATAAACTCATTTTTTATTCAGTCGTGAAAGGAAATAAACAAAGTTGAATCTTCAATCTTTAGTATACAGATTAAAGTATTCTTTATTCTTTTTTAACAGGTCACATGTAGCCTTTATGGTTTATATGTAGTCGATCGAGTTTAAGTCGCATTAACCAACCAAGATTTAAGTAGAGGATCATAACACATGACAAGAGGAGACAGCGGAAGAAGAGAACAAAGCCGTGGGAAGGAGGAAATGCATCTGGCAGTATATATAAGAAAACTGACACACTGATGCACGGCATATTTCATCGAGGCTGCTAAGGTGCGTACTTGGTTTCCGTAAGTTAATTTCTGATGTATCAGGCAGATATTCCCGGTGTTATGTAAGCAATTACTATTGATATTAATAAAACTGTTGCTAATACTAATTTCGTATTTTAGGATGTGCCTAAGCCAGTAAAGTGCAATTTCGTTATTAACTGATAAGCGAAATAGCAAGAATGTGGAGGGGAAAAATTTGAGTAGGACAGAGTGGTTGAGAAATGCTACGGGGAGATAGGGTGAAAGAAAACTGCAGATTCGATTTTTTTTTAAATTTCGAAAATCTAGAAAGGATAAGAGGCACAATATCGTGAATGCGGTAATACACAGATAACCCAGTTTGACCCAGTTCAGACTGAGTAGGAGATGCATTTTGATCTTCAACCTTTTCCCAACGACACCTCCCTGTAAACATGCTAATTGGTGAGTTTGAATAACATCAACGATTTCAATATATGCTTAGGTAAGAAAAATTTCTAATGTATTTAATGTTTTTTGAGTAGTGTTTATTAACAAAGAATGTGAATAAATGTTACACACCAGAAACTGTGTTTAATGTCAGATAATGAAGAAACATCAACACACTACGTAGAGGTTAAACTCCTTGAAATGAATATACACCGAAAGATTACTTTAATTCCTATTTAAAAATTAAGGCATTTTTTAGTGAACCTTTGTGAAGTGGATAGGCTTTAAGAGCAATTTGTTAATATCCAAATCAAACAGCAGATAACCTCAGTGAGCGGCATAACATTGCTGTTATATATTCCGCTTTTACTACTTGTTTAAACAACCCACTCTCCTGTTATTTTTTTTTTTAGAATTTCTCAGATACCGTTTCCAGCAAACTTTTCGATATTCATTTACATTAGGTTAGTTTGGTTTAATTACGTTAGATGGTCCACTGTCAAAAAATATAATGTGCCACAGCGGCAACAAATGAAAGATAAGGTAAAGGTATCAAAACGTTCTGCCGCACAAACGGAAAGCAGCAACCTTAACAGTGCAATAGAATGACTTACGTGAGATAATCACATAAGTGCTTTCTCTTAATAAGATTAGATGCTATTTTTCGGTTTTATTTTATTTATTTCCATAGTAACAAAAAGGCACAATACCGTGTCTGGAACAATACACATATAACCCGCACATAGGAGTGACGAGCTTACTAAAACGTTTCACTCCGACTTGGACGATTTACAAAGTCACAATGACTTTGTAAATGGTCCAAGTCGGACCGAAACGTATTAGTAAGCTCGTCTCTTCTATATGCGGGTAATTTGTATATTATTTGTATAGTAGTTTATATTATTATTTTATTATTGTTATAGGAGCCGCTTGTTATGCAGAGCATTTCGGGCAAATTGAGTCAGTTTTGTCCTGGGTACCTATTTTATACTGATGGGTGAACATAGACAACCGGTGTAAGAAAACACGCTCAATGTTTCTACCCTCGCCGGGAATAGAACCCGAGCCTCTCTCTCATACAACACACACACACACACACACACACACACACACACACACACACACACACACACACACGCACACACGCACGCACACACAACGTGTGGTTTTGAGTTTCGAATATATAGTAAATTTAACCATGGAAAGTAAAGCAGCACGAGAAGGACGGGAGAAGCCAGACTTACAGAAAAGGAACTGTACAAATATGAGGTAATTCCTACATAAGGTGCAACGGGTAAGCGAGTTAGACGGAAAGACAGTAAACGACATGATGGAATACATGACCACATTATTATTATTATTATTATTATTATTATTATTATAATCAAGGGAGAAGCGGTAAACCCGTAGGATTATACAGCGCCTGGGGGGATGGATGTGGAACGCACTCAGGCTTAATTCGGGGAACTGGAGCACAGATCCAATTCCCTAAATCAAGAGCTCCTCACCAACATCAAGGAACCTTCCCTGAGGGGACGTGACCACAAAGTGCTGGGAGGTAGTAGAAAAGTTCGTACCAAGGGGCTACAGAAAAACGGGAAGACCAGAGTGAGCCCATGGTTTACCAGGAGGTGTGGAGAGGCCAAAGCCAAGTGTGCTAGTGTATGGAAAATGTATAGAAGGCAAATGACCCAGAAAAACGGAGTTGAGCCAAAGAACGAGAAATGAATATGCATTCATAAGAAGAGAGGAAAAGCATCAAGGCGAGAATGGCATAACATCAAGAGCCAAATCATACTCATAGTTGCTACGCAGCCACATCAGAAGGAAAACAACAGGTAATCAGGCTGTAGGAGGAAGGAGGGGAGGTGACATGGAACGACCAGGAAGTATGTGAAGAGTTCAGCTCGCGATTCAAGGAGGTATTCACGGTAGAGACAGAAAGGCTTCCAGCAAACCGAGGTGGTAGGGTGCGCCAGCAAGTTCTAGATACACTGCACACAAATAAGGAGGAGGAGGAGGTGAAGAAGCCGCTAGGGGAACTAGATACCTCGAAGGCGGTGGGCCCACCCAGATAATATCTCTCCATGGGTCTTGAGAGAGAGAGCAGATGCATTGTGTGTGCCGCTATGAATAATCTTCAATAAATCTATTGAAACATGGCACCTGCCTGAGGTTTGGAAGAAAGCAAATGTGTCCCGATTTTAAGAAAGGGGACAGACAGGCTGCACTAAATAACAGACCAGTGTCGCTGACATGTGTTGTATGTATAGTATGTATTTAGTCTGCAGCCTTTAGGGGTGATCATAGTACCTGGGAAATCGCCAGAAGCTAACATGAACTGAATAACTTTTGCAACTAATTCTCGTCTGGCAAATGTAAGAGTTGTCTTCAGTAATTTCCCGTGATTAGGTTTACACAAATTAAGCTGGATACATCGAAGGCAAATGAATGTGAGAAACAATCTCAATGGTTCTGCGAGAGGGAGTGAGAACACTGAACAATTAGCTGTTATGGGCAGCAGGTCATTAGACATTGGCCAAGTGCAAGAAAGCTGGAGAACAGTGAACGTACTCAAGAAATGACACAGGAAGCACTGAATTATATATCAGTTTCAGTGACATGGGTACCATGAATTGTAATGTAGAAGATATTTAGAAGTTACAGACCTTTGGAAGGATACGATTTCAATAAAAATAATCAGCAAGTGTTTGCAGATGACACATCTTGTCTTACAAACTTACTAGAGTTCTATGACAAAGTGATAAAAGTGAGACAGGAGAGAGAAATAGAAATGGGTGGATTTTATATTCTTAGACAGACTGCAAGAAGGAACTTGATACTGTTTCTTACAAGAGACTGGGACAAAAACCGGTGGATCAAAGAGCGCTTCAGGGAAAAGAAAGAAAGCGAATTCGTCCGCTAGGAGATAGCAGAATAAGGAGTATCAAGCGGGATTCCGTAGTAATTGATATTAGGACCAGCACCGTTTCTGATGTATATGAATGATATACCAGCTAGAACTGAACCAAGTGTATCTCTGCTTGTTAACGAAGTAAGACTAACGAGAAGAATTAAAACCAAGAGATCAAGGAAAGGCTTCAAATGTAGCTGGGAAAACCGCAAGAATACTCAGATAATTGCTTACTTAAATTCGTTTTTTAGCAAATGATTGGGGAAAGGGTAAATAGACCAGACACTACGTACAGATTCTGTGTATAGGCAAAACTCACTCAGACAAAAAAAAAAAAACCTAGCGATGAACACAGTGCCAAACACATCGAATAACCTCCGTAACCAATGTTTTTCCTGGCAAATTTAGTGGTAGCTTCAAGAATCATGACAAAGAATCATTTAAAGATACAGCATATGTCAGTCCCATCTTGAAGTACGCAGCGCGATCATGAAACCCGCACTTAATCAATCATGTTAAGAACCGAAGAAAATCAGAGGAATATAATAAGACTATCCACAAAGGCGACTAAAGGAGAGGCATGAGAGATATTCAGGTGCGGTAGGTTGAAGACAAGGATATCCGAGGAGCAATGAATGATTAGTTAATCAAACTTTCAGGTAGATTAATAAAAGCAACAAAAAAAATAATTATAAATTTATGTCAGACAAATATTTGGCTGGTAAGGGTTAGATAGTAATACCTAGCTTGCATAGAAAGCAATATACTCTTTCTAGTAAATGGTTTTAGCGTTTCATATTACTGATGGTATACATTACCGACAAGTTGATTAAAAATATACATACGCAGCACTTGTGCTACTTATGCCAGAAACATTTTGCCTGACCAGAAGGCTTTCCTAGTTAAATACAAACGAGTATATCACTGGAGAAACAAGAAGTAATTCTGAGGTGACCATTCACTCAGCATTTATTAAAGGTGGTCAGTCCCTTGGCATGCGGCAATCAGAGGAATGCGACCAGAACGTATATGCTAGAGCGGAAATATGGTGTAGAAGCTCGATGTGACGTTACCTGTGGGCGTGGCCCACAACTGGAAGTAGGTCATGCTAAACAGTTGTTTGACGGAGGAACTGCGGGAGACCTCATCAGAAACAAGATACCATCATGTTTCTGTGTAAGACAAGTATCATGTTATAGGAGTTCAGGCCCGACTTATTCATGAACAAGCCTCGTGTGGTAACCTTTCACCTGCACACCTGGTTTCATCAGTCGAATGCAGGCGAATATATAGCTGAAGGACTGATCACCTCAAATTTGCTTCTTCTGTTTTATATAGTATAATATGAGCCTTTATTTGACTGAAGAAGCCTGCTATGTATTCGAAAATTTTTGGCAATAAAGTTAACTACGAATTGCACATGTTTCTTATTCATCAAGCTTTCAGTTAGACAGCGTTTCTATCAGTAAGATCTTAACAAATCAAAATTTTGTTCATATTTTACTGTTGGCATCACCAGGGTTGATCCAACTTGTCTACCTTTATACTCTTATCTATTCTGTTTGCGAGGATAGAAATGTGAATGCCTAACGAACTAGGAAATAGAGGAAATCAAACAGGACTCCATATAATTGTAAGTGGTACATAAGTGTAACAACAAGATTTCCAGAGTTGTGCGAAGACGACGATACAAGATATTCACTCGATGTCCTGTATTAACGGCACGAAACATAGTAGCCAATATTACCTGAAATAAACGTGAACATTTAAGCAGCTAACAAGGTTTGTATCAGTAATAGAATTTTATCAGCCAGTTGTGATTTACAGGAAAGTTCTAGGTATATAGAAAAATTAGAAGTGACTGATGATATCGGAAATATAAATCCAGTAACTGAATAATGTATGTTTTATGGTACTGTATTTTTTGGGAGGGCAGTGAATGACAATATTGTATTATAAGCTGTAACCTAAACGATGAACCTGATTATCTTTGATCAGGAATCCACTCTGAGCAGAATAATACAAAAGTAACTGTCATACACATGTAACAAAGAATCCCCAGGAAATGTCTCAAAAATGTTGAAAATTTGGTTAACTCCTTCCTGAGATATTGATTATGACTGTTGACAGAATCCACTGATGGTCAAGATGAGGCTGGCAGAGAAGATGGTGGTGGTGATGCTGGCAGCTTCCAGCTGCCTGGCTGCTCCCGAGGTATGTATTATGATCATTAACATGAAAAATAACAATAGTGGTATGAAATGAATTTGTAGCTTTGAGAGGTACGCTGTTTATTCTCTACCCGCAGTATTTATAAAATTTGTATAAGCATTTACGGTGTTATAATTAATAAAAATTATTGCTATTATTATTATTATTATTTTAATAATGACGAGAATAACAATATTAATGATTTTTTATAATAATATTAATTTTAATATTATTATTATTGTTATTAGTGTATAAGAAATACTACTACTGCTACCACTACTACTACTATTACTACTCCTACTACTACTACTGTTTCGTCTACAAGTAGTTGTAGTAGTATTTCTTATACTTTAATAACAGCAATAATAGTAATAATATATAATATTTCACTAATATTGTTATTCTTGCTGTTATTAAAAAAATAATAATAATTATAATAATAATAATAATAATAATAATAATAATAATAATAATAATAATAATAATTATTATTATTATTATTATTATTATTATTATTATTATTATTATTATTATTATTATTATTATTAAATTTTTAATATTGTTACCACTACTAATAACAATATTACATCTACGAGTAGTAGTAGTATTAGCGGTAATATTTATTAAAACCATAATCAGAATAATAATAATAATAATTATAGTAATAATAACAGTAGTAGTACTAGCATTATAGTAATAGTAGAAGAATCACTAGTAATGAACAATGTTCATCTGCCAACACTAACTGACAATAGACAATAACATAGCAATATAATAAAATAACTGTGTACGTATTTTGAACTTTTACTACTGCTAATTTTAGCAAACTAAAAGCTGAGAGAGAGAGAGAGAGAGAGAGAGAGAGAGAGAGAGAGAGAGAGAGAGAGAGAGAGAGAGAGAGAGAGAGAGAGAGAGAGAGAGAGAGAGAGAGAGAAAAGGCAGATTAAAGGTACTATTTTCTTCTACTTGCTTTCCCCTGAAGGGAGGTTCCTTGACGCTGGTGAGGGGCTCTTGATCTAGGGAATTGAATCTGTGTTCCAGTTCCCTGAATTGAGCCTGAATACCTTCCATTCATCCCACCCCCACCCAACCACAGGCGCTGTGTAATCCTACGGGTTTAGCGCTCCCCCATAATTATAATAATAATTCTACGTGTTTTAGTTCGTCTTAAATACTTTTTATAATTTCTATGTGGGTTCGCTGGAACAGTTAGAAGCAGTAATTGTTATTGTGTCACTATTAATGGTAGTTACTACTTTTTTCTCGGCATTAATAACAGAAACAAGAACAGAATCAACAGCAGCACCAGTAAATGTAGTAACAACAGGAGCAACAGTATCAGTAATAGCAACAGGAGATTATGTAATATAACATATTAACAGTTGGTGAAGAAACAGAACCACTGTAGTGTCCTAAAGGAACCACTGTAGCATTGGTGACTGAAGTGGGTTAATGGCATGACTGTAGCACTGGTTACTGTAGTAAGTCAGTGGCACCACTGTTGCTTTGGTAACTGCATATTGTATTCGTGGCATTACTGTAGTATTGGTGACTAGAGTGTGTTAGTGGCATCACAGTTGCATGGGTGACTGAAGTGCTACAGTGGCACCACTGTAGTATTGGTCACTTCAGTTAGTGGCACCACTGCAGCATTGACAAATGAAGTATGTTAGAGGCAAAATAACAGCATTGGTGAATGGAATATATAAGCGGTTAAACTATAGCACTGGTGACTAGGGTATATTAGCAGTAAAATTACAGCAATGGTGACTTGGGATGTATGAGTGAGAACAATGCAGCATCAGTGAGTGAAGTGTGTCAGTAACATAGCTGTAGCATTGGTGACTTTGGTGTGTTTGTGTTTGCCTTGTAACACTTGTGACTAAGTTGTGTGTTAGTAGTAACGCTGTAGTGTTCGTGACTAAAGTGTATCAGTGGCAACGACGCAGTGGTGGTGACTGAATTCTGTTAGTGGTAGCACTGCAGTGTTGGTGACTGGAGTAAGCTGGCGCTCAGAGTAGCTGGAAATGTATTAAGGACAAATCTGTAGCTCTGGTGACTGAGATATGTTAGTCCCAAAAGTTCAGATTTGTTGACTTGTTTGTGTTAGTGGCAACACTGCAATGTTGATAACTGTGGTGTGTTAGTGGGAGAACAACAGCGTTAGTGACCGGAGTGTATCAGTGCAACACTGCACTTTCAGTGACCAGAGAATGCAAGTGTCAGCATTGCAACTTTGGTGACTGAAGTGTCATAATATCAAGACTGTAGTTTTTGGTGATTTAAGTGTATTAGTGACAATGCTGAGACATTGGTGGCTTCGGTGTGTTTGCGACAACACTGGAGTGTTGGTGACTGGGTGTGTCAGTGGCAACACTGCAACAATACTGACTAGGCCTATAAGCAGAGAAACATGAATAAATATACGCAATACAGAACAAGACTCTATTTTTGACGACGTTTCACTATGAATTGAATTTTATCAAATATTTACACCCATAAGTGCAGCTTTATCAATTACAAATATAAATTGTTAGTCCTAATATTGAATTTCTACTCTGCCTATGAAGTCAATAAAGAATGCACACTTATCGCCATAAGCAGAGATTTATCATTTAAAAAACTGTACAAATAAAGTCATGTTCTGCATACATGTTTGTTGCTCCATAAACGTGTCACCATTACCCCTCCACAAACTTGTAAAGCTTCTTAAATAATCATATCCTATTACATGTAAATCTGTTGTGTATCTTTCAGGGTAATTTCTTCGGTGGAGTAGGTGAGACTCCTTCAGAGATCGCTCCTTACACCGTCATCAAGGAGGCGGCAGTGAGTCTTAACGTGTTTGTATGGTAATTTCTTTTTGTATCGCTACACAATTCATCATCGTAAATTCTCAGTGACTGGAAAGGTATGGTGTTTCCGACAGTATGTGGATTCATCACATATGGTTTGCAACAAATTTCTCAGGTTACCTTATTTAAGTTAGGTTAGGTTAGGTTTTGCTTGATTAGGTTAGGTTAGGTTAAGTTAGGTTAGGTTAGATTAGGTTAGGTTCGGCTTGGTTACGTTATGCTCTAATCAAGCACAACGTTATACAACGACAGAAAAGAAAATATAAAGACGTTAAAATGTCTTGATGCGTGAACAGAAAATCGAGGACCTGCCGAGTGAAGTAAAAATATATAATCTGATAATCACTCTTCAACTCAAGTTAAACAATAACTCATTACAGAGTAAAGTTATTAAGAATATGGGATGCGCTGTATGGTTATCCTACCACACCTTATCTCAAAATACAGCCGAATACTGCCACCTATGAGGATGAAATTGAATATTCCCGATAAATATTGGAACAATGTTTTGCTCCAAGTGGAGCCTTTAAGAAGTCATTCAAAGGTAACAGCTAACTTGCATGTGGAATCGTGGAAGGTAAGGTGGTAGTAGGTAAATAAAGTTCAAGTTTCTTCTGCGTGAGTAAGGTGTGAAAATCATTGGGAGTAGTGAACTGTCCTGTGTGGAATAGCGAGCTGTCCTGTGTCATGTGAAGACGTTTTACTGAGGCAACGATGTTGGTATTTGTACGAATGAGGTCTTGATTAATAGGTTCAGGTCAGTAGAAGCCATAATTATGAAGAAGAGAAAGCGCCCTGTAATATGTGGCATTTTGCCAAGATTTATTATTATAATCAAAACATACCGCTAAACCTACTAGGGTTGTATAGCGCTGATTTTGCCAAGAAGGGGTGTTGAAAATGAATGGCTGTCCAGCATGGTGACCGTTGAGACGACGTACTTTGTGAACTCTGTGAATAGAACCAACGATGCTGTGCATCCAGCAACTATTACAGCAGATTAAGAAGAGCTGGAGGAAACCAGGTGGGAGATACGGTGGCTGTCAGTGGAAAACAAGAGGATTTGTAGTAATCCTGGTGCTGTGCATCCTAAGGACAACAAATAAACCTGGTTAATGGTTGGGAAGGAAGGAACTAAGTTAAGAATAAAAAGAATTGATGGTGAGGTGGAAACGATTGAATTTCCAGTAGATTGATATGGAAACCAGAATTATGAAGCTGAACTCTTCCCTAGTCTGAGGGACTGACCACCGCATAACTACTTCTTTGAGGGTGATGGACTGATTACATTCTAGTTACATCTCCAGTGCTTCCGCCGCATCTGTATTCGGGCAAAGAAACCTACTGTGTAGGCGAAATATTTCGAAATAAATATTCTTAAATGTTGCATATGGGTCTTACTTATCTAGTTGTCGTTATTATACACCACTGTAGTATTCACTCTGTACTCTTGTTGCTTATACCTGTTTACATCGACTCAAGGCTGAGGGAGTGATTACCTGAAACTCCTGCTCTTCACCATTCTCCTTTACATGGACTAATGAATCCACTGAATGGCGAAACGTTTCGTCAGTTTAGATACTCAAGTGTTGCACATGTATCCAATTCACAATCCCAGTAATTTGTTTGTGTTATTACAGAAGCTTAGAAACTGTTGTCTTGGCTTTAGGCTGCTGCTTACCATACCTCCTAAGTCTTTATCACATTCTGTATAGTCAAACTCTGTATTTCGTTTTAGCTTGTAAGTCCTAGGGTTATTTGCATTCCAGTGCTTCAGTACTTTGCATTTATCTACAATGAACTTCATCTCACACTTTCTGACCAAGACATGAGCTTGTCTAAATCCTCCTGAAGTTCAGTGCATCTTCCTCTTCATCGATTATTTTGCCTATTTTTGTGTCTTCAACGAATTTTCTCCAATCACTTGTTATTCTCACAAGGTTATTAATGTATATTATAAATAACAATGAGACTAAAACTGATCCTTGTGGAAAGTCACTTGTGACTGATACCTCCGTCAGATTTCACCCAATTTATACAGACTCTGTGCTTCCTGTTGGTCAGCCCCGCCTCAGTCCATGACAGGACTTCTTTCCCAACATACCTTGAGATGGCACTTTCTTTGACTGGGTGTCCTAATTTTGCAGACGTTTCGCCAACCACTGACTATATTTATACAATACTGGAACATAACTGAAGACTGTAGAAAAGGCCTTTAAGTGCTGCACGTCATATGCCTCCGTTATATAAGTGCCCATCGTCTTGTTTGTACTTGTCAGGTCACCATCTGGACAAGACTAGGGCCGGGACAATACCGGGGAACCACATAGAATTGCCTGTACTCCAGATTTCAGGCTGAGCAGGTTTGCTGATGACACTAAAATAGGCCATCGAATTAATTCTGACAAGACCACTAGATCACTACAGGAAGATCTGAATAGACTGTTGCAGTGGTTGGAGAAGCGGCAGATGCAGTTTAATACAGACAAATGCAAAGTTCTAATAGTTGGAAAGAAAAATAACCATAACGATTACAAACTAAATAATGTAGGTCTTAATCGCTCTGATTACGAAATAGATTTTAGAGTTTGGTTATCAGTAATCTAAAACCAAGGCAACAGCTCTTGGCTTCATATGAAGAAGTATAAAAAACAGGAGTCATCATATTGTTCTTCATCTCTGTAAATAGTTGTTTAGACCTCATTTAGTTTATGCTGCTCTGTTCTGGTCACCGTATTACAGAATGGATATAAATGTACTGGAAAACGTGTAGAGAAGAATGACAAAGTTGATCCCCATGAATTAAAAAACTTTTCCACGAGAATAGACTCTCTAGAAAGGCTATGACTGAGGTGTATAAGTAGAGAGCAGGAATAAATAAAGTGTTAAAAATATTTAATCAAAGCAAGACTCGCAGCAATGGGTTCATGATGGAAAAAATTAGATTTGAAAAGGTTATAGGAAAACACTGGTTTGGTAATAGAATTTTGGATGAGTGGTGCAAACTCCTGAGTAACGTCATTGAAGCTTAAACGTTGTGTAGTTTTAAAAATTGGTTAGACAAATACATCAGTGGGTGTGGGTGAGTGTGAGCTGTACTTGTCCAGTTTGGGCCAGTTGGCCTGCGACAGTGTTCCTTCCTTCTTGCGCAAGTGAGACTTGGACCTGCCTATCAAGGGCCACTAGGCCTGCTGCAGTGCTCTTTCTAGATTATGTTCTTATCCTTATAGTCAGTAATCGTCTAGCCAGCAATTGACACCATTTGCCCTGTACAACCATTCATTTCCAGCTCCCCTTCTCGACAAAATGCCACATATTTCAGGGCGCCCTCTCTTCTTGCTAATTATATCTAATACTGCTCTATAACTGCTCAGCAAATCCTCACTTGTACACTTACAAACATCATTGCCTCCAGCACTGAGGAAGGTATTAGGGATGTTTCCATTACCATTCATGATGTGGTCAAGATGACTAACAATATCCTTCATCCCAGTCCCAGGAAAGTTAACCTTTTGTTTCCCACTTCTATCCTTCAGGCAATAGCCCTGTCCATGAACCTAATCTGACTGTCCTCAACAATTACAATGCTCCTACCCTCCTTGATGTAGTTGATCGTGCTCTTCTCTGTAGTCGACTAACAATCATCTGGCATCATGGAGAACGAATTTTAAGTTTTCACAGCAGTTTTATGAATCATCACCATTCTTCCGTTTGATCTTCTGCTTCGTTCCCTTCTGCTCAACCACTGACCAGCTTCCTCCATTAGCCTCAGGATTCACAACAGGAGAATTACTACAAATTCTCTTATTTTTCTCACTCAGTCGCCTGTCTTCCTTCAACCTGCTGGTAGTGCTGATTGATGGAGAGCATTTTTGGTTTCGTTAACACAGAATTCACAATGTACGTTCTCACACGATACAGATAAAAGTGACCATAAGACTTTCTGCCTATCTCCTCTACTCACACTGTCAACCCTCATTAAAGTTCAAATGACCACCACTAACGATAAGCCTCACCTAAACGCACCTACTGTATTTCCAACCCGTCTCTGCCGTAGTATATATGTCTGCTTATTGCATCCTCTGCATGTTTTGATAAAGATCTGCTAAAACAGAAACCATATCCTAGTTAAAATTTGTTATGTAACTTATTTCTCTTTCTTCATGGCTCCTCCAAGAATGCGTCCCCTATTCTTGGAGGTACCCATTTATTGTCAGGAGAATGTGGGTACCAAGTGTAAGGAGTATCATAACAACAAAGGAATACAGTACCTATTAATTGAAAAATTTAACACATGTTAAATCTAGGTTTCTTCATTTTGTAGACTTTCGTCAAAGAGTGTCTTTATCAATACAATACAGGGAGAGGAACAGAAGATTGAAAAAGAGGTAGAAAATGAAATATTTAGTCCATCAGCCAAGCACCTGTTGCTAGGCTAAAGGGTTATTCAATAATTTTCTAGCTTCCCTTCGGTCTTCTGATTTTGTTACAAAATAAACATACCCAGATGTTGCATTTGTGTCTAATTCTTTCAAGTCTAAGAAGCTTTGCCTAATTCTTCTCTGCCCATCTCGTTTTGATCCAAGGCTTTGAGTTGAAGGTGATACCGTTGAGCTACGGGCTATCTTTTACAGCCTAATGGTCAAAGCCTTAAAGTTTAAGGTTTAATTGCCAGGCAAAATGACACGCATTCCCAATTCTTGTTATGGACGCTTCTCGTGATTATTAAACAAAAGAATGATACAAAAATTAGTTGACTGTTAATAATCGCATCCTTCGAATGGGAGTAGTATACGGTACTATAATTAGGAAAAAAATTAAAATAATTTGAGGTATGGTGAAACCACTTACCGGTGACCAGTAACTCTGTGACAGAACGATCGACGTACGACTGAAAGGTCTCGGGTGAAATTACAGTGTTGGGCAAAGGTATATTAGCAATTCAAATCAAACCCGTGGCCCCTATTCACCTATGGTAAGTAGGTTCCTATGTTAGTCGACACAGCTCGCATTCCTTTGTTGGTACTGAACTTTGAAATGAGCCGAGGTGCAATAACAGCTCATAGCTTGCAAATTTAATTGTAAAAAAATAAGATAATTAGTATGACATGAAATATCTTTATCTATCAACTGTAAAGAGACCAGATCAAAAAGACTCTAAAGCAACGTATACGATTATAATAACGTTTCCCACAAGTTGAACTTTTTATAGCTTATCATAAGTTCAAAACTCATTGAAGTTTTCTTTTTGAGCTATAAGACGTTATGATAAAGGCATAAGTTTTTTAATGGAGTTTTCAACCACGTGTCAGTTTGTTGCTTCTTCCTCCAGGAAAGATAATTTTATTGGGAAGAATCATTGTTCTTGGAAAATAATTGTATTGGAAAAATCAATGTGGTGAGAAAATAATTCTTTTGATACACCAGCCATCTCTCATCTAGGTAAGAAGACCTAAAAAAAAGAAGAAATACTTTCACCAACGCTTTCTCCATTACTGTCTTGCCAGATGCGGGCCGACATTACATCTCAGATGTCCCTCCTAACTGCAATATGCTCACCAATTTTTGAGAGAAAAGACACTGTACTTCCCACCCCTGAGACTCAAGTCAGACTAACTGAATTTTCCTGAATCCATTCATAAAAGTTATCTTGCTTAAACTCCTACAGCACATCAAGTTAAAATACCACAATGGAAATAAGTCACTCTGACTTTTTTGAGTTATCCTAGGTTCTATACACATATGCTGCTATGTATGATAATATATGTAACTGTGTCTGTGTATACCTGAATAAATTTACTAAGTCTTAAAAACGACTTGCCTCGACTCCTATGTAACATGCTTATACAGGTCTGTTGGATGTCCAAGCCCCTCGGATAATAGACCTCTTTTACTCCCCCAACCTGTCCTAGAACGACCACTACTATTCCCTCCCTCCACTACATATCTCCCGTCATCCTGATTTGCTCCATCTTCTCTATATATCCACACAACAATAACCCCACCTAAGCCCTCTGAATGATTCTTATAGTAACCTCACATCTTCTAATTTCCAAACTACGAATTCTCTGCATACTATTCATACGACACATTGCCCTCAGACACGATATCTCCAATACTTGCACCATTCTCCTAGCTGCAACGTTTAAAACTAATCTATATAAGTGTAGGTGTCACTATACCTTGATGCATTACCGCTTTTTTTGCTTCCACGGGTAACGATCTCTCTCTCTCTCCTCTGACGCCTCAAAACACCACCCATTTGTTCACCCTTGTTAATTTCATGGTGCACCTCGTCTTTCACAGACTCGCCTACCGATACGTCTACTCCTAAATATCTGAACATATTCTCTTCCTCTCTACTCCCTCCATCCAATCTGATATTCAGTATTTCATTGATTAATTTTTTGGTTACTCTTGTCACTTTGCTCTTTTCTTTGTTTACTTTTAATTTCCTTCTTTTACATATCTCCTAAATTCGTCCATCAACCTTTTCAACTTCTGTTCATTATCCCCCAAAAGAAATGTCGTCGGTAAAAAGCACCTGTGACAAATCTCACTTTCAATTATTTTCTTTATATTTTAATCCCACACCTCTCCCCAACACCCTAACATTCACTTGTTTTACGACTCTATCTCTCAACCGTCTCTTTTTAAGGCCTATGTTTAAGGAAAAATAGTCTCCATTTCTCCTGCATACCCTAACCTGAGCCTCACTATCCTCAAGAAAACTCATAACTGGTTTAAGGAACCTATCACCTAGTCTATACACTTCCGTCATCTGCTACATTGCTTCCCTATCCACCTTGTCGTATGACTTTTCTAAACACTACCTGTATCTAAATATTATTCACCTATATCCTTCAAAGTAAAGACTTGGTCCTTCCTAAAATTGTCTTCATCTGTAGACCTCTTCTCTGTCTTTCCAGCAATTTGTTCAATAATAACTTTACCATACACTTTACCTGGCATACTGAATAGGATTATTTCCCTTTAATTCTTATACTTTCTTTCATTCTCCTTTTCCTTCATACAAATGAACTATGTACCCTCTGCCAATCCCTAGGTGACTTTTCCCCATTCATAGATTAGTTGAGCAAACGCCACAACTAGTTGCTCTGGGATAATAATCATGCTGGGGCCTGCGAAGCTACTCTTAAATGAAACAGATTCCTTGACTTGAAACGAATATCGAAAAGTAAATGATGACTAGTGATTAGGAAAAGTGACATTAGTGGGAAAGATATCTTTAAAGATAAAATGTTAATTACACAGGGATCAGTATCTAATCTAAGGACGATGTATTGGAGATACAATCTCCACTGGAATACAGACAGTGCTGGGAATAATCTACATGTATATAAGGTAAAGAGTCGATTTCGGGCATAGTGTGTAGTAGAGATATTCAGTATTTGCAGATTAAAAAACTAGGGAGAGATTCAGTACTATTTATAGTCTTCGTGTTTAGGACAGAGGCAGAACTGGTTATAGTGACTATACTACAGATATATTCAATAATAGTTAAACTGTCTGCACTGAGAACATGTATTTACGGGGGATTATATCTACTCTAAGGATAAAATCTGCACGGGGAATGGTGTTGGTACTTACAATTAAGTCAGTTCTGGTCAAAGTACTGAAGATTGAGACAGCTCTTTTAAGCTGACTGTATTATGGACGGTGACTGCAAACACTCAGGAAGATTTGTTTCTCTGGAGAAGGCAATTGATAATTAAAACCCTTGCAAAAACGGTGCATTTGCTGCGGCAGATTATTGCACTGGTGACGAAGACACGTTTGGTACGGCTGAACTAGATGATGTATTTACACTATGGGATTTTAACTCTAATGGGAAAATGTTAAAATTTTGAATTCGAATTGAATGTAACAAGATTGTGCACTGAAGAGTATGACTGTATAAACGGAAAGGTTTATCAGGAGTTTGAAATTTATTGCATGAAATACGACTAACATGCACGGTTAAAAAATTATTTTGTTTTCCAGCTCTCCCCCCATTCCTCTCTGAAAAACTGTTTTGAATAGCTCGACTATAACACATTTCAGCACCAAGCAAAAGTTGGAAGGTAAGTTGTGACAAGGGAGGTAGCAGGGAGAGGGGTGTAGATATGGGGTGATAGGGAAGGGGAAAGAAGGGGTGCTGGTTAATGGGGTAAGTAAGGTGAGTGAAGGGAGACGGAAAGGGTGAAGAGGGGAAAAAGAGATTAGTAGGAAAGTGATGAAGAGAGAGATTGATTAGGGGGAAATTACAGGATGGAGCTAGGAAGGAAGAGAGGTGACTGAATGTAGGTATGGAGAAGTTGTGTAAGAAATAGGGAGGTACCACCTCCAGAACTGACTGGGGATCCTCATCCTCAGAGAAGAGAATAAACGTATTTTAGGGAAGACTCAGGATTCTCCCCGGGGCTGTTTGATTATTTTGTTCTCCTACTGCTCCCTATATTCTAGATGAACTTTATTTGAAAACAGAATTCTCTTAAAAAGTACAATGGGCAAGAGAACAACGGAAATAGCATCTCAGGGAATATATCTCAGTTACTTCATCCTGCTCCCCGGCGGTGGGCTGTGTGCCCAGAATGCTGCAGGAATTTTACCTCTGGATCACGGTACTGAGTTGCTCTGGGGCACTTGGTTTTCGTGAGGAGTTTTTCATCTAACTCTTTGCAGAATCCTTGATCACACTTGTTCATGTGTGTATGTGTGTGTGGGGGGGAGTGCGACTGAAGGAGTCGAGTTACAGCTCTCGGCCCCGATTCTTGCCTGGTCGCTAATAAATCCACTCTTTCCTTGCTCCAATAACCTTATCATACCTCCTTTAAAAGCTATATATGATCCAGCTTCCACCCACTACTTCCTTCTCCATATTGTTCCTCTTCTTGACAACTCCAAGGCTACAAAATACTTCCTAACATCCCGATGACTAATCTGAGTTTTCAACCTCCACTTGTCGCTCCTTGTTGCCGCGTCTCATTTCTGAAACCTTGTCAATTCGTCTCAGTATTTTATACATCATTATCATGTGTCCCTATCCCTCACGTACTCTCGTCGTGGGACATACACCTTAGCTCCGGTACTAGTCTTATTTCAAACTTGTGCACTTTCTCCAATTTCTTGATGTGTTTGACCAGATGTGAGATCTACGTATACTGGTGTCGCATACTCCTACATGAGTCTGACATATACGGTGTACAGTGTGATGAATGACTTCTTACATAGATGTCGAAATGCTATTCTTAGGTTTGCCAGGCGCCTATATGCTGCAACAGTATTTTGGTTGATGTGTGCCTCAGAGGATGTGCTTGGTATGATGCTCACCTATTACGAACACAGTGAGGTATAGCTTAATGTCATCTGCAAACAGGAACATCTCTCAAGCTATCCCTTCCGTAATGTCATTCACGTATACCACAAACAGTACCCGCACTATGACTGAACCTTGTGGAATCCTACTCGACACATGGACCCACTCTAACACCTCATCCTCTACCATCACTCGTTGTTTTCTTCCTGTCACGTATTCCGTGAACCATTGCAGTACTTTTCAGGCTTGTTCCTCTGGTTTTTGTACCAGTCTCCAGCGCGGTACTGTGTCTAAAACCTTCTTTCATTTCAAGAATAATGCAGTCTACTCATCCCTCTCTTTCTCCTGTCTTACTTCTGTTATCTTGTAAAATTCCGGTAGGTTAGTGATACAGGATAACCCATCCCTGAAGCCGTGCTGGTTGTCGTGCGCGAGCCCATTCCTTTCTAGGTGCCCCACTATCCTGCCTTTGTGTGTGTACTCACCTAATTGTGGTTGCAGGGGTCGAGATCCAGCTCCTGGCTCCGCCTCTTCACTGATCACTACTAGGTCCTCTCTTTCTCTGCTTCCTGAGCTTTGTCATATCTCGTCTTAAAGCTATGTATGGTTCCTGCTTCCACTACATAACTTGCTAAGCTGTTCCACTTCCTGACAACTCTGTGATTGAACAAGTACTTCCTAACATCCCTGTGACTCGTCTGAGTCTTCAGCTTCTAATTGTGACCCCTTGTTTCTGTGTTCTCTCTATGAAACATCCAGTCTCTGTCCACCTTGTCTATTCCATGAATTATTTTGTATGTTGTTATCATGTCTCCCCTGACCCTCCTGTCCTCCAGTGTCGTCAGTCCGATTTCCCTCAACCTTTCTTTATAGGACATTCCCCTTAGCTCCGGAACTAGCCTTGTTGCAAACCTTTGTACTTTCTCTAATTTCTTGACGTGCTTGACCAGGTGTGGGTTCCAAACTGTTGCTGCATACTACAGTATGGGCCTGATGTACACAGTGTACAGTGTCTTGAACGATTCCTTACTAAGATATCGGAACGCTATCCTCAGGTTTGCCAGGCGCCCATATGCTGCAGCAGTTATCTGGTTGATGTGTGCCTCCGGAGACGTGCTCGGTGTTATGGTCACCCCAAAATCTTTCTCCTTGAGTGAGGTTTGCAGTCTTTGTCCACTCAGCCTATACTCTGCCTGCGGTCTTCTTTGCCCTTCCCCAATCTTCATGACTTTGCATTTGGCAGGGTTGAAATCGAGAAGCCAGTTGCTGGACCACGTGTCCAGCCTGTGTGTGTGTGTGTGTGTGTGTGTGTGTGTGTGTGTGTGTGTGTGTGTGTATGTGCAATATAGGGTAAAGGATAAACTGTTGAAATTATTGTTATAAATCAGTATGTTAGTATGCTTTTGCATTATTTATAAGTTATGGAATAATTGCTAAAGAAAACTGAATGGAAAATAAAAAAATATAAATCGTATATCTTTATATAGTAAAAATACAGAACAGGTTTTCCGGATATGTATCAGTTTTGTTTCCAGGTTAAAAAAATGTCGAATTATTAAGTCATGGAATACTAATATAAGGAATTGAAGGATTTAATAAAATGATGTAGAAAAAGAGTTATTGGAAGGCTTCCATCGCTGCCTTGAAGCCGAGGGAATTGAAAGGGCGCTGTAATGGAAATTTTACACCCCGTAGCGAGGTGTGTGTTGGAACCAAGCTTCACACGATGCTACCCAACACTGCACACAGGCAACGTTTACATCACTGGTATTAGCGATAAATACTTTATAAGTAGAATTCTGGAGGAATTACTTTCATAAAATAAACGTTTATTTATAGAATGATCTATGAGTTTTATAAGTAATCTTGTTTGTGATATTAATTTTCGTTAGTCATTCATTCTGGTTTAAAATGGCGAGGCCAGAATAATTGGTAAAAACAGTACATTAAACTACGTGAGATATTCTTTACGACTCAACTTTATTATTAGACCTTAAAAACAAGTGTAACAAATTAAACTATGTGAAATCAATTTTCATTATGAATTTCTGCTCGTGGGTCTATACGAAAAAATAATTATTGTTCGTCCCAGAGCTGCTCCTCGAAAGAGCGCAGAAGCGTAGGTCTATATTCATTCTCTTAACTCCAATAAGCATTTATGTGCATTTCTCTGTCACGGTTTCTAATTTCCTCGCTCTAGTTAGGGTAGGTTAGGTTATCTTCTGTCATTTATAACATAGATGACATATATGATGATAAAAGTGACTGAAAGTTGTGCTGCTAGAACGAGAAACAGTGACCCAGTGAGCACAGTATATATAACTATCTCGATTTCACTGTTCTTTATCAGTCACTCATTTGACTGTCTGTACAAGAATGAAATAATGTCAGTGTTTAAGAGGGCGGACTGGTTGTACACACAAATTGCTTAGAAGATATGTAGGCTCTTCGAGTGCAAACCGAAGTACATTTGGGTATATATTATTTACAATTTATTATTATTTTAATTGTTAAAGAAAAATACAGAGCATTGACACACACACACACACAAACACACACACACACACACACACACACACACACACACACACACACACACACACACACACACACACACACACACACACACACACAAACACACACACACACATACACACACACACACACACACACACAAACACACACACACACAAACACACACACACACAAACACACACACACACACACACACACACACACACAAACACACACACACACACACACACACACACACACACACACACACACACAAACACACACACACACACACACACACACACACACACACACACACACACACACACACACACACACACACACACACACACACACACACAAACACACACACACACAAACACACACACACACAAACACACACACACACACACACACACACACACAAACACACACACACACACACACACACACACACACACAAACACACACACACACACACACACACACACACACACACACACACACACACACACACACACACACACACACACACACACACACACACACAAACACACACACACACAAACACACACACACACAAACACACACACACACACACACACACACACACACACACACACACACACACACACACACACACACACACACACACACACACACACACACACACACACACACACACACACACACACACACACACACACACACACAAACACACACACACACAAACACACACACACACAAACACACACACACACACACACACACACACACAAACACACAAACACACACACACACAAACACACACACACACAAACACACACACACACACACACACACACACACAAACACACACACACACACACACACATATATATATATATATATATATATATATATATATATATATATATATATATATATATATATATATATATATATATATATATATATATATCTGATTTATATATTTCACTAATAAGAAACCTTGACACACTAAACAGGTTATTGTAATTTCTGTCACTAGATAAATTACATAATAATAAAAAGAAACGAACAAAACAAAGAAATTGAAATAAACCAACTTTAAAAAACATAACTTTATCAATACCTCAATGAAAAACCCGTCAGGTGAAAATTAATTCTCTTCTGTGTTTTCAGACATATGAGGTGAGGGTGTACGAGCGCATGAAGTGGGTGTGTTCCCACGTTGTTGACACTCATCCTGACGCGAAGAATATGGTAAAACTCTTCTTTGCTCTCTTCCACTACACTGGCGGAGAGAATTCCATGGGTGAGCCTTCATTCACAGCCTTCTAATCACAGGCAGGCAATTTCTGCATCTAATTTCGTAGGCAAGTTACGTTTACAGCTGCCCTATTAGGAGCAACTGTCACAGCTGCCGTAGCTGGAGTTGCTGTCGCAGTTGGAGTCACAGGCAACTTACTCCAGCTGCTACTTTCACAGTTAAGTTACTCCAGCAGCTGCTTTCACAGGTAAGTTATACCAGCAACTTCCTTTACAGAAAAGTTATACCAGCAGCTTCCTTAATAGGCAAGTTCATCCTGCACCTGACTTCACAGGTAAGTTACTCCTGCAGCTGCATTCACAGGTAAGCTTCGCAAGAATCAGACGTCACTAACAAGTTATTCTAGCAGCTACCTTCCCAGATAAGTAATTCTAGCATCTGCCTTCCCAACAAATTACTTCTACAGTTGCCTTCCCAGGCAAGTTACTCCCACAGCTGCCTTTACGCGCAAGTTACTCTCGTAACTGTCTTCATAGCAATTTTACTACATAGCTTCTTTCCTGGGCAATATGCTCCTGGATTTTTCTTCAACGCCAATTTATTCTCCAAGTTGCCTTTTCAGTTGTATTCCCAGGTAAATTACTCACGCATTTGCCTTCAGAGGAAAGTGTGTGTATATATATATATATATACATATATATATATATATATATATATATATATATATATATATATATATATATATATATATATATATATATATATATATATTTATATTTAATCAGTAACAAACTGCTGCTAGCCGGGGGATCGAACCTGTTGTTTTAGAACCCCCTATGCGAAGAGCGAAAATTCACGACGCCATAAACCACTGGACCATACAATCCTACAAACAACATGAGCCTAGCGAACTAGGCTTGGCTAATGTTGTGAGGACATACGATGGTGTGGTTGTCTTAGAACTAACCTCATTCTACTCCCCGTTTGGTGTACTAGTTTTGGATTGAGATTAACTTGTAGAGAAAAAATAGTAGTGTTATTAGACAAAGAGTTATATGTATCATGAAGATGGATGGAATATTTTAAGGAATTGTTAAATGTTGATAAAGATAGCGAAGCTGTGATTTCGTGTATTGGGCAGGGAGGTACAACATCTTGTAGGAATGAGGAAGAGCCAGATGTGAGTGTGGGGGAAGTGCGTGAGATTGTGGGTAGAATGAAAGGGGGTAAAGCAGCTGGGCTGATAGGGTGAAAACAGAAATGTTAAAAGCAGGAGGGGCATTAGTTTTGGAGTGGTTAGTGTTTTTATTTAATAAATATGGAAGAGAGTAAGGCACCTAGAAATTGGCCGAGAGCATGCATAGTTTTTTTTTATAAAGGCAAAGGGGATAAAAGAGATTGTAAGAATTATAGGGGAATAAGTCTGTTGAGTATACGTAGTAAAGTGTATGGTAGAGTTATTATCGAAATAATTAAGAGTAAGAACAAGGAGGCTTTAGGAAGGATATGGGATGTGTAGACACAGTGTTCACCTTGAAACATATAGGTGAATAGTATTTAGATGAAAGTAAAGAAGATTTTGAGGCATTTATAGATTTGGAAAAGGCGTATGATAGAGTGGACAGGGGACGATGCGGGAGATGTTGCAAATGTATGGAATAGGAGATAAGTTATTGAAAGAAGTGAAAAGTTTTTGAGGATAATGAAGCCCAGGGTAGAGTTTCTTGGAGAGAGGGAGATTATTTTCCAGTAAAAGTAGGCCTTAGACAAAGATGTGTGATGTCACCATGGTTGACCAGTATATTTATAGATAAATCTGTAAGAGATATGAATGCTAGGGTGTTGGTAAGAGGTGCGTGGGATAAAAAATAAAGAATCTAATGCAAAGTGGGAGTTGTTACAGTTGCTCTTTGCTGATGACGCTGTGCTTTTGGGAGATTCTGAAGAGAAGTTGCAGAGGTTGGTGAATGAATTTGGTAAGGTATGTAAAAGTGAAAGAAACTTAGAAGTGAACATATGAAAGAGTAAGGTGATGAGAAAACAAAAAAAAATCATGTAATAGAAGATTGGATATCAGATTGGAGACAGGAATTATGAAGGAATATATTCAGGCATTTGGGAGTAGACTTGTCAGCAGATGGGTCTATGAAAGAAGAAGAGAATGATAGAATTGATTATGGGAAAACGTGTGGTGCACTGAAGAGTCTGTGGAGACAGAACGTTATCCATGGAAGCAAAAAGGGGAATGCAGGAGAGTATAGTCATACCAATGCTCTTATATGGATGAGTGTACTGAGAGCAGTGAGTATGATGAGAACATTGATTTTGTTGCGTCAGTGTTTGCAGTGTGAACATAAAATAAATTTGTTGGAACATTGAGTTTGGGAGAAACACTGAGTGTAGTGAGAACAGTTTATGTAGTGAAAAGAAGAAGCTTATTGAGTTAGGTTTGTATGATCACTGAGTGAGTGAACTGGCTCAGTGTGTACACAGTGTGTACTGCAACACTGAGTGTGGAGGAAACGTTGAGTGCAATGTAAACAGTATAATGGGACCAGTGGGTGTGTTACACATAGCGAGTGCAGTGGGAACATTATGTGAGTGTAGGGGGATCACTGAGTGATTATAGTTGGAACACTGAGTGATTGTAGCGGGAACACTGAGTGATTATAGTTGGAACACTGAGTGATTGTAGCGGGAACACTGAGTGATTAAAGTGGGAACACTTTGTGAGTGAAGTGGTAACATCGAGCATAATTTCTACAAGATTATTCAGCTAAACATTTTGTGTTATTAAGATGCAGAATATAAAAACGAAGACTCTGTTTTTGCCTTATTAACAATATTGAAAATTATGAAAAATAAAATAACTTTAGGTCATTGAAATGATTTACTTTGTTAATCACTATCATTTTGTTAAATTGATAATACTGTTAATATTATTTTCATTGAAATTTGTGATCACTTATATTAAATCATTTTAGTATATAACCCTCACTAGCATTTCAAGTCAATTTATTATTTATTCTTCCTGAATATAGTATTAATATTTCGTTAGGTTTGAAGCTACAAATGACAGCTCCTGTGACCTCGCTGGAGGAGACGTATAATGCTGAACAGAAACTGTATCAAATATGTTTCTACATCCCTGCCGCCTTCCAGGAGAACCCGCCCACTCCCACTGACAAAGATGTTTACATCCAAGAATACCCACGACTCACAATAGCAGCAAGGTGCGTGGCTAGTGTTGCTGGAAATTTACGGATAAAATTTTCCTGGAATCTGCGCACCTTTAGTAACAGTATTCTTAACATCTATCTACTCCCTTGTAACAAACGCTACTTGTCCGTCATCCTTGACCTGTAAGATTCCTCTCTGAACATTAATACTTTCCATATTGACTCTCCAATGTGGCTAAGGGACTCTTAATACAAGGAAATGAAAGTATTATTCCTTTCCTTAAAATATACCCCTCTCTCATTTCCAAGGCGTTGTATGATTCTGCCGTGTTTAGCGCTGCCTCTTGAATATATTAATACAGTAGTACTCTCACTTAAGAGCAAGCACTGCTCTTTCTAGATAATGTCACACTAATCTAACACTTTTCATTTCAAGAGACACTTCTCTCTGTACTTTCCACGACACTACTGACTACCACTCTTTACTAAACCATATAAACATAATATACAACTTATGTAAATATGACATAGTATCACATATTGTTAGGTAAGACACATATGCAACAGTTAGGTATCTTTATTTCGAAACGTTTCGCCTACACAGTAGGCTTCTTCAGTCGAGTACAGAAAAGTTGATAGAAGCAGAATAGACTTGAAGACGATGTAATCAGTCCATCACCCTTAAAGTTTTGAGGTGGTCACTCCCTCAGTCTGGAGAAGAGCATTGTTCCATAGTCTGAAACAATATGGAGTTGAAGTGATAGGATGGAGCCTTATATAGCCTTATATTACTTCTACTAGTGACCTTCGTCTCACCTCCTGGCGCTATATAAGGCTCCATCCTGTCACTTCAACTCCTTATTGTTTCAGACTATGGAACAATGCTCTTCTCTAGACTGAGGGAGTGACCACCTCAAAACTTTAAGGGTGATGGACTGATTACATCGTCTTCAAGTCTATTCTGCTTCTATCAACTTTTCTGTACTCAACTGAAGAAGCCTACTGTGTAGGCGAAACGTTTCGAAATAAAGATACCTAACTGTTGCATATGTGTCTTACCTAACAACCTGTCGGTATTTTATACCATTTTAATGTTCAGTATCACATTTTATTGATTTACAGATCCGGACAAGTAGAAGAATAAGACACTGGGGAAACTTGGGTATTTTTAATGTGGAGACCTTTCCCCAACCAGTGGCGAAAATGAAGAATAATACTGAAAACAGTAAAATACATGAAGAAGTTATCTGAGGTGATCCGTTTCAGTCTAAATTAATCAGTAGGATATGAAAGATGTCTCCAGCTGATTCATTTAGGGAATCAGTCCCTCAGTCTAGAAAGGTGGTGTTCTATTCATAGTGTTGATGGGCCTAAAATAAATGCTTTTAAAAGGAGGTTTGTATATTGAAAGGAAGGTGAAGACGTCACAGGTAGATAGAGGGCACTTACTGAAGTAGGTAATGCCATTAGGCTAGACAAACGCACAGGTGACTAAAAATTCGCTGTTCCATGATTCCGAGTTGTTGCTGTGTCAGACAAATATCACACATTTATGGTATACAAAACCGACAAGCAAATAAATAAGACACATGTGGACTACATAGGTATCTTTATTATGGAGACGCTTCGCCAGCCAGTATCTTTATCAATACAGTTTTACTGGAAACTGTAGGCAACATGCAGAGATAGTTTGACGTGATCAGTTCATCAGACTAGATGAATCAGTTGGTGACGGTGGAAGATATGAAGAATTAATTTGAGGTGATCAGTCCTTCAGCCTGATCCTCAGGAGAGTCAAACGTTGTTCATGACAGCTAACGTTGGACATGACAACCACCGTTGCTCAAGAGACCCAACATTGAAGTTCCTCAACTTGTACTCCCTAGAATGTAGGTGGGAGAGATACACGATTATATACACTTGGAAAATCCTAGAGGGATTAGTACCAAACTTCCACACGAGAATCACTTCCTATGAAACCAAAAGACTCGACAGACGATGTAACATCCCAGCAATGAAAAGCACGATAAGAGACAACACAATAAGTGTCAGGGGCTCAAGACTGTTCAACTGCTTTCCAGCATACATAAGGGGGATTACTAATAGACCCCTGGCTGTGTCTTTAAGAAGGTATTGGACATGCACCTAAAGTCAGTACCTGACCAGCCGGGCTGTGGTTCGTACGTCGGGTTGCGTGCGGCCAACAGTAACAGCCTTCTTGATCAAGCCCTGATCCACCATGAAGCCTGGTCACAGACCGGGCCACGGGGGCGTTGACCTCCCAAAACCTTTCCAGGTATACTCCAGGTATACAGCCAACGTTACTCTTGACAACCAACGTTGCCCAAGGGAGATAACGTTACTCATGTCAAAAAATGTTGGTCAAGACATTCATCGTTGCTCATGACTGCCAACGTTGCTAAAAACAATCAACTTTGCTCATGACCGTCACCGTTGTTTATAATAATTAACATTACAAATAATATTACTAATGACGGCGAACGTTGGTCAATGTTGCCAACATTACTGAGGATCAAAAACGTTCCCCATGACATGCAACACTGTTCATGGCAATCAACGTTGCTGATGTTTTTTTAATGCCAAGAATGCCCATGACTGCTAATGATGCTCATGAAAGTCCGTTGCTTATAACAACCAACGTTATGTAAGACGGCTAGCGATGTGAATGACAGCCAACGATATTCATGACAATCGCCGTTTCACATGAAAGCCAATGTTGCTCATGACATATGACAATCAACTTTGTCCATGACCACCATCGTTGCTCATGACAGCCATCGCTGCTCATGTTAGCAAATCCTGGTCATGACAGCTAACGTTGATCACGAGAGCTAAGGTTACTCATGACAACCAACATTACACACTACAGCTAATGTTATTAATGCCTACTAACATTACCCCTGAGAGCTAACTTTATAAATGACAACTAAAGTTATCCAAAATTGCTGATATTACTCGCGTCAACTAACATTATTCATAACAACTACTGTTAGCCATGACAGCTCACGTTACTCGCACGGCATATAGCGTCACTCTATATATAGCCACGTCATGCGGCAAGAGCTGGAGCTGAATATAGGTTTCCAAACATTTCTTTGTCTTGACAGATTTTCACTTTCGCTAATATGAAGCACTTCTCAGGACCTTCAGTGGGATGGTGATGAATATTAGCGAGTGGGAAGCTGAGGATGCAGCGCTTCTAACCGACCTCAACAAAGCTGGAGAAACAGATATTGATTTGACGCGTCGTTACGGGTAAGTTTGTGCTGGCGATCACTCATACATTTAATGGTTGAATGAAAAGACATAAGAATGTCATAAGCCCTCTTTATAACAGCAGTTTCTTTATTGGGAACCATGACAAATTATGATAAGTACTCGCGATGTTACTTGTGTCTTTTTGTCTACCTGTTGTCTCTGTAGGGGAAAAGGGAGAGTCCAAATATTTGAGAACAATGTATTTTCCCTTCCGCTTTTACTTTAGTATAGATGACGATTGTGATGCTGTGTTAATAAATACTCACTATCTGACAGAAAACCCCAATTAAAAAATATTTGGAACGAATCAAACAGCTTCTTTGTTCTTACTGAAGAGGTCATGCTATTTGGTCATGCTAGGGTTTTGTTAATAGGGTTATTGCCAAATACTTTTTTATGGAAATTTGAAAATTACGAAGACTCACTATAACTGTTAATATCGTGCTGTGTCTGATTATATCATCTTCTGTCTGCCTAGATCATGTTATCTAAACGGTTAAATATTTTAATACACATAGGATATTAAAAGACTCTTTAGGATGTTTTCTCTGGTCAACGAGAGAAGTTCAAGAGCAGATTTCTTCTACAGGGCAATGTACGACTCTCCTTTGAAGAGCACGAGCAGGCGCAACGAAGTCTGGTTTATCTTGAAGAAGTAAAGCTCGATCCTGACGACCTGATCGCCACTAATTCTTTAGTCAACTCTATCACATACATGTACACACAGAACAATGTGTGAATGTAAACTTCCATGAATACACAAGCGGATGACACACACACACACACACACACAAACACACAAACACATACACACACACACACACACACACACACACACACACACACACACACACACACACACACACACACACACACACACACACACACACACACACAAACACACAAACACATACACACACACACACACACACACACACACACACACACACACACACACACACACACACACAGACACACACAAACACATACACACACACACACACACAAACACACACACACACACACACTCATGTGCTTCTACATGAACGTACACATACACATTTCCACAACGACAATCATACCCAAAAACATTCCATAGATACAAACCAAAAATTAGTGTAACAATAAAAAAACAGAAAAATTAATATATAAACAGAATTGTAGCGAGAAATTAGGGCAGAACCGATTTTTGTCTCATTATTATGTATTACTATAAAAATACTGAAAAAAAAGTTAGATTTTTTTTTTTAAATTTCCACTGAGCAAAAAAATGGTTTGTTTATGGGCGGATCCAGGAACTGATGAAGGAGACCCATCGTTGTCTGTATCGATGATCGAGAGGGGAAATATCCAGCGGAAGGCGCCATTTTTATGAATTCATTAATTAAATGTATAGAAACCATTTTTTTTTATAACGTAGTAACAGTTTAATGAGTAGTAAAAATCAATGTAAATCAAATTATGTTTTTCCAACCTGAAAAAGCTGTTCAGATTTGTATAGAGAGCGAAGTCTTTCCTCTGCATCAGCTCTTGGTTATATAATGGAAGTGAATCAAAGTGAAAATTTTCCCTAGAAAAATTATGTCTGGTATTGAAAAAAATTAAAACATATAAAGATAGATACATAAATAACCCGCACATAGAAGAGAGGAGCTTACGACGAAGTTTCGGTCCGACTTGGACCGACTCTGTAAATGGTCCAAGTCGGACCGAAACGTCGTCGTAAGCTCCTCTCTTCTATGTGCGGGTTATTTGTGTATCGTTCCAGTCACGGTATTGTGCCTTTTTTTTTTGTTATATATAAAAATAGAGTTTGGTGGAAGATAAATATCACCTAACATTAGTGAATTTGTGTAAAACTAGAATCCAATTCACTTTAAATCAAATCATTATATATTATTTTTATTTCCCAATACACAGTTGGAAAATAAAAATAATAGATAATAATTTGACATATTACATAACAATGAATATTGCACAGATATTAATGTACTAAGTATTCCTCAGCTGCTAATTATTATTATTATAATCAAGGGGGAAGCGCTAAACCCGGAGGATTATACAGCGCCCAGGGGGGGGGATGTGGAAGGCATTCAGGCTTAATTCAGGGAACTGGAGCACAGATCCAATTCCCTAAATCAAGAGCCCCTCACCAACATCAAGGAGCCTTCCTTGAGGGGTCAGCTGCTAATACTACTTGAAAAGTTAATGGTTCTGCATCCTACTTATCCTAAACATTTCCATTTGAAAATCACTGTCCCAAAATTTACATTATAAGGTGATCTTCATATAATGAAATAAATCTTTACATAAACATTGAGATTGAATTTTATGCGTAAGGAAATATATCCTGACAGCATGATGAACATGCGGGTTTCAAGCTTACTTTTATGCTGCCATCTTGTTCTAAACATTAAAATAAGCGAATTTGAAAATATTGAGTATGTTTAAATGAAGAGTTCAGAAAAGCAAGAGGAATTACATCCCTGGTTTAGAAATGTAATAGTAAGTTAAAAAAAATTAACATTCTTAAAATTTACTTATTTTAATTACCTAGCTTGTAATAAGGCAAAATAATCTTTAAAGAAACATAAATTAAATAAATGTGCAGAATTACGAGTATTATTCTAAGTGTTTATTCTCTCCCTATATATTTCAAAGAATTGAAAAGACAACAGAAAAAAAATGCTTAATGCAATTCCGACGGACTTCAAAATGTCTTTCTTCATATAATAAATAAAAAGGGATAATAATAAATATTGGCAATATGCATTATTCCATAATTATTATAAGACGACATAAAAAATAACATTGATGCTCAATACAGAGTCGGGTTTTCTTTATTAAACAAAACTGTATACAGTAACAGTGTGTTGCTTCCCTATTCTTTATGTCAATTAACAGTGAGAACAAAATTTTGTATCGGTGTGGAAATCTATCAGCTTGAGCTGGGAGATTTTAAGTTGGGCAATGAGGATATCAAGCATTTCAGTAAAGACTGATCAGCTGTGGGGGCTTCAATGGTTTCGTTGTAGCAGAGCTGGAGTTGCTATCACTTGGAAATTGCCATCTGTCAGGAAGTCTATCCCACACACAGGAGAAATGGGGATGCTCCGTTTAGGAGTTTCATTTCAATCTTTGTCTGAATGTTTCTGTCATTTATCTATTCAATGAATGACTGTGATTGTGTTTGTCTTTTAGGGTCACTCTATATTAATGAGTAGCTTAATATTTATTTGACACCCATCGACTCCCACCAATCAGGGAGATTTGAATGAGGAAACATATTCTCATCATTTACTTAACTGATGTCTTGCCAGATTCTGTCTTGCCACAAAACAAATATTCCTCTGAGCTGGAACATCCTAATTCCTCCTTCAGACTATGCTTCCTACTTCCAAAACTCAAGTCTGGCTATTTGGTTTTTCTGAATCATCTCATAAATGTTACATTGCTCACTCACCAACAGCACGATAAGCCATGAAAATTAGTTTGTCTTAACTCAGCCTTACCACCTTCTTCAGTATATATTTGCTTTAACAGACTGGAAAATTCGATAGTTGGCGATTCGTCGCATCGGTAAATAAATCTAAGAGTTGCAAATGTGCCTTATTAATTATTTTGTCGGTATTGTACACCATATATGTAATAACAGTCTCCACGGCGTTCTAACACGACTCCTTCTTGATGCTCGAAGCACTACCACTGAGAACTTCATTCACGCACTCAAACTTTTTCTGGGACAACTCATACCCCTACCTCATTCCGCTCTTGATTTACACACTATTTTGATCATCCTATTCTGCTCTACACAAGATTGGAAATATTATAACCATGCACTTTTCAGCATGAAAACTCAAGTTTCATGTCCTCGACCACTACGCTAAGATTTCCCGATTTCTCAAAATTCTTATTCTGCTTTGGACGGAGAATTTCCTCCCAGTTTTGTGTCATCCCCGAGAGACTCCACTTTTTACGTCTAGGCACTCAGATAAGTTTCATAGTGCCATTCACCGTTTCGTATTGATGTGTCAGTCATTAATCCTGGTATAAAGTTCACTTCCTACAACGTACGCCTTTGATGTTGTACTTTGTCTCTAGTGTTTTGGAAGTCTACATATTCTTCACCTGTTTCGAATTTTTCTTCCCAGATTTGTTTAAATATCAAACTTTTGATATTGAGTGCAATTCGTTTTTCAAATTCTTGTCTACCACTTCTTATCTATCTCTTCGTTGAATATTTCCTCATTTCCTTCTTGGCTTGATACTACTGAGTAATATATTAGTATTATCATTACCAAAGAGCCGTAGTGATTGTAAACAAGAGTTGTTGAAATCAACTATAATCGAAATTACTCAATTTCCATAGGTATTTTAGCAAAAAAAAACATTATATAATTTTATAATCCCTAATATAACATTAAGTGAGTAAGGCAAAAGAGCATGGGAACATAAAAAATACATATATGTAAGAAAATAAATTATATGAGTAATTGCATCTGAAATAATTAAAACTGAGCAGATTTCTTCCCTTGATAATATGGTAATTAAATCAGAGATTAACAAATATGAATAAGGCAAGCATACTGAAAATACATGAAAAGTTTAGTACATTCTTCAATGTACATAGTTACAGAAGGTGGGAATCACAACCCATATATAACTCTTGCAAGGTAGTATAGACTAGTTAGTATATACTTTGTAAGTATACGTTTTTTTTTTTTTAAGAATTATACCTTCTACCATCCCTGTTCTACGACGAAATAACTCAGTAGTATCCCAGATCTATCTAACCAAGAACGTAGAGAAAATAAAAAGGCATTAGTAAGATTTCCCACCAGACCACTTAAAACCATCAAACAAAAATTACTGAGAACTCTATACCTCTGTACAGACAGAACACTATTAATACACAAATCACCAGCATATATAAGAGAGAGAGAGAGAGAACAAGTTACGATGACGTTTAAGTCTGACTTGGACCATTCACTAGTTACAATGAGGTCAGAGTATTATCTCAGTCATAATTACAAGTTTGTAAGCTTCTCGGTCTCTTGATACATTATTCCAGTATTTATAAGAGGCATTAGATGCAACAAAAATGATGGCCTTGCTGTTATTAATTATTATTACAGTTTCGTGGATGATATAATATATATTTGATTTTTTATTTTAATTGCCATGAATTTCGACATAATTCGAGTGACCTGCTTGTTCCTAGTGTTTATGAAGTATCATCATATAAGGTTCATCGTTGGATTACAGAATTACACCAATGCTTTTTTTTCCAGGTATAAGCTGTATTGAAAATATTG
>NC_091368.1:12839589-12884589 GCF_038502225.1 Cherax quadricarinatus
CATCCCACGCTCGCCGGCAGTGACAGCCCCAGTGACAGTACCAGCCGAGAAGTGTCCTCCTGAGTTGCTTGCCAGAAGTTTTGATGATGCCTCACTCGAGGGCACCAGCATGTGCCCCAGATTGAGTGAAACCTGCAGTGACTCTTACGACTGCTTCACTGTTCTAGAGGAGACCGTACCTGTTACATCACAGCTCAGCTACAGCGATGTTTCCTGTGTTGCAGAGTCTGTCCTGATGCAGGAAGGTGTGCAGTGATGCCCATCAACGGTCACTGCCTTTGACCACGATGTTTAGCACACCCCATCTGTTTTTTTCTTCCCTCCCTGTAGGAAGTTTTTTTTCCATGTTCATATGTATATATATACATGTTTTTATTTGTTCTGTGCCCTTTTCCTACGAGAGAGAGACCGAGTTTTTTATAGCCGGTCATGGTCGGGTCGACCATGTGGTAGGTGGCCGAGCGAATGTACACAGCCTGTACTGTCTGCACAGCCTATGCTGTCTTCCAGCTGAGTTCATATTTTGCGCCATGCTGGTGCTGCCACCTATAGGCTTACCACTTCAGTATGCCCACCCCTGCCTCTGCCTCACTCAGCGGCCTAGACTCAGATAACAGGTCCTACTCCTCTCTCCCTAACTGCGCATGGCCCTCCCGGGCCATGGGCACGTAACACACTGCCTGTGTACCCCAGATTCCTTAAATAAAGTAAGAAGCTTCCGAAGCCTTTTATCATTACTTCCCGCTACCAAGAGCCACCAAATAATCTGGTAAACAACACTCACACACACGCACGCACACACACATACACACACACACACACACACACACACACACACACACACACACACACACACACACACACACACACACACACACACACACGATAACCTCGGATAACACAAATAGTCAGCATTAGGCACTACGATAAATACACACACATACACAGTCACACACACACACACACACACACACACACACACACACACACACACACACACACACACACACACACGCACACACACACACACGCATACAGACACACACACACACACACACACACACACACACACACACACACACACACACACACACACACACACACACACACACAGGATAACCTAGGATAACTCAAAGAGTCAATATTAGGCAGTACGATAAATAGACACACACACACACACACACACACACACACAACAGGAGATTTAAGGAAGTATTTACAGTAGAGACAGGGTGGGCTCTGGGAAGACAGCACAGAGGGGAACATCATGGGAATATACCAACAAGTGTTGGATGACATGCAAACAACGGAGGAGCAGGTACAGAAGCTGCTAAGTGACCTTGTTACCTCAAAGGCGATGGGACCGGACAACATCTCCCCTTGGGTCCTTAAAGAAGGAGCAGAAACTCTGTGCATGCCACTAACCGCAATCTTCAATACATCCCTTGAAACTGGGCAACTACCTGAGGAATGAAAGACAGCAAATATAGTCCCCATTTTTAAGAAAGGAGACAGAAACGAGGCACTAAACTACAGACCAGTGTCTCTGACGTGTATAGTATGCAAAGTCATGGAGAAGATTATCAGGAGGAAAATGGTGGAGCACCTGGAGCAGAATAAGATTATAAACGACAACCAGCATGGATTCATGGAAGGCAAATTTATGACAGAGTTACAGAAGTAAAACACGAGAGAGAGTGGTGGGCTGATTGCATTTTCCTGGAGTTTAGGAAGGCCTTCAACACCGTTCCTCACAAGAGATTAGTGCAGAAGCTGGACGATCAGGTGTGTATAACAGGTAGGGCACTGTAATGGATCAGAGAATACCTGACAGGGAGACAACAACGAGTCATGGTACGTGACAAGGTGTCAGAGTGGGCACCTGTGAAGAGCAGGGTTCCAAAGAAGTGAGTCCTAGGACCTGTGTTGCTTTTGATGTATGTGAATAACATAACGGAAGGGATAGACTCAGACGTGTTCCTGTTCGCAGATGATGTGAAGTTAGTGAGGAGAATTAAATCGGTCAAGGATCAGGTAGGACTTCAAAAAGACCTGGACAGGCTACAAGCTTGGTTCAGCAACTGGCTCCATGAATTTAACCTCGCCATATGCAAAGTCATGAAGATCGGGGAAGGGCGAAGAAGACCACAGACAGAGAATAGTCTAGGTGGCCAAAGACTGCAAACCTCACTCAAGGAAAAAGGTCTTGGGGTGAGAATAATACCGAGCACATCTCGTAACGTGCACATCAACCAGATAACTGTTTCAGCTTACGGGCGTCTGGCAAACCTAAGAATAGCATTCCGATATCTCAGTAAGGAATCATTGAAGACTCTGCACACCATATACTTCAGGCCCATACTGGAGTATGCAGCATCAGTTTGGAATTCACACCTGGTCAAGCACGTCAAGAAATTAGAGAAAGTGCAAAGGTTTGCAATAAGACTAGTCCCAGAGCTAAGGGGATTATCCTACGAAGATAGGTTAAGGGAAATCGGCCTGACGACATTGGAGGACAGGAGGGCTAGGGGAGACATGATAATGACGCATAAATTACTGCTAGGAATTGACAAGGTGGACAAAGACAGGATGTTCCAGAGTTGGGACTAAGAAACAGGTGGTCACAGTTGGAAGTTGGAGACTCCGATGAATAAGAGGGATGTTAGGAAGTATTTCTTCAGTCATAGAGTTGTCAGAAAGTGGAATAGCCTAGAAAGTGACGTAGTAGAGTCAGGAACCATACATAGTTTTAAGACGAGGTTTGATAAAGCTTACGGAGAAGGGAGAGAGAGAGGACCTAGCAGCGATCAGTGAAGAGGCAGGGCCAGGAGCTATGATTCGACCCCTGCATACATACACAAATGGGTGAGCACACACACCACAGACAGAGTACATTCTACGGGGCCAGAGACTACAAACTTGATTCAAGGAAAAGGATCTTGGGGTGAGTATAACACCTGGCACATCTGAGGCGCACATCAACCAAATAACTACTGCAGCATACGGGCACCTAGCAAACCTAAGGACAGTATTATGGCATCTTAATAAGGAATCGTTCAGGGCCCTGTACAATGTGTACGTTAGGCCCATATTGGAGTATGCAGGACCAGTTTGGAACCTTCACCTAGCCAAGCATGTGAGGAAACTAGAGAAAGTGCAAAAATTTGCTACAAGACTAGTCCCGGGACTAAGGGGTATGTTCTACTAGGAGAGGTTAACGACTTCTCTTCTTATTCTCCTGGATAGTTTGCCTTCTATACTTCTTCCTATCTTTAGAACACTTAGTTTGGCCTCTGTACACCTTTAGCTGAACCCAGTACTCGTCCTGGCCTTCTCGTTATTTCTGTTGTCCTTGGGTACAAAAGTCTCCTCTGCTTCCTTGTATATTGTTGTCACATATTCCATCATTTAATATACTGATTTCCCTGCCAATTCTCTGTCACACTGGAACTCGTGCTTGAAATTCCTTATGCCTGTGTTGTCCCCTCTCTTGTAATTTGCCTTCATTCATCCTGCCCTTCCTGCTTCCATCTCCATTTGTAACTCTACTAGGTATTCAGAACCACGTGGTCACTATCCCCCAGTGGTCTATCATATGTGATGTCCTCGATATCTGCTCTACTCAAGTGAATAATAAGTCCCGTCTTGCTGGTTCATTCTCTCCTCTCTCTCTGGAAGAATCCCTTACGTGCTGGTACATAAGGTTTTCTAGTACCACCTTCATCATCTTAGCCCTCCAGGTTTCTTGGCTCCCATGTGGCTCCAGGTTTTCAAAATCAGTTTCTTTGTGTTTGAAGTTGCTTACAATCAGTAGCTTCACCCTGCTCTCATTGGCCCTTCTGGCCACTTCAGCCAGTGTGTCAAGCACCGCTCTATTACTCTTATCATATTCTTGTCTTGGCCTCCTCCTATTCTGTGACTCCACTCTCCAGCTTCTCAAATTCCCATTAGTTTTTGATGAGCAGTGCCACTCCTCCAACCCCTCTATTCCCTGTCTTTCCTCAGGATGTGATATCCAGTTAGATAAATGACGTCTGTTATCAGTATTTTGAGTTTGGTTTCTGTGAGAGCTATGATGTCTGGTGATGCCTCTTTGATTCTTTCATGCCACTCTTTCCAGTTTATTCATTATTCCTTAAGTGTTGGTGTAGCATACTTTCAGTTTCCTCTCTATTACTGTATTCTTGGGGGTTTGTGGAGGTTTGGGGAGTGTGGGACCTGGCTGGGTGCTGTGGAATTCTGTTGCATAATATGGAATGGGGGGCTGTAAGTGTGGATTGTGGATAATTTGTCTGGCTGTGGGATTCTGAGGGTGGTTCTGCATGCTTTTGCACTTATTGCTCTGCCCAGTTCTGGTTGTCCTCTGCTGACTCTATCCTTGTCTCTCTTTCCACCCTTTTCGTTTATGTCTTTTCCCTGAGTTGCTGTTACTCTATTCTTGTTCTCTAGGAACACTCTCTTGTATGTTGAAGTTTCCTTCAGCCGTGCTTTCTCTTGTTTCTGTCTTGAAAATCAGTTTGACTGGCTGATTTCTCCCCTTTGAGTATCCCCCTATACTCTGAAAATTTATTGTCAGTCAGGTCCTCCTCGCCTATTTCTTTGATGATGTTTCCAATCTCTTGTTGTTTTTCTTTTTGTCATCTTTCATTGTGTGTCCTCCCTTCACTCTTCTGAAGCTGTGTGTGTGTGTGTGTGTGTGTGTGTGTGTGTGTGTGTGTGTGTGTGTGTGTGTGTGTGTGTGTGTGTGTGTGTGTGTGTGTGTGTGTGTGTGTGTGTGTGTGTGTGTGTGTGTGTGTGTGTGTGTGTGTGTGTGTGTGTGTGTGTGTGTGGGTGTGTGTGTAGTCACACTATATGAACTGACCTGCATGTGGTTGCAGGGGTCGAGTCTCAGCTCCTGGCCCCAACTCTTCTCTGGTCGGTATTACGTTCCCTCTCTCTCATGGCTCGAGAGACTCATCACACCTCTTCTTAAAGCTGTGTACGGATTCTGCCTGTTCTATTTCATTCTCCCGGTTGTTCCACTTCCTGATTACTTTGGTACTGAAAATTCATCTGTGTTGTTAACTTCTAGCTCTGCCCTCGTGTTCCTGTTTCCCGTCTCTCAATCTATCTGTACCTTTCCACCCTTCCAGTTCCTCATAACACCTTCATTTATTGCGTCCTCTAGTGACATTACTGTGAGTTTCCTTAACCTGTCCTCACTGGTTATACCCCAATAATCACCCCCATGGTATTTCTCATTAAGTGAGGTTTTCAATCTTTCCTCGCAATACTCCATTATTAGGAATTTTTGTTTAACCCCAATCCTCATAATTTTGCACTTGCATGGTTCAATTCCCGAAGCTAGTTTTCGGACCAGACCTGCAGCCTGTTCAGATTCATCTGCATGCATTCCTGGTCTTCATCTGTCTATTTTTCCTTCATAAGTTTCTAATCATCTTAGAAGAGGAATTGATCTGACACTGTCCCGTCAGTCATGTCATTCACGTTTGTGTACGAAATGGTATATAATACCGACAAGATGAGAGTAAGACACATGTGCAACATCTGGGTATCTTTATTGTAGACGTTTCGCCATCCAGTGGCTTTATCAATACAAATTCTAGGACATAACTTGAAGACAGTAGAACTATGTACAGAAGATGAGGTAATCAGTCCCTCAAACTAGGAGTAGGTGCGAACAGCACCTACTCCTAGTTTGAGGGACTGATTACCTCATCTTCTGTACATAGTTCTACTGTCTTCAAGTTATGTCCTAGAATTTGTATTGATAAAGCCACTGGATGGCGAAACGTCTACAATAAAGATACCCAGATGTTGCACATGTGTCTTACTCTCATCATTCACGTTTACAATAAATAGTCACATTTACAATAAATAGTCACGTTTACAATAAATAGTACCCGGCCTATTACTGATGATTCTTGTGGAACCACACTCGTTACAAGCATTCATTCCGACACATTTTCTAACAAAATCACTCTCTTTTTCCTTCCTGTTAGGTATGCCTTCATCTTAGCGCCTTCCCTGTTATTGCTCCCTACACCTATAACATTTGTTTCAGTCTCTTTTTGCGGTACTATTTCAAAAGTCTTCCTCCAGTCGAAGCTTCTTTCTGCCTTGTATGTATTACATTGTCGTAGAATCTAGTATGCTTGTGAGAGAGGTGTTACTGCCTCTAAAGTCATATTGACTGCTATTTATGTAACCACACCTTTGTAAGCGGTCCACAAAATAACCTTTCACGCTATTCACGTAAGTGATAGTGGTCTGTGGCTAAACTCGACCTGTGTGTCTCCATACTTGAAAAATGGGACTACTTTTGCAGTCTTCTGAACCTCTAGCAGCTGTACTCTGTCGATTACCATGGTGAAGATTGTTGCTAGTGACACACTTTGCCTCTGCTCCCTTTCTCAATACTTATAGAGAGAAATTACGTGTTCCCACTGCTTTCGAGGTACCATCGTCACACAGTAACTTCTTCATATCTTCTCTTTTCTACGTGTTGTTTCCGGAGTGCTTGTTGATGCACTCTAATGCTTCGGTTCGCTAGTAGCCTTCCTGCTTCTCTGCACCTCTTAGTGAACCATTGGCACACTTTGTTCTTTTCATTGTTTCTTTTCCTTTTAGGAACGAATTTCTTTTCTTCTCAGCACTGTTGAGACACGTTCTCCATCATCTTCCACTATCTTCCCTTATAGTTCTCTTTTTCACTGCACCTCTTTCACCTCTTTCACCTCTTGTGTCATGCTTATGTCGTCTCCTCTTTTAATTCAAATTCAAATTCAAATTCAAAGTTTATTCTCTATAAGGATTACAATGCTGAGTTTACAGAAATTTGGTTATTGTTTGGTTTACATGTAGTAAAATTGTGATTACAGAGTGTGCCACTAGAACGTTTAGCATGGCTAGGCATTTCGGGCATACTTAGTTTTATTCTTAATTGTAAAATATTACAAATTATGAGGTAAGTTGGTATTATGGCTAAGTGACTAAATACTAGTTTATGAGTTTAGCAATGTGAATGCTTTTGTTTTGGCACAGTATATAGTTTCAGTATTGGAGTATCACAGGATTCATTATTTTAAGACTGAGATTAATATTTCTGTTTATGGTCAAATGAGTGAGCGAGTGTAAATGTGAACCACCAGGTGGTATTCGTGTAGTTAGTTGACGGGGTGTATCAGGGAGATAAGATGTTTTCTAATGGTAGTTTTGAAGGTGATGAATGTGTCTGCAGTTCTAGAGTTCTCAGGTAGGGTATTCCAGATTTTAGGGCCTTTGACATACATTGAATTTTTGTAAAGGTTTAGTCGGACACGGGGAATGTCGTAGAGATGTTTGTGTCTGGTGTTATGCCTGTGGGTTCTGTCACAACTATCAAGAAAGCGTTTTAGGTCAAGGTTGATATTAGAGTTTAAGGCCCTGTAGATATAGACTGCACAGTAGTAAGTGTGGATGTACTGAACTGGGAGTAAGTTTAGATCTTTGAAGAGTGGGGGGGTGTGCTGCCAGGGATGGGATTTAGTGATTATTCTTACTGCAGCTTTTTGTTGGGTTATTATTGGCTTTAGGTGTGTTGCTGCAGTTGATCCCCAAGCACAAATAGCATAGGTGAGGTATGGATAAATAAGTGAGTGGTATAGTGTGAGAAGGGCATTTTGCCGCACGTAGTATCGTATCTTGGAGAGGATCCCAACCGTTTTGGATACTTTTTTGGCTATATGCTGGATATGGGTGCTGAAATTCAGGTTGTTGTCAAGGTATAAGCCTAGGAATTTTCCCCCATTATTACTGGTAATCAGAGTGTTGTCAATCTTAATTTTAATTTGTGCATCTCCTGCTCTGCTACCAAACATAATATAGTAAGTTTTGTCAGTGTTAAGCGTAAGTTTATTGGCTGTCATCCAAGTCGATATTTTAATCAGCTCCTCATTCACAATGGTGTTGAGGGTGGCAAGATTAGGGTGAGAGATGACATAAGTCGTGTCATCAGTAAATGTTTGTTACTTATATCCTTACCATGCTGTTTCTTTCTCCAAGTTTGCTTCTACAGGGTATTCCATATATATCTCCTATATCACAATCATTCAGGTTGAATATATACTCCAGTCATGCTCTTAAATCCTCTTTTCTCTCTCTCTGGTTGTATCATTAAGAAGTTGGTGAACGATGTTCTCTGTTTACATATCCAGCATCTTAGCCCTCCTCGTTCACCTTGTTGCTCTAGGTTCTCCTAGTTTATCTTCTTGTGGTCAAAATCATCCTGCTTATGTGATCTTGTCTGTGTGAGTGCTGTAATGTCTGAGGATGCCTCCACTATTCACTCTTACCATTCTTACGAAGCTGTTACATTCTTTTCCGTTATTGAATTCCTGTTCTTGGGCTCATGAATTCCTGGTTCTTGCACATTGCTCAGGAGAATGGGAGAATAGTGTGTGGGTTTTAGGTATAGGGAAGAGTTGCACTGGAAGCAGTTACAGTACTGGATGTAGGAGGGGAAATTGTGAGTGTGTGTGTGTTAATTACCATTTTGTCCTAGGCACATGTCGATTAGTCACTAGGCCTATTGTATGTGCGTTTGTGTGTTTATGTGTGTGTGTGTGTGTGTGTGTGTGTGTGTGTGTGTGAGTGTGTGTGTGTGTGTGTGTGTGTGTGTGTGTGTGTGTGTGTGTGTGTGTGTGTGTGTGTGTGTGTGTGTGTGTGTGTGTGTGTGTACTCCCATAATTGTACTCACATAATTGTGGTTGCAGGGGCCGAGACTCAGCTCCTGGCCCCGCCTCTTCACTGATCGCTACTAGGTCCTCTCCCTCTCTGCTTCCTGAGCTTTGTCATACCTCTTCTTAAAACTATGTATGATTACTGCTTCCACTATTTCACTTCCTAGGCTATTCCACTTCCTGACGACTCTATGACTAAAGAAATACTTCCTCACGTCCCAGTGACTCGTCTGAGTCTTCAGCTTCCAGTTGTGACCCCTTGTTTCTGTGTCCCTTCTCTGGAACATCCTATCTCTGTCCACCTTGTCTATTCCCCGCAGAATCTTGTATGTCGTTATCATGTCTCCCCTGACCCTTCTGTCCTCCAGTGTCGTCAGTCCGATTTCCCTCAACTTTTCCTCGTACGACATTCTCCTGAGCTCTGGGACTAGCCTTGTTGCAAACCTTTGTACTTTCTCTAACTTCTTGACGTGTTTGACCAGGTGTGGGTTCCAGACTGGCGCTGCATACTCCAGTATGGGCCTAACACACATATTGTACAATGCCTTGAACGATTCCTTATTAAGGTATCCGAACGCTATTCTGAGGTTTGCCAGGTGCACGTATGCTGCAGCAGTTATTTGGTTCATGTGAGCCTCCGGTGACGTACTCGGTGTTATGGTCACCCCAAGGTCTTTCTCCCTGAGTGAGGTCTGTAGTCTTTGTCCACCTAGCCTATACTCTGTCTGCGGTCTTCTTTGCCCCTCCCCAATCTTCATGACTTTGCATTTGGCAGGGTTGAATTCGACAAGCCAGTTTCTGGACCACATGTCCAGCCTGTCCAGGTCTCTTTGAAGTCCTGCCTCATCCTCATCCGATTTAATTCTTCTCATCAGCTTCACATCATCTGCGAATAGGGACACTTCAGAGTCTATTCCTTCCATCATGTCTTTCGCATATATCAAAAATAGCATTGGTCCTAGAACTGACCCCTGTGGGACCTCGCTCGTCACAGGCGCCCACTGTGATACCTCTTCACGTACCATGACTCGTTGGTGCCTCCCTGTCAGGTATTCCCTGATCCATTGCAGTGCCCTCCCTGTTATATGCGCCTGATCCTCCAGCTTCTGCACTAATCTCTTGTGAGGAACTGTGTCAAAGGCCTTCCTGCAGTCTAGGAAAATGCAATCAACCCACCCCTCTCTCTCGTCTTACTTCTGTTACATTGTCATTAAACTCCAGAAGGTTTGTGACAAAGGATTTACCTTCTATGAACCCATGCTGGTTTTCATTTATAATCTTGTTCCGTTCCAGGTGTTCCACCACTCTCCTCCTGATAATCTTCTCCATGACTTTGCATACAATACGTGTCAGAGACACAGGTCTGTAGTTTAGTGCCTCGTTTCTGTTTCCGTTCTTAAATATGGGGACTACATTTGCTGTCTTCCATTTCTCAGGTAGTTGCCCAGTTTCAAGGGATATGTTGAAGATTGTGGTGTGGGGCACGCTCAGCATCTCTGCTCCTTCTCTAAGGATCCACGGGGAGATGTTGCCCGGTCCAATCGCTTTTGAGGAATCAAGGTCACTTAGCAGCTTCTGCACCTCCTCCTAGGTTGTTCGTATGTCATCCAACACTTGTTGGTATATTCCCTCTTGATGTTCCCTTCTGTGCTGTCTTCCCAGAGCCCTTCCTGTCTCTACTGTAAAAACTTTCTTAAATCTCCTGTTTAGCTCCTCCCATACCTCCTGATCATTTCTTGTGAGTTCTTCACCTTCTGTCCTCAGTCTGATCAGTGTACTCACCTATTTGTACTCACCTATTTATGGTTGCAGGGGTCGAGTCATAGCTCCTGGCCCCCGCCTCTTCGCTGATTGCTACTAGGTCCTCTCTCTCACTGCCCCATGAGCTTTATCATACCTCGCCTTAAAACTATGTATGGTTCCCGCCTCCACTACGTCACTTTCTAGGCTATTCCACGGCCTGACTACTCTATGACTGAAGAAATACTTCCTAACATCCCTTTAATTCATCTGAGTCTTCAACTTCCAATTGTGACCTCTTGTGTCTGTGTCCCTTCTCTGGAACATCCCGTGTTTGTCCACCTTGTCTATTCTGTGCAGTATTTTATATGTCGTTATCATGTCTCCCCTGACCCTCCTGTCCTCCAGTGTCGTCAGCCCTATTTCCCTGAACCTTTCTTCGTAGGACAATCCCCGTAGCTCTGGGACTAGTCTTTTGCAAACTTTTGCACTTTCTCTAATTTCTTGACGTGCTTGACTAGGTGTGGATTCCAAACTGGTGCTGCATACTCCAGTATGGGCCTGACGTAAATGGTATACAGAGTCTTGAACGAATCCTTACTGAGGTATCGGAACGCTATCCGTAGGTTTGCCAGGCGACCGTATGCTGCAGCAGTTATCTGATTGATGTGCGCCTCAGGAGATATGCTCGGTGTTATACTCACCCCCAGATCTTTTTCCTTGAGTGAGGTTTGCAGTCTTTGGCCATCTAAACTATTTTGTGTCTGCGGTCTTCTTTGCCCTTCCCCAATCTTCATGACTTTGCATTTGGCAGGGTTAAACTCAAGGAGCCAGTTGTTGAACCAGGCTTGTAGCCTGTCCAGGTCACTTCGTAGTCCTGCCTGATCCTCATCCGATTTGATTCTTCTCATTAACTTCACATCATCTGCAAACAAGGACACTTCTGAGTCTATCCCTTCCGTTATGTCGTTCACATATACCAAGACAGCACAAGTCCTTGGACTGACCCCTGTGGAACCCCACTTGTCACAGGCACCCACTCTGACACCTTGTCACGTACCATGACTCGTTGTTGCCTCCCTGTCAGGTATTCTCTCATCCATTGCAGTGCCTTTCCTGTTATGTGTGCCTGATCCTCTAGCTTTTGCAGTAACCTCTCGTGAGGAACTGTGTCGAAAGAATTCTTGCAGTCCAAAAAAATGCAGTCTATTCACCCCTCTCTCTCTTGTCTTACTTCTGTCACCTTGTCATAAAACTCTAGTAGGTTTGTGACACAGGATTTTCCTTCTCTGAAACCGTGCTGGTTGTTAATTATACACTTGTTTCTTTCCAGGTGCTCCACCACTCTCCTCCTGATGATCTTCTCCATGACCTTGCATACTATACACGTTAGTGATAGAGGTCTGTAGTTTAGTGCCTCATGTCTGTCTCCCTTTTTAAAAATTGGGACTACATTTGCCATCTTCCATACCTCAGAGAGTTGCTCAGTTTCAAATGATGTTTTGAAGATCTTTGCTAATGGCAAACACAATATCTCTGCTCCCTCTTTAAGGATCCACGGAGAGAAGTTGTCTGGTCCCACCGCCTTTGAGGTGTCAAGTTCGCATAGCAGCTTCTTCACCTCCTCCTTGGTTATATGTACGTCATCCAGCACTTGCTGGTGTACCCCCTTTTCTGAATTCCTGGAGTCCTACTGGTTTCCACTGTAAATACTTCTTTAAATCTCGTGTTGAGCTCCTGACATACCTCTCGGTCGTTTCTTGTGAATTCCCCATCACCCTTCCTCAGTCTGATTACCTGGTTCTTGACTGTTGTGTTCCTCCTGATGTGGCTGTACAACAGCTTCGGGTCAGTCTTGACTTTCGATGCTATGTCATTTTCATATTGTCGCTGAGCCTCCCTTCTTATCTGTGCATATTCGTTTCTGGCTCTTCGGCTAATCTCTTTATTTTCCTGAGTTCTCTGACTTCTGTACCTTTTCCATTCTCTAGTACACCTAGTTTTTGCCTCCCTACACCTTTGGGTGAACCAAGGACTCGTTCTTTTCTTCCCATTATTTCTCTTTCCCTTGGGAACAAACCTCTCCTCTGCCTCCTTGCATTTTTTTGCCACATAGTCCATCATTTCTCGCACTGGTTTTCCTGTGAGTTCCCTCTCCCACTGAATGTCTTGAAGGAAGTTCCTCATGCCTGAGTAGTTCCCCCTTTTGTAGTTTGGTTTTTTTCACCCTATTCCTGCTACTCTCTCCACTTGGAGCACAACTATGTAGTCGAAGCACAGAACCACATGATCACTAGCTCCCAGGGGCCTTTCATACATGATATCCTCGATGTCTGAACTACTCAAGGTGAATACAAGGTCCAGTCTTGCTGGTTCATCATCTCCTCTCTCTCTGGTAGTGTCTCTAACATGTTGATGCATGAGGTTTTCCAGTACCACATCCATCATCTTGGCTCTCCATGTTTCGGGACCCCCATGGGGCTTCAGGTTTTCCCAGTCAGTCTCCTTGTGATTGAAATCACCCATAACTAGTAACTTTGCTCCCCCCATGTGTGCTCTCCTGGCCACCTCGGCTAGTGTGTCGACCATTGCTCTGTTGCACTCATCGTATTCTTCTCTTGGCCTCCTGCAGTTCTGTGGTGGGTTGTACATTACTGCAATTATCACCTTATGTCCCTCAGACTGGATTGTTCCTACTAAGTAGTCCCTTTCGCCCGTGCCATCCATTTCTTCCATTTTCTCAAAACCCCACTGGTTTTTAATGAGCAGTGCAACTCCTGCTCCCCCTCTCCTCCCTGTCTTTCCTGAGGATTTGATATCCGGATGGAAAGATTGAATCTGTTATTATTCTGGTGAGTTTTGTTTCTGTGAGTGCTATTATGTCTGGGGATGTCTCCTTGATTCTTTCATGCAACTCTTCATACTTATTTGTTAATCCATCTGCATTTGTATACCACATGTTCAACTTCTTTTCTAAGACTGTGATCTGGGAGGTGTATTGGGGTTGGGGAAGTGGGAGACCTGATAAGGAACTATGGGTGGTTGCCGTGGGGGTGGAGTTTGTAATGCAGTGGGTGGGGGCATTTAATGTGGCATGGGTGTTTTGGTTTAGAGTGTTTGGTTGCACTGGGGTTGACCTGGTTGGGAGGCTTCTATAGGAAGTTGTGAGGGAAGCTGTATTTGATTTTCTTCCTGTGTCTGGGATCTCCTGTCTGTCTTCTCCATCCCCTCTCTTTCCTCCTTTCGCCTTTGTACCATCTCTCTCAGTTTCTGCCTTTCTTCTTGTGTTCTGTTGCGGTCGAGATACACCTTCCTGTATGCTGGCATGTCCCTTAATCGTGCTTTCTCCTGCAGGATCCTGTTCTGAGTCGATTCTGCCTTGAAGGTCACTTTCACTGGCCGGGTTCTTTTTTTTACAAACCCCCCTATTCTCCGAAAATTTTCCAGCTGGGTCATGTCATCTTCTCCTATTGCTTTCATGATGCTTTCAATTGCTTTTTTCCCCTTGTTTTCTTGCTTCATATGTTTCCCCTTCAACTTCCTGGAGCCCATACACAAAGACTGACCTCACCCTTTCATTCTCCCACTGCATATCCCTGTGTATCCCCTCATTCAATTTGGTTTCCTCCATTGCAGCTTTCCTTTTTTCAGTTTCACTAGCTACTGTACTTGGGGTCAGTGGCCTGTCATTTTCCCTTCTTGGCTTTCCCTGGGCTCTGCTATGGTCTGTTAGGGCCTCCACATATAGCTTAGCTCTTTCATTTACTACAGTCTCCACTGATTGAGCTTCTACATGCAGTTTTGCTCCTTCTTTCCCTACAGTCCCGTTATTTGTGACTGAGGTAGCAGTCTCTGTTGTCAATCCCAAAATGTTCTTTAGTTCTTTAGGCTGTTTCAGATTTTTCAGTTCCTCTTCTAAACTCTATCCTGTCCTCTGCTGCTTTGACTTGCACCTCCCACTTCCTGCTTTCCATTACTATCCTCTCTTCCATTCTCATGCTAAGTTCTTCTAGTTTCTTTTCCCATTCATGTTCCCTTTTTGTGAGTTCCGCTGCCCATTCTTCCTTTGCAGTTTCCTCCTCCTGTCCCTTGGTTTTTCTTGTTGCTCTCAGGCAACCCATTTTTCTTTTATCCTGATTGCCTCAGAGTGGGAAACCTATGTAATTCTGTGTGTTAGGTTAGTATTGTGTATGTCAGAGTGTTGGGGGGGGGGTAGAGGAGGAACTGTGGCTATGTGGGAGAGGAGTGGAAAGGAGGGAGAAGCAAGTGGGTGAGTGGGAGAGGGAGAGGGGGAAGGAGGGAGATGTGGGGAGGGGGAGGGTGAAAGAGGGAGGGGAGAGATCAGGGGAAGGAGTGAGATGCCGGTGGGGGAGAGGGGGAGTGTATGTGTGAGTCCGGCTATGTGTGTGTGTGTGTGTGTGTGTGTGTGTGTGTGTGTGTGTGTGCGTGTGTGTGTATGTGTGTGTGTGTGTATGTGTGTGTGTGTGTATGTGTGTGTGTGTGTATGTGTGTGTATGTGTGTGTGTGTGTGTGTGTGTGTGTGTGTGTGTATGTGTGTGTGTGTGTGTGTGTGTGTGTGTGTGTGTGTGTACTCACCTATTTGTACTCACCTATTTGTGATTGCAGGGGTCGAGTTTTAGCTCCTGGCCCCGTCTCTTCACCGGTTGCTACTGGGCCCTCTCTCTCCCTGCTCCATGAGCTTTATCAAACCTCGTCTTAAAACTGTGTATGGTTCCTGCCTCCACTACGTCATTTTCTAGGCTATTCCACTGCCTTACAACTCTATGACTGAAGAAATACTTCCTAATATCTCTTTGACTCATTTGTGTCTTCAATTTCCAATTGTGGCCTCTTGTTTCTGTGTCCCCTCCCTGGAACATCCTGTCTTTGTCCACCTTGTCTATTCCACGCAGTATTTTATATGTCGTTATCATGTCTCCCCTGAGCCTCCTGTCCTCCAGTGTCGTCAGGCCGATTTCCCTTAATCTTTCTTCATAGGACATTCCCCTTAGCTCTGGAACTAACCTTGTGGCAAACCTTTGTACTTTCTCTAGTTTCTTGACGTGCTTTATCAAGTGCGGGTTCCAAACAGGTGCTGCATACTCCAGTATGGGCCTGACATACATGGTGTACAGTGTCTTGAATGATTCCTTACTAAGGTATCGGAATGCTGTTCTCAGGTTTGCCAGGCGCCCATATGCTGCAGCAGTTATCTGATTGATGTGTGCTTCCTGAGACATGCTCGGTGTTATACTCACCCCAAGATCTTTCTCCTTGAGTGAGGTTTGCAGTCTTTGGCCACCTAGCCTATACTCTGTCTGTGGTCTTCTGTGCCCTTCCCCTATCTTCATGACTTTGCATTTGGCAGGATTAAATTCGAGAAGCCATTTGCTGGACCAGGTGTCCAGTCTGTCCAGGTCTTTTTGAAGTCCTGCCTGGTCTTCATCAGATTTAATTCTCCTCATTAACTTCACATCATCTGCAAACAGGGACACTTCTGAGTCTAACCCTTCCATCATGTCGTTCACATATACCAAAAATAGCACTGGTCCTAGGACCGACCCCTGTGGGACCCCGCTCGTCACAGGTGCCCACTGTGATACATCATTACGTACCATGACTCGTTGTTGCCTCCCTGTCAGGTATTCTCTGATCCATTGCAGTGCCCTTCCTGTTATATGCGCCTGATGCTCTAGCTTCTGCACTAATCTCTTGTGAGGAACTGTGTCAAAGGCCTTCTTGCAGTCCAAAAAGATGCAATCAACCCACCCCTCTCTCTCGTGTCTTACTTCTGTTATTTTATCATAAAACTCCAGAAGGTTTGTGACACAGGATTTGCCTTCCGTGAATCTGTGCTGGTTGGCATTTATACTCTTGTTCCGTTCCAGGTGCTCCACCACTCTCCTCCTGATAATCTTCTCCATAATTTTGCATACTATACACGTCAATGGCACAGGTCTATAGTTTAGTGCCTCTTTTCTGTCTCCTTTTTTAAAAATGGGAACTACATTTGCCGTCTTCCATACCTCAGGTAGTTGCCCAGTTTCCAGGGACGTGTTGAAGATTGTGGTAAGTGGCACGCACAACATATCTGCTCCCTCTCTAAGGACCCATGGGGAGATGTTGTCCGGTCCCATTTCCTTTGAGGTATCGATGTCCCTTAGCAGTTTCTTCACCTCCTCATCTGTATGTATGTCGTCCAACACTTGTTGGTGTATTCCTTGCTGGTGTCCCCATCTGGTCTGTCCCTCCCAGAGTCCTTCCTGTCTCTACTGTAAATACTTCCTTAAATCTCGTGTTGAGCTCCTCACATACCTCTTGATCGTTTCTTGTGAGTTCTCCACCTTCTTTCCTCAGCCTTATCACCTGGTCCTTGACTGTCTTCCTCCTAATGTGGCTATACAGCAGTTTCGGGTCAGATTTGACTTTCGATGCTATGTCGTTTTCATACTGTCGCTGGGCCTCCCTCCTTATCTGTGCATACTTGTTTCTGGCTCTTCTACTAATCTTGTTTTCCTGGGTCCTATGCCTCCTGTGCCTTTTCCATTCTCTGTTGCACTTAGTTTTTGCCTCCCTACACCTTCGGGTAAACCAAGGACTCGTTTTGGTCTTCCTATTATTTCTGTTTCCCTTGGGAACAAACCTTTCCTCTGCCTCCTTGCACTTTGTTGCCACATATTCCATCATCTCGTTTACTGATTTTCCTACCATTTCTCTGTCCCACTGAACCTCCTGCAGGAAGTTTCTCATACCTGTGTAGTCCCCCCTTTTATAGTTTGGCCTGTCCCCTTCAGTTCCTGTTCCCTTCTCCACTTGTAACTCTACTATATAATCAAAACTCAGAACCACGTGATCGCTAGCTCCAAGGGGCCTCTCGTAAGTGATGTCCTCAATGTCTGAACTGCTCAGGGTGAACACAAGATCCAGTCTTGCTGGCTCATCCTCCCCTCTCTCTCTGGTTGTGTTCCTGACATGTTGATGCATGAGGTTTTCAAGTACCACATCCATCATCTTGGCTCTCCATGTTTCGGGACCCCCATGTGGCTCCAGGTTTTCCCAGTCGATCTCCCTGTGGTTGAAATCGCCCATTACCAGTAACTTTGCTCTGCTCGAGTGAGCTCTTCTTGCCATCTCAGCCAGTGTGTCCACCATCACCCCGTTGTTTTCTTCGTACTCTTCTCTTGGCCTCCTGCAGTTCTGTGGTGGGTTATACATCACTCCAATGACTACTTTATGTTCTCCGGACTGAATTGTACCTACAATGTAGTCTCTTTCTCCAATCATGTCCATGCCTTCCATTTCCTCAAATCCCCATCGGTGTTTTATGAGCAGTGCAACCCCTCCTCCCCCTCTACTCCTTCTATCTTTCCTCAGGATCTGATATCCCGTTGGGAAGATTGTGTCTGTTATTGTCTCAGCGAGTTTTGTTTCTGTGACTGCTATGATGTGGGAGGGGTAGAAATATAGATAAAGTGAGATTTAGAGAGAAGCCTATAGAGAGAGAGGAGAGTGAGGCATAGGGTTATGGGAGTGAGAGAGAGAGAGAGAGAGAGAGAGAGAGAGAGAGAGAGAGAGAGAGAGAGAGAGAGAGAGAGAGAGAGAGAGAGAGAGAGAGAGAGAGAGAGAGAGAGAGAGAGAGTGAGAGAGAGAGAGAGAGAGAAAGAGAGAGTAGGGGGAAGGGGAGGGAAAAAGGCTATGAGAGAGAGAAACGCGAGGGAGGGGGAGAGAGAAAGATAGGAGGGAGGAGGGAGTGAAGGCAAGAGTGGGGGAGGGGAAAGGTCTGTGGGGGAGGGAAAGGTGTGTGGGGAGGTGAGGGGACGCGGTCAAATTCCAAGGATCAGCTGTGTGAATAAGTGGGTGTGTGTACTCACCTAGTTGTGGTTTCAGGGGTCGAGGCTCAGCTCCTGGCCCCAAGTGTGTATGTGTGTGCGCGCGTGTGTGTGTGAGCACGTCAGTTGTTTATATGTCCCAGAAATACATTTCACCTCTGTGTATCCGTAATACTAATAAGATACCATTAACACTGAGAGTAATTCTAATAATTATAGTACTAGCATGTGTTAACGAGTCTTTCTTTCACCCAGTTATGTACTACCTTTTACTACATGTGTACCCAATACTTGCTTCTCAGATTGTACTGTCTTTGTGTCCTAAAACATTATCTCTCGAAACTCTTATCAGGGCTGTAGTCCCATTAGCCCCAACTTAATCCTCCTGCCTATTCCTTGCTCCTACAAATTTTATCTTCCTACTACTGCTAGGTGTTGAGTGTATGATAATCGCTCTGGAGCAGGGTTTGTGATAGCCAGCTACCAGTGATCATAGGGCCGGCTCTACCACCCAAAACTTCCCGCCAACCACAAACAGGTGATTTGTACGTTACAACTCAGAGGGGACGTCCATCCAGATGCCTGATGTACGATGCTCGCTGTACGATGACTCGTGCACCTCGCCCTTCCGCCTCTGACTTCTTCAACTATTCTTTTCTCGTTGCCCTTTTGAGTCCTCATTTATCACACTTATCACTTATATACTGCTACTTTTATTATTTACACTTCACTTTTGGTAAGTACACTTCTTATTTGTGAGGACACCCAACCTGTTATGGCGGCGCTACTTCCTCAGGCCTACTGCTGCCACCTTCTCTGCTTATATTTATTTATGTATATGTATGTATATATATATATATATATATATATATATATATATATATATATATATATATATATATATATATATATATATATATATATATATATATATATATATATATATATATATATATATATCCTTTCTGGCTAGCTTTTTCACGCTGGCTGTGTGCTACATCACAGTTTCTCGTTAGCCAACCTCTCTTAATTCTATTTGATCTTTTGTCTCTAGTCACTCGCTTTGTACTTTGTATATTTGTAACAGTGTGGCAACAAGTGCCAACTAGGCCTCAACGAACTGGCACTTTGAAATTTTGTTGTATAATTTCAGGCTTTCTCTCGCCTTTACTTTATTTTTTTGCTAATACTTTGGTTATCACTTGTAGGGTTGTTCACTGACATTGTCACTAACACTGGTTGCTTCTAGCTGCTAAAGCACGCCCTAAAAACACTAAGATTCTCAGAGCCTGGCGCTTGTGACCCACTACACTACGTCTATATATGTGTGTGTGTGTGTGTGTGTGTGTGTGTGTGTGTGTGTGTGTGTGTGTGTGTGTGTGTGTGTGTGTGTGTGTGTGTGTGTGTGTGTGTGTGTGTGTGTGTGTGAGTTTGTGTGTGTGTGTGTGTGTGTGTGTGTGTGTGTGTGTGTGTGAGGTAGGTGACTTGTGCAGTGTAATGTGGAGTCTCAGTGGTCCTTGACTGACCACAACTTCTTGTGACCTGACCCCCACCCTCCTGGGACTTGACCTGCACCTACTTACAATGTTGCCCTTAAAAGCATGTCCTGCCACCTAGCTTATAGTAAGTTACTCGCCTTGTTCATTGAATTACCAATTGCTATTCCTTAATGAATACTTGAGTGCCTATTCTTTATCGTGCTATGAGAGATCATTCACAATCAGCTTGGCGGTTAATTGAAACCTGTAACCCTGGAACACCCACAAAACCACTCATAGGTGAGTACAGTACTTGCAATGCAGCTGTAGCAGCTGTAGTGTATGTGTGTGTGTGTGTGTGCGTGTGTGTGTGTGTGTGTGTGTGTGTGTGTGTGTGAGCCTCGTTGAAGCAGATAATGCTACATTCTTATTTAAGTCTTACTAGTAGCAAAAATAATTGTAAAATTCTAAATATATCGTACTAAAAAAATGATGACTAGAAATTTTGACAATATAAACGGTTTGTATTTGAAGATTCTCTCATTAGACTGTTTTTCACAGAAGTGAAACGTTAAAAAATCTTTCCAAATGATGTGTATGTATTTGTCAACAGGTGCACCAAGTGACTACAAGCCTGAAACCTCTGCAGGTGTTTGACAGGTGTCGCTGATACACTCTGGGCTTCTCTCAGCGAGTCACAACCACAATCAAAGTTATTCACTTTCATTATTTACAAAGGATAATGTTTACTTTAACATTTATTACCACGTAATCTTAATGTCATTTATAAATCTTAATGTTATCAATTTCAATCCTTGTTTCTCTGTATCTACGGATTATTGTATCTAATATCAGGAATTATTAGGTATCCCTGACGAGACAGAACTCTCAGGGGTTCCCAGATTTTTCGTTTATTTTCTTCCTCCATTTTTTTGTTATTCTTTGCTCATAGCTCGAGTACTCACCTAGTTGTACTCACCTAGTTGAGGTTGCGGGGGTCGAGTCCGAGCTCATGGCCCCGCCTCTTCGCTGATCGCTACTAGGTCACTCTCCCTGAGCCGTGAGCTTAATCATACCTCTGCTTAAAGCTATGTATGGATCCTGCCTCCACTATATCGCTTCCCAAACTATTCCACTTACTGACTACTCTGTGGCTGAAGAAATACTTCCTAACATCCCTGTGATTCATCTGTGTCTTCAGCTTCCAACTGTGTCCCCTTGTTACTGTGTCCAATCTCTGGAACATCCTGTCTTTGTCCACCTTGTCAATTCCTCTCAGTATTTTGTATGTCGTTATCATGTCCCCCCTATCTCTCCTGTTCTCCAGTGTTATCAGGTTGATTTCCCTTAACCTCTCCTCGTAGGACATACCTCTTAGCTCTGGGACAAGTCTTGTTGCAAACCTTTGCACTTTCTCTAGTTTCTTCACGTGCTTGGCTAGGTGTGGGTTCCAAACTGGTGCCGCATACTCCAATATGGGCCTAACGTACACGGTGTACAGGGTCCTGAATGATTCCTTATTAAGATGTCGGAATGCTGTTCTGAGGTTTGCTAGGCGCCCATATGCTGCAGCAGTTATTTCGTTGATGTGCGCTTCAGGAGATGTGCCTGGTGTTATACTCACCCCAAGATCTTTTTCCTTGAGTGAGGTTTGTAGTCTCTGGCCCCCTAGACTGTACTCCGTCTGCGGTCTTCTTTGCCCTTCCCCAATCTTCATGACTTTGCACTTGGTGGGATTGAACTCCAGGAGCCAATTACTGGACCAGGTCTGCAGCCTGTCCAGATCCCTTTGTAGTTCTGCCTGGTCTTCGATCGAGTGAATTCTTCTCATCAACTTCACGTCATCTGCAAACAGGGACACCTCAGAGTCTATTCCTTCCGTCATGTCGTTCACAAATACCAGAAACAGCACTGGTCCTAGGACTGACCCCTGCGGGACCCCGCTGGTCACAGGTGCCCACTCGGGCACCTCGCCACGTACCATGACTCGCTGCTGTCTTCCTGACAAGTATTCGAGTGTGTGTGTGTGTGTGTGTGTGTGTGTGTGTGTGTGTGTCTTTGCATATATTATATTGATTTTTTCGGAAAAGAAAATAAATACATGTATATTGAACATAATAAAGAGAAAAAATTACATGTTAATTACACCATTGAAATGCCTAAGTTTTAGTGGGTTTTTAATTCTTAGATTATAAGAAAGTTCTTGACGCACTGTTGTGTAACCGTCGGCTAGTCACCAGTCAAAGGTGTGCTAATATTTTTTATATTATTATCATTCTTATTATTAATAATATTAATGATATTATTATTATTATTATTATTATTATTATTATTATTATTATTATTATTATTGTTGTTGTTGTTGTTGTTGTTGTTGTTGTTGTTGTTGTTGTTGTTGTTGTTGTTGTTGTTGTTGTTATTATTATTATTATTATTATTATTATTATCATTATTGTTGTTGTTGTTGTTGTTGTTGTTATTATTATTGTTATTATTATTGTTATTATTATTATTATTATTATTATTATTATTATTATTATTGTTATTATTATTATTATTATTATTATTATTATTATTATTATTATTATTATTATTATTATTATTATTATTATTATTATTACTATTATAAGGACTAACAGAAATAACAATATTATCATTATGACTTAAGTTTCCTCCTGAATGAGTCAAGATCTAGTTAGGCTGCTGCAGTTTCCTGCTTCCTCCCGTATGGGCCGTTCCACCTCCTCTGCTCTCATCGAGAATGCTGCCCCTGTGCACATTCTTTCTTAATATCTAAAGTTTCACTAAAGTTGTCCGGTTCTGGCGCCAAAAGAACATAGAAGAATGGGTAGCCTAGTATTAATTTCCGTCTTCTTTCTGAGATGTATGCAGCAAACTTCGCAGTATCTTCAACGAGGCAAATATTTTGTCTAAATTTTTGTTTGAGGCCATGAGAGGGATGGCAAGAGATAAGAGGGAAAGGATTCGGGTAAGACAGAACAGTGAAGACGTTGTTTGTAGACAAGAAGAGATTTTGGTAAGAAAGGGCTTGGTCGCTGGGGGCGGCACAAGTGGGTTAATCTTTCATCACATTTTCAAGCAAACTGGCCTCTTGCTATTCTTGGAACATTCTCCAATATTCTTTAAAATTCACTGTTTTAGCACACATGAATGTCTCTCTTACCTCAAGAGATACAAGAATGTTAGGAAAGCTTTTCACAACTGTGAAGGATCCTTCTTAAGACGAAAATAACAGTAAAACCAGGAAAAAATGCGGTGGTCCTAACAATAATCAGTTGATCCGGAATGCCTGCATCTAGAGCTCAGCTTTAGATCCGGGTTCGCTGAACCTCCACCTGTGAGTGTCCGCCAGAAATCCTATTGTATAAGTCACAAGGGACTGGGATTATGGAATACTGGATAACTTTCTGTTATCGCGAAGCAACGGAAAACGTCTTTTTTAATCTTAACTATTCGTGCTTAAATGCATATTTTCTTTTAATTTCAAGTATTAGAATAACGATTTTTTTTTAATTTTAAGTGCTTTTCTTCCAATTAAAAAAAATGAACTCTGTAATGGAAATGATTCAGTTTGATTTTGAATTTCGAGTTATTACAAAAAGGATGCAATATAAGTTTTCAAAAAAATATTAAGCTTTAAATTAGCCTCTTACTGGAAATTATTGAAACTTTTGATGTGTGATTAATTTCTGATTATGTTTCATTAGACTATGGAGATAGATTTATAAATTTATGCATTCTTTCAGTTTGTGTCCTCACTGAGGTGTCTGTTATTTGTAATAACTAATTATATTATTTATCCTTCCGATGTGATTTAATGACCATTAGCAATAAGCATTCCCATGTATTAAAAATAAAAGTATAGGACAAGTATTAGTATCTGCAAAATTTTGTAGTCGTCGAGATATTTCCTACTCTCTCTTGCGTCGTCAGGAGCTATGCAATGTTGCAAGACATGTAGGAGGGAAAATTCTGTTAAGGCAGGCAGAACGTGTCAGTGGCAGCCCATATCACAGAGTGAGTCGAAACACACATCTTCCTCCTCCGTCCCCTCACACCCTTCTGGGGTAAGGGGAGAAGGAGGGACGTCAGAGGTTCACAGAAAGTAAGTTACAGAATATAAGGGAAACGCAGTAGTCAGCCTAGAAACTGCATCTATTCGATATCAACTGATCTATTGCTATATGGAATCATTTTACCTAAGTGGTTGATGCACCCCAAACTCAAAATTATGTAACATCGCATTATTAAATGAACGAGATTAACTAGTTGGCAATCCTATGTCAGAATGTTTCAGGAACCAAGTATATTTACTTATTACTACCTATCTTGCTCCATGATGATTGCACTGTTTCTTCACACTGTAACACTAGAAGCAATAAATCAGTTTACATGCCTTCCCTAGACTAAGAAACACACATACGCATTGTGTAAGTCGTATAATTGTACTCTTATGCAATTCTGCTACTTTAATCATATGCCGGGCCTACACGAACTTATTAATGCTATGGAATTCCCCATGTACGGCACTACCGAAGGTGGAACTCAATTATGGACGGTGGAGTACAATCTCCGACGGCCGAAACTTGTGGAACAATCCCCTCCAAACGAAATCAGAGAACATAGTCTCCCATGTACCACTTAAAGCGTTTTATACCTCATGGTATTTGAGAAATCTGGAGATTTTGTACAGTGTCCTTACTTAAGGATTTGCATATGATGGACAATCTGAGGATTTTGTAAAGCATCCTTCCTTAGGATTGGGCACAATTGATTCTACTAAATAGCTGTCGAGGTTTAACATTCCATCAATTGAATTATAAGGCATTCCTGTCATGTTTAACGAAAGAGTATTCAGTTATGTTCCTATCCATAACGGAACTATTGTGAAAAATGACCTGAGTTGTGCCCACCCCGGTGGATGATTGCAGGTACTAATATGATTAAAGATTGTGTTTGACTCTTAAGCTGTCCTTACCGAGTACTAATGTTGAGCATAGTGTGCATGGGACCTTGTAAACACCACCGAGCTTATGTAATGCATTACACCGGCTGGCCTTATTGTCATTCTAAGACAAAACCAGTACATACATATATATATATATATATATATATATATATATATATATATATATATATATATATATATATATATATATATATATATATATATATATATATATATATATATATATATATATATATATATATATATATATATATATATATATTTATATATATATATCGACATGTTATGGGAGAACCTTGTTGAACAAATTGCCAATCTCCTCTAATTGAAAGATAATTTTTACCTCGTTATGTAGATTTTCCTCGTGCTATCTACATAATTACCTTCAATATAAATACATTCAGAAAAACAAATTGAAAAAGGCTTCTATGCTTCAATAATCAAAAAAAATATCATTGTATCAGAAAGTTTATTTGTCTACATATGTCGTCGTAAAACTCGCCAGCATGCACGAGCGAGCAAGAAAATAAACTAGACAGTTTTAGTTCGCAAATTTGATAAAAGTGGCACCAAAATTTTGTAATAAAACCAGCCGTATACCACTGTTTTATATTTTGATAAGAATAATATGCCATTCATTTTTACCCTTAACCAGGATTTTTAGCATTGTTATTTTGTTTATTATTATTATTATTATTATTATTATTATTATTATTATTATTATTATTATTATTATTATTATTATTATTATTATTATTATTATTATTATTTTTACTATTATTACTATTATTTTTATCATTATTATTATTAGTAGTAGTAATATTAAAACCATCATTATTATTATTATTATTATTATTATTATTATTATTAAAATTATTATAATAATAATAACAGTAATAATAATAATAATAATAATAATAATAATAATAATAATAATAATAATAATAATAATAATAATTATTATTATTATTATTATTATTATTATTATTATTATTATTATTATTATTATTATTATTATTATTATTATTAATATTATTATTATTATTGCAATGATTTTCTTTCAGCGAAACACTGAGTTATATATTAAGTGAAACATTGTGGAAATAAATCTTACGATCCTTCTCGTGATTTTGTTACCAAGTAACTTTTTTTTGAGTATCTTTTTCTCAGCCAGCTACCAGCATATCTCTGCAAATTTGGACCATGGGAAAGAATTAAACTTTTAGTGGTAGGATTTAATAAATATAAATAAATTCATTCCGCTACAGGAAAGCCTGATATTGTCTGGAATTGTTATGACACATACAGTTCATAGTACCGTGCAACTGGGAGTTATTCAAACAGAAGTTTGGCAAAATCTTGCTTCTTCGCCTGATGCTGCTTCTTAGAGAGAGGCTGTCTTTTTTTTTTCTTTTTTTTTTGTGCTCTATAATGGAAACAGATTCCTGAAACCCGAAATCGGATGGTTATAATGGAAACGTTACTTGTCGATATTGTCAGAGCTCAGTGCTGACACCTGTCGTCGGATACAGCTGTGAAGTGATGTTTATCGAAACCTCTATCGGGTACAAACTTTCTGCACAATTTTCCCAAATGGTTATCCTTCAAGTGTTGTATGTATTTCAAGATGGATTCTTCTTCTTCTTGATTCGCCGGTATTCTCCCGGCCCGGGGCCTTTTCCATGAGGTGGCCCAGCCTTGGCTCCCTATCGAGGGAGTGTCTGAGACCTGAGTCTCCCGTGAGAGGAGGTACAAGGACCCCCCTCATCGTTGGGACCAACTGTCCCCAGGCCTAGCCACATTCCCCGCCCTCACGGAGCTCGTAGGAAGAAGCTAGGCCTCTCTGGTCTGCCATCCCCGCTTAATTCTACCGATACATATCAGGCTCTCATCTTTCATCTTTCATTTTTCATCCCCAGGCGATATGTAACCCCCTAAGTTTTCGCGCAGCTGCACGAACATATTAATAATAGTCATCATAGCATAATAATAGTAACAGATTATATTTGTGATACTGAATGATTTTTTTTATTAAATCGTTGATCAGTTCCATGACCTAGGTAATAGATGGTGTAAATTGCAGTGCTTAAAACATATTTCTCATTTTATACCCTTTGATGAGGAACATGTGTGTGGCTTCGGGTCTAGCGAATTCTTGTTCAGGTAATCTTCCTCATGGGTAAAAAAGTGTTATGAATGAATAAGTATTTAAGGATTTGGATTTCTTGTTAGTATCTTGTATTTACAAGAAACTATAAACATTCCTAAAGGATATAATGGAAATAAATACAGTACTGGTATTGAATAAATTATTGCAAATACCTTTGAATCATATTGAAACAGAAGACTACGTGTTGGTGGAAAAAATTAAAATGTGTAGCAATGAAACATAAATTTGGCATATATAAATTTAGTCGTTGATCATTAATATTATTTTAACATATGAGCAGAAACTAATGTAGCAGAAAAGATAAACACTATGTTAAAAAAATGATACAACTACACATCAAAGATTATTTTCCAATAGATGAAGCACCAGGGAAAAACAGAAACCTGTTTGAAACCATTAAGTTTATCTAAATGGATAAGTCACAAAAAATAACTAGAATAGTGAATGTAAATGCTGAAATGGCGACAACAGAGAATTAAAGAAACATGATAAGTTGATTAGAGCTTCGATTCAACCAGGATGAACAATAATACCAGTAAATTCTCAGTGCTAATGTTTGTATTCTATAAGATAGAAAACGCTGCTTCTAATTGTAGAGGTCTACTATATTACTGATATATGTCCACGAATCACGGTACAACACTGAAGGGTGCGTGATTCTTGTATGAGTGTATGGTCTCGTGGGTTAGAGCACCGCAGAATTTTCGCCCATCAAGGCAGGGTGGGCCGATAAAGAAAACTTTCATCATTCACTCCATCACTGTTTTGCCAGAGGCGCGCTTACACTACTGTTATAAAACTGCAACATTAACGTATATGACTTAATAAATATATGACCATACATATATATATATATATATATATATATATATATATATATATATATATATATATATATATATATATATATATATATATATATATATATATATATATATATATATATATATATATATATATATATATATATATATATATATATATATATGTCGTGCCGAATCTGTAAAACTGGTCAGTTAGCAAGAACTCATTTAAAATTAAGTCCTTTCTAAAAATTTTTCTTATACGTTTAAAGATATATTTTTTTCATTAATGTTAATGTAAAAATTTTTAATTTTACTGCATAAGAATCTTAGAAAACTTACCTAACCTTATTATAACAAGAATAATTTATTTTAGCCTAACCCTACTAAATATATTTTAGATTTGTTTACTATAATTTAATACTAAACAAACACAGTGAAATATATTTTTTTCGTTAGGCTCAGAATGATTTTGGCGAAATTATTGTATACACAAATTTTCGCTTGTCCTATATGGCAAGATGAGCGTTGCTGTTTAAGCCAAGATCGCAAGTTCTGCCTATTCGGCACGACATATGTCTATATATATATATATATATATATATATATATATATATATATATATATATATATATATATATATATATATATATATTTATATATATAAATATATATATATATATATATATATATATATATATATATATATATATATATATATATATATATATATATATATATATATGTATATATATATATATATATATATATATATATATATATATATATATATATATATATATATATATATATATATATATATATATATATATATATATATATATATACATATATATACATATATATATATATATATATATATATATATATATATATATATATATATATATATATATATATATATATATATATATATATATATATATATATATATATATATATATATGTCGTGCCGAATATGTAAAACTGGTCAATTAGCAAGAACTCGTTTAAAATTAAGTCCTTTCTAAAATTTTCTCTTATACGTTTGAAGGTATATTTTTTTCATTAATGTTGATGTAAAAATTTTTAATTTTGCACCAAAAGGAACTAAGAAAACTTACCTAACCTTATTATAACAAGCGCAATTTATTTTAGCCTAACCCAACTAAATATATTTTAGATTTGTTTACAATAATTTAATACTAAACAAACACAGTGAAATATATTTTTTTCGTTAGGTTCAGAATGATTTTGGCGAAATTATTGCATACACAAATTTTCACTTGTCCTATATGGCAAGATGAGCGTTGCTATTTAAGCCAAGATCGCAAGTTCTGCCTATTCGGCTCGACATATATATATATATATATATATATATATATATATATATATATATATATATATGTCGTGCCGAATATGCAAAATTGGTCAATTAGCAAGAACTCATTTAAAATTAAGTCCGTTCTGAAATTTTCTCTTATACGTTTAAAAATATATTTTTTTCATTAATGTTTATGTAAAAAATTTTAATTTTGAACGAAAAGAATCTTAGAAAACTTACCTAACCTTATTATAACAAGAACAATTTATTTTAGCCTAACCCAACTAAATATATATTAGATTTGTTTACAGTAATTTAATACTAAACAAACACAGTGAAATATATTTTTTTCGTTAGGTTCAGAATGATTTTGGCGAAATTATTGCATACACAAATTTTCACTTGTCCTATATGGCAAGATGAGCGTTGCTATTTAAGCCAAGATCGCAAGTTCTGCCTATTCGGCACGACATATATATATATATATATATATATAGACATATGTCGTGCCGAATAGGCAGAACTTGCGATCTTGGCTTACATAGCAACGCTCATCTTGCTATATTGGACAAGTGAAAATTTGTGTATGCAATAATTTCGCCAAAATCATTTTGAACCTAACGAAAAAAATATATTTCACTGTGTTTGTTTAGTATTAAATTACTATAAACAAATCTAAAATATATTTAGTTGGGTTAGGCTAAAATAAATTGATCTTGTTATAATAAGGTTAGGTAAGTTTTCTAAGATTCTTCTGGTGCAAAATTAAAAATTTTTACATTAACATTAATGAAAAAAATATATCTTTAAACGTATAAGAGAAAATTTCAGAAAGGACTTAATTTTAAATGAGTTCTTGCTGATTGACCAGTTTTACATATTCGGCACGACATATATATATATATATATATATATATATATATATATATATACATATATATATATATATATATATATATATATATATATGTGTATATATATATATATATATATATATATATATATTTAACTAGAAACTTTACGTTAGTTTAATGGAGGTTAGGTGAGGTTTCTATGTTAGTTTTGGTCCAAAAATAAAAATCTTTGTATCATTGCTATTGAAAACAACATTATTGGGATCATTTATTTAAAAAGCACAAACATGAGTACATTATATGAAAAACTGTGAATCGCCTCAAGCTTCTCTGAAGCTGGACGTGAGCCAATTATGCAGCAAACGTTTCCCTTCTGGATGGCCAGGCTGAGGCACTGGAACATGAAAGTGGCCGTTCATGGGTCCCTTGTGGGGTCAGTGAATCTGTAAACGAGTTCTATGAGGGAAAAGTGTAGCGTTCGTTCCCCATGGTCCAAAAGTTTCTGATCCCACTGGAATCAAACTGATACTGATGGCTTATGTCTCTGTACTTGCTGATCATTTGTATTCCTTCCTGTGATCAGTCGTACCTCCCTCTTAACCGACACTGTAGCGGGGGTAGGTGTCAGCCAGCGTCGACACTCAGGTATAGTCCAAGGCTAAAAGCTTGCTATTCTTCCAGGGTCAGATGGTGATACCATTAAGGCGGTTTGCAGGATGGTGTGTATTCATGGACGCAAGAGATCTGGGTTCTCTCTCAGCCAGGCACCCTGCTGTAGGAAGGCTCCTCTTTATAATGCCATTGACTTCATTGTGTTTTACTTGCCAGCTTCTGGTTTTGGAGCGGATTAGATCATGTAGACCATATTGGTCAGCTTGTGCATCGCCGCAAATATACGTATATTCCGCATGAACTGGGACAGCAAGGCGGAGAGCCGCTGCAATACGGAGGGTCAGTAGGTCGAGGAGTGTGCCCGTTGCCGAAAAGAGAACTGTTTGAAGGAATTGCTCAGAGCGATATGCACTCACAGCTTGGAGATAGGCAATATCTCTGGCGGATGTTGCAGCCCTGAGCATGTTGTCATGCACTTTTTCAGCGATGGGACCATCCGACTTGGAATCACTAGTGCCGCAATAGGTTTGGGAGCTGGAGCAGTGAGAGTCTCCCAGTCGGCTATGGCGCTGTTGCTAATAGGATCCTGTATTCCTGCTACGTTACTGAATTTGTCTGGGAGAATTTGCTTTATTAGCTATGGAGGAGGATAAGAAAGCTGGTAGAGTAATCTGGAAGGATTTGTGCACTACTAATCCACTACGCCTAACTTGTAGTGAGATATGCAACCACTGTGCATCTTCAAGGAAAAGGTTCAGTACACTCTCTAGCATGGTCTTCAGGAGGGAGTTATGTTCCAAAAGTTTGGCCTCTCTAATGCTACGGAACATCTCAGGAAGTAGGTAAGTTTTGGGAGAGAGACGTACCTGGTGAGTAGTTAGAGGGCATCATGTGTATCGTTGTGTTTTATCCTACCTTCCATCGTCTTGAAGTGTGAGATTTATTTTCTAGAACCAGATCAAGGGCAATGTACCCAAGAGGAGTACCAAGGAGAGTACTATGGGCTGGATTGATGGTTCATGCCCCTCACAAAACAGTGCTAATATCCTAAATGATCTGACTAACAGTAGAAACTATTTCGTATTTGGTGAGGCTTAAGGATTAGCCCAGGGTATCTCCAATGTATTTTATTATTTTGATGTCCTCTAGGAGAGGTTCTGTGGTGCCAACCAGGGTACCATCATCCAAGAGTCAGATATTTAGTTTACGGGACAGTGTTTCTGTGAGTTCCTAAATGATTAGACAAAAGAGAAAAGGGGCGAAAGAGTTTCCCCTGTTGCACACCCTAACACAAATCAATTTCATTGTCCCCAAATAGTAGTTTAGAAGTCTCACTATAACACGCCTGTATGAAAGGATAAGGGGAAGATAAGTGTCAAGAAACTGCGTTGAAAGCAGTATCCCTTCTGACTACTGCCAGTTTGGGACACACAGATGATCATCAAACCAAATGCAAAAAAATATGTGGCCAGCCGTATGGCCACTATCTTGAACACTATGTGCTTAAATTGAGAAACAAAGATATAGTATAATAACCTATGTGACATGTCAGGATATTTTACGCAAATTTCCTAAATTTGTTTGTAAGAGATAAGTGAACTGTAGATATGTACCCAGATGTTCTCGTATTATTAACAATCTGGGTTCTAGTTCCTGGGCCTTTTGTGTATCCATATGCTCTTGCGTTATCGTCTATAGGATGGACATGTGGGTGCACAATAAACTAGCCACTACGGTGGCAAAATCTAGTCTAATATTCTGACAAAATTTTAAAAGCGTTGGCAAAGTGCAATTTAGTCAGGGCTTTATTATCTGACATGGTTTTTAGGTATACTCATGGTGCATGATCAGCTGCTTCACAGCCTCGTTGAACACCAAAACCGAGCTGTGTTGGTTTCAGCATTGCAGCAGCCTGGTGACTCACCAGTCTCACTGCAGCCTTGGCAGTGGGTGTTGCCCACTGCAATGGCCCTGATTCCTCCGTCCTTTTTCCGGAGGGTACATAGGGATGCACCAAATAAGAGTGACCTAATGGCTTCCGGGACAACGGCAGCTAGACGCACTGGAAAATTGGGTGAGATCAGACAGTAATCTTTCTGAAACATCACCAAGTGCTGGATTAAGCATTTGTTCCAGATGTTGTGGTCTTAAACCTGATAAACCCTCTGTTGAGCTCTGTGGAATTGCCATAGTGGCTTTGTACGTCAGCATCCTGTAGGGTTAAATGTTCGTCACCTGCTGTGGTGCCAAGATCACTGTAGGTACACGGGGTTCTGGGTGGATGTTTGTCTCTCATAGCTTGTGTTGCAAAACCGTCCTTAGGGCTCACGGTATTCTCATTGGTTATAAGCCCCACACACACACACACACACACACACACACACACACACACACACACACACACACACACACACACACACAGGAAGTGGAATAGTTTGGGAAGCGATGTAGTAGAGGCAGGATCCATACATAGCTTTAAGCAGAGGTATGATAAACCTCACGGTTCAGGGAGAATGACCTAGTAGCGACCAGTGAAGAGGCGCGCCAGGAGCTTGGACTCGACCCCTGCAACCTCAACTAGGTGAGTACATACACACACACACACACACACACACACACACACACACACACACACACACACACACACACACACACACACACACACACACACACACACACACACACACACACACACACACACACACACACACACATGTGTGAGTAGTCACGAAAGCGGTTGGAATTTCTCTATTCTTTCAGAGTGGTTGTTTTGCATATATATATATATATATATATATATATATATATATATATATATATATATATATATATATATATATATATATATATATATATATATATATATATATATATATATATATATATATATATATATATATATATATATATATATATATATATATATATGTAGTAGGCTGGTAGACAGCAACCACCCAGGGAAGTACTACCGTCCTGCCAGATGACTGTGAAACAAAAACCTGTAACTGTTTTGCATGATGGTAGGATTGCTGGTTTCTTTTTCTGTCTCATAAACACGCTAAGATAACAGGGATATCTTGCTACTCCTACTTACACTTTGGTCACACTTCACAGACACGCACATGCATATATATATATATACATACATCTAGGTTTTTCTCCTTTTTCTAAATAGCTCTTGTTCTTTTTTATTTCTTCTATTGTCCATGGGGAAGTGGAAAAGAATCTTTCCTCCGTAAGCCATGCGTGTCGTATGAGGCGACTAAAATGCCGGGAGCAATGGGCTAGTAACCCCTTCTCCTGTATACAATTACTAAAAAAGAGAAGAAGAAAAACTTTATAAAACTGGGTTGCTTAAATGTGCGTGGATGTAGTGCGGATGACAAGAAACAGATGATTGCTGATGTTATGAATGAAAAGAAGTTGGATGTCCTGGCCCTAAGCGAAACAAAGCTGAAGGGGGTAGGAGAGTTTCAGTGGGGGGAAATAAATGGGATTAAATCTGGAGTATCTGAGAGAGTTAGAGCAAAGGAAGGGGTAGCAGTAATGTTAAATGATCAGTTATGGAAGGAGAAAAGAGAATATGAATGTGTAAATTCAAGAATTATGTGGATTAAAGTAAAGGTTGGATGCGAGAAGTGGGTCATAATAAGTGTGTATGCACCTGGAGAAGAGAGGAATGCAGAGGAGAGAGAGAGATTTTGGGAGATGTTAAGTGAATGTATAGGAGCCTTTGAACCAAGTGAGAGAGTAATTGTGGTAGGGGACTTGAATGCTAAAGTAGGAGAAACTTTTAGAGAGGGTGTGGTAGGTAAGTTTGGGGTGCCAGGTGTAATGATAATGGGAGCCCTTTGATTGAACTTTGTATAGAAAGGGGTTTAGTTATAGGTAATACATATTTTAAGAAAAAGAGGATAAATAAGTATACACGATATGATGTAGGGCGAAATGACAGTAGTTTGTTGGATTATGTATTGGTAGATAAAAGACTGTTGAGTAGACTTCAGGATGTACATGTTTATAGAGGGGCCACAGATATATCAGATCACTTTCTAGTTGTAGCTACACTGAGAGTAAAAGGTAGATGGGATACAAGGAGAATAGAAGCATCAGGGAAGAGAGAGGTGAAGGTTTATAAACTAAAAGAGGAGGCAGTTAGGGTAAGATATAAACAGCTATTGGAGGATAGATGGGCTAATGAGAGCATAGGCAATGGGGTCGAAGAGGTATGGGGTAGGTTTAAAAATGTAGTGTTAGAGTGTTCAGCAGAAGTTTGTGGTTACAGGAAAGTGGGTGCAGGAGGGAAGAGGAGCGATTGGTGGAATGATGATGTAAAGAGAGTAGTAAGGGAGAAAAAGTTAGCATATGAGAAGTTTTTACAAAGTAGAAGTGATGCAAGGAGGGAAGAGTATATGGAGAAAAAGAGAGAAGTTAAGAGAGTGGTGAAGCAATGTAAAAAGAGAGCAAATGAGAGAGTGGGTGAGATGTTATCAACAAATTTTGTTGAAAATAAGAAAAAGTTTTGGAGTGAGATTAACAAGATAAGAAAGCCTAGAGAACAAATGGATTTGTCAGTTAAAAATAGGAGAGGAGAGTTATTAAATGGAGAGTTAGAGGTATTGGGAAGATGGAAGGAATATTTTGAGGAATTGTTAAATGTTGATGAAGATAGGGAAGCTGTGATTTCGTGTATAGGGCAAGGAGGAATAACATCTTGTAGGAGTGAGGAAGAGCCAGTTGTGAGTGTGGGGGAAGTTCGTGAGGCAGTAGGTAAAATGAAAGGGGGTAAGGCAGCCGGGATTGATGGGATAAAGATAGAAATGTTAAAAGCAGGTGGGGATATAGTTTTGGAGTGGTTGGTGCAATTATTTAATAAATGTATGGAAGAGGGTAAGGTACCTAGGGATTGGCAGAGAGCATGCATAGTTCCTTTGTATAAAGGCAAAGGGGATAAAAGAGAGTGCAAAAATTATAGGGGGATAAGTCTGTTGAGTGTACCTGGTAAAGTGTATGGTAGAGTTATAATTGAAAGAATTAAGAGTAAGACGGAGAATAGGATAGCAGATGAACAAGGAGGCTTTAGGAAAGGTAGGGGGTGTGTGGACCAGGTGTTTACAGTGAAACATATAAGTGAACAGTATTTAGATAAGGCTAAAGAGGTCTTTGTGGCATTTATGGATTTGGAAAAGGCGTATGACAGGGTGGATAGGGGGGCAATGTGGCAGATGTTGCAAGTGTATGGTGTAGGAGGTAGGTTACTGAAAGCAGTGAAGAGTTTTTACGAGGATAGTGAGGCTCAAGTTAGAGTATGTAGGAAAGAGGGAAATTTTTTCCCAGTAAAAGTAGGCCTTAGACAAGGATGTGTGATGTCACCGTGGTTGTTTAATATATTTATAGATGGGGTTGTAAGAGAAGTAAATGCGAGGGTCTTGGCAAGAGGCGTGGAGTTAAAAGATAAAGAATCACACACAAAGTGGGAGTTGTCACAGCTGCTCTTTGCTGATGACACTGTGCTCTTGGGAGATTCTGAAGAGAAGTTGCAGAGATTGGTGGATGAATTTGGTAGGGTGTGCAAAAGAAGAAAATTAAAGGTGAATACAGGAAAGAGTAAGGTTATGAGGATAACAAAAAGATTAGGTGATGAAAGATTGAATATCAGATTGGAGGGAGAGAGTATGGAGGAGGTGAACGTATTCAGATATTTGGGAGTGGACGTGTCAGCGGATGGGTCTATGAAAGATGAGGTGAATCATAGAATTGATGAGGGAAAAAGAGTGAGTGGTGCACTTAGGAGTCTGTGGAGACAAAGAACTTTGTCCTTGGAGGCAAAGAGGGGAATGTATGAGAGTATAGTTTTACCAACGCTCTTATATGGGTGTGAAGCGTGGGTGATGAATGTTGCAGCGAGGAGAAGGCTGGAGGCAGTGGAGATGTCATGTCTGAGGGCAATGTGTGGTGTGAATATAATGCAGAGAATTCGTAGTTTGGAAGTTAGGAGGAGGTGCGGGATTACCAAAACTGTTGTCCAGAGGGCTGAGGAAGGGTTGTTGAGGTGGTTCGGACATGTAGAGAGAATGGAGCGAAACAGAATGACTTCAAGAGTGTATCAGTCTGTAGTGGAAGGAAGGCGGGGTAGGGGTCGGCCTAGGAAGGGTTGGAGGGAGGGGGTAAAGGAGGTTTTGTGTGCGAGGGGCTTGGACTTCCAGCAGGCATGCGTGAGCGTGTTTGATAGGAGTGAATGGAGACAAATGGTTTTTAATACTTGACGTGCTGTTGGAGTGTGAGCAAAGTAACATTTATGAAGGGATTCAGGGAAACCGGCAGGCCGGACTTGAGTCCTGGAGATGGGAAGTACAGTGCCTGCACTCTGAAGGAGGGGTGTTAATGTTGCAGTTTAAAAACTGTAGTGTAAAGCACCCTTCTGGCAAGACAGTGATGGAGTGAATGATGGTGAAAGTTTTTCTTTTTCGGGCCACCCTGCCTTGGTGGGAATCGGCCGGTGTGATAATAAAAATAAAAAATATATATATATATATATATATATATATTATATATATATATATATATATATATATATATATATATATATATATAAATGTATTTTGTTTATTAATAAATGTTCACATAGAATAAAAAATATATAGGGGGTGGTAGGAGAAGAAAATATTCAAACAGCTCCGGGGAGAACCTTGAGTTTTCTCTGAGGTACGTTTATTGTCTTCTCTGAGGATGAGGGTCCCCATTCCAGCTATAGAGGTGGTACTTCCCTATATATTTTATATATATATATATATATATATATATATATATATATATATATATATATATTTATATATATATATATATATATATATATATATATATATATATATATATATATATATATATATATATATAATTTTTTTCTGGTAAGGCTGCCAGATACAGGCTGTGGGCACCCCACTACGTGGTTTAGGCACAATAACTTTCAATCAACAACACTTGTCAGGCTTAACACTAACAGGCCGGTGTGTGAACACCAGCAGCATGTTCTGAAGTGTTGTGTACGAAGGCTTAGTGCTGGAGGGGTGAAGGTGCATACACAAAGGTTAGTGGAGGGAAGCAGGCGGTTTTGAGGGAAGGAGAATAGGAAGAAGGAGGCGGAAAAAAGTATACAGTACTGTGCATATTAATTGAGACAGTGATGAAATAAGACATTTATATGAAAAAAATATTATATGAAAAATGTACGGAAATTATATGACAGATAATTCGTTTTATGAGAGATATGATTACATTTTGCTTTTATAAGCATTGCTGCACGTTCTGGCATAGAACTGACCAATTTAGAACACATTTTGGCAAGTTCTTCGTCCTGGTACCAGGTCCTAATAGCAGATGCAGTTAAACAGCTTTGTTTTGCAGTCCTGCGTTTGGTTATTGCGCATAGATTCTCAATTGGGTTGGAGTCACAAGAGTTTCGAGGTCAATTTAGAACGCTCAACCCAGTCTCTTCAAATAATGTTAGCATTATTTTGGATGGATATGAGGCATGGAGCAAGATCCTTCTGGAAAATGCTTTCTCCATTACGATAGTTTATCCACAATGGGAAGCAAATGAGTTGCCAAGATTGTCTTGTATTTGACACTGTCCATCGTCCCTCCAACAGTAAAAAATATCCCAAAACATATTCTTAGGTGAATGGTTCTGAAGAGGATCGTCTTTGCTCCGTCTAACAACCACTCATCTGTACCAATGAACTTCAAAATGCTCCTATTCTGAAAATATATCTTTTCTCCGTTCATCTTTAGTCCAACACTAATGATCGAGTGCCCACCACAGCCGTAGTAGCAGCTGTCAATAATTGTTTCTTTACCGTCTTTCTAGCAGTTCTGCCAACTTCAAGGAGCCTTCGTCGATCAGTTGAAGAAATAACATTTACGCCAGCTGAAGCCAAATCTGTGTAGATCTTTGGTTGTTTTCTTGGGATTCTTCACAATATTTCTTATGATAACCTTGTCATCGTGAGGTGATGTATTTTCTTCCAGAACTTTCTCAACGCAGGGCTCCACAATCAACAGTGCTGTCAGCTCTCTTCAGAATCGAATCCGACCAACAATCGAGTTGACTAGGCTCCAATTTTCGGTAATCTGTCTGATACTCAAATCAGCATGTTTTCGAAGACCTACAATACTTGCACGTTTCCAAAGTGTAATATCCATCAAGAATTTCAGCAGTAATCATGAACTGAAGCGGAGAATTTGGCGAAACCACGCAGCACGCTTGCAGCAATAGTCTTACTGAACAACAGCAGTTGTAATAATGACCAGTCTCAGGGTAACACCACAGCTGAATGGTTGCCAATAGTAGGTAGCAAACTCTTCTGGAAAGGAAAGAACCCAAGACATAAGCCACAGAATAAGATATATTATGATATAGTAACAAATTTACTCCTGTCTCAGTTAATTTGCACACTACTGTAGGAGGAGAATGACTGCGTGTGTCCTTATATCGCGCAAACACGATCAGATACCACAGTTTTGTACTCACCTATTTGTACTCACCTATTTGTGGTTGCAGGGGTCGAGTCCTAGCTCCTGGCCCCGCCTCTTCACCGGTTGCTACTAGGCCCTCTCTCTCCCCGCTCCATGAGCTTTATCAAACCTCGTCTTAAAACTGTGTATGGTTCCTGCCTCCACTTTTTGTGTGTGTGTGTGTGTGTGTGTGTGTGTGTGTGTGTGTGTGTGTGTGTGTGTGTGTGTGTGTGTGTGTGTGTGTACTCACCTAGTTTTACTCACCTAGTTGAGGTTGCGGGGGTCGAGTCCGAGCTCCTGGCCCCGCCTCTTCACTGATCGCTACTAGGTCACTCTCCCTGAACCGTGAGCTTTATCATACCTCAGCTTAAAGCTATGTATGGATCCTGCCTCCACTACATCGCTTCCCAAACTATTCCACTTACTGACTACTCTGTGGCTGAAGAAATGTGTGTGTGTGTGTGTGTGTGTGTGTGTGTGTGTGTGTGTGTGTATGTGTGTGTGTGTGTGTGTGTGTGTGTGTGTGTGTGTGTGTGTGAGTGTGTGTGCGCGAGTGTGTGTGTGTGTGTGTGTGTGTGTGTGTGTGTGTGTGTGTGTGTGTGTGTGTGTGTGTGTGTGTGTGTGTGTGTGTGTGTGTGTGTGTGCGTGCGTTCTGTGCATTGTTCTAAGTGTTGTGTTGCTTTGTGTGGAAATTGAGTAACACAGATAGGATTATGTCTTCACGCCCAGAATGAGTCACCATCCTCCCTCCATCACTTACCATGAGACCTCCAACCACATCATCAGGGTCCACGCACTTCCCTACCTTGCTTCTCATCTTCCTCCACCATGAACCACCGTCCAATATACCTTCGCCTACAGACATTAAAACTCTCCTCAGACACCTTCCTCCCAAGGCCCTTGGTGCTTCTGGCCTAAACCATATTATCCTAAAACACCTTCTTGACTCTATCATTACTGCCTACACAAACCTCCTCAATGCCTCCCTTGCCTCTGGATACTTCCCTTCCCTCTTCAAAGCTGCTACTGCTATCCTCCTTCCTAAACCCAATAAAGACCACTCTGACCCTAGAAATATAAGAACATAAGAACATAAGAAAGAAGGAACACTGCAACAGGCCTATTGACCCATGCGGAGCAGGTCCATGTCCCCCCCGGATTAGACCAATGACCCCCCCCCCGGAATAGCCCAATGACAAACCCAGTCTGGTCACCTCCACTCAAAGATGGGGCACTGCACCAGACCCAGCAGCACAAGCTAGTCAGGTTTAACTCACACCCACCCACACCCACTCATGTATTTATCTAACCTATTTTTAAAACTACACAACGTTTTAACCTGAATAACTGTACTCGGGAGTTTGTTCCATTCATCCACAACTCTATTACCAAACCAGTGTTTTCCTATATCCTTCCTGAATCTGAATTTTTCCAACTTGAAACCATTGCTACGAGTCCTGTCTTGGCTGGAAATTTTCAGCACGCTATTTACATCCCTTTTATTTATTCCTGTTTTCCATTTATACACCTCGATCATATCCCTCCTAATTCTATGCCTTTCGAGAGAGTGCAGATTCAGGGCCCTCAGTCTATCCTCATAGGGAAGATTTCTGATACATGGGATCATCTTTGTCATCCTCCTCTGTACGTTTTCCAGAGCATTTATATCCATTCTGTAATACGGTGACCAGAACTGAGCAGCATAGTCTAAATGAGGCCTAACCAAGGATATATAGAGTTGAAGAACAACCTGAGGACTTCTATTATTTATACTTCCAGATATGAAGCCAAGAATTCTGTTAGCTTTATTGCGAACACTAATGCACTGTTGTCTTGGTTTTAGGTTACTGCTAACCAGAACTCCTAAATCCTTTTCGCAATCAGTAGTATTAAGATCTACATTATTTAGTTTATATGTGGCATGGTTATTTAACTGTCCAACATTTAGAACTTTGCATTTGTCAATATTAAACTGCATCTGCCACTTCTCCGACCATTGCATCAGTCTATTCAAATCATCCTGGAGTGCTCTAGTATCCTCATTAGAATTAATTGGACGGCCTATTTTGGTGTAATCAGCAAATTTGCTTATGTCGCTATTTGTTTCCTCATCTATGTCGTTTATGTAAATTGTGAACAACAACGGGCCCAACACTGACCCCTGAAGAACACCGCATTTATGCAAACTGTCTGCTGTCTATTTGTCAGCCATGCCTCTACCCAGGAAAAAAATTCTCCTCCTATTCCGTGTGCCTTAAGTTTCCTCAATAGCCTCTGGTGTGGAACTCTATCGAAAGCCTTACTGTAGTCCATATACACAATATCATATTCATTACCATGATTTACCTCCTCGAACACCTTAGTGAAAAAAGTTAGTAAATTCGTAAGACAGGAACGCCCCTTTGTAAAACCGTGTTGAGATTCATTAAACAATCTGTGCTTGTCAAGATGGCCAATTTGGCTTCAGAACTCACAGATCCACACAGAATGTCATTAATATCATTCTCAACTACATCCACATAAACACAAAACAAAGAAACAGGACAACCCTGGTCGCAAAACACGTGGAAAAAGCTTTTGACACTGTTTGGCACAAAGGGCTCAAACACAAACTCTGCACTAACTTTAACCTGCCGCTCACTACTCGTAAACTCCTTTGCAACTTCCTAGACGGCCGCACCATGAGAATCAAATTTCAAGGCTGTTACTCGGACTACTTCACACTAAATACTGGAGTACCCCAGGGATCTGTCCTCTCCCCTACCTTCTACATTTTATACACTAACGACGTTCCAACACCTGTATACCACAACTCCATCACTCTAGCCTATGCAGGCGACATTATACAACTCACCACTCACACCAATGTAGATACACTCACACACAAAACACAAAATGAAGTCGACAGGATAGCCTTCTGGGAACAAAAATGGAGGATCAAATCCAATGCAGCTAAATCCAGCATTACATATTTTAACTACAGGAAACGTGATCCTCCATTACCTGTCGAGCTCAGAACAGCTGACACCCGCACTTATCCCCATCACACAATCTGTCATTGTCCATGGCGTTAATCTTGACTACCTTCTTCGCCTACACGGACACATTCACTCAAGGCATGCAATAGCTAGTAAGGCCCTCGCGGGCCTCTACAAGCTGCAACATGCCTCCCAACGCACCAAATTACACCTCTACAAATCCCTAATACGTCCTTTGATAACTTACTCGCCCCTAGCTCTCTCTCTTGCAACTAAAACAAACTTACTTAAACCTCAGCGTGTCCAGAACAAGGCGTTGCGCTGGGTGCTTGATGTCAGATGGGAGGACTTCGCCACAAGCGAGTCTCTTCATGCCCAATTAGACATCCCTGCTCTGAATCTGTACTGGAAGACTCTCAGTGCCAGACGGATAGACAAACTTGAGACACGACATAACTACTAGACCTCTCTCCTTGACGAAGACATTCGCAGACATACAAACCAACACATTTTTTTCTACTCCTTGTATGATCCTGCTCCCAACCCTATCTACGAATAACCTTTGGATTTTCTGAAAGGTGCCTATGACCCAAGTTCCCATTAGCTGCTGGGTTAAGCCCTGGCTCAATTTGCACTTCTCTCTAGCGCTAATCTCCGCCTGCCCCGTCTCGCCGCTCACTCCACCGGAGTCCCAACAGAAGAGCCCGCTATGTCTGTTCTCAATGTCTGTCCTACGATTGCCTTAGCTGCTGGGTTAAACCCTGGCTCTATTTCTACGACTAAGAACACTCCTCTCCAGCACTATTCTTCGTCTGTCCCGTCTTCCCCGTTCATCCCATTGGGATCTTACCTGAAGTTGTTCGTTCGTTCGTTCGTTCTTTCTCGAAAGTGTGACTTTGTAAATGATCCAAGTCGGACCGAAACGTCGTCGTAAGCTCCTCTCTTCTATGTGCGGGTTATTTGTGTATCGTTCCAGTCACGGTATTGTGCCTTTTTTGTTATTGAAGCAAGTGTTTGTTGTGTACCTGGCAGCAAGAACAACATACAGGCAAGTGTTTGTTGTGTACCTGGCAGCAAGAACAACATACAGGCAAGTGTTTGTTGTGTACCTGGCAGCAAGAACAACATACAGGCAAGTGTTTGTTGTGTACCTGGCAGCAAGAACAACATACGGGCCAGCATGCAGCTCTCGGGTGACTCTTCGATTGTTACATATTTACGGTATTATGTAAAAAGTACTTATGAAAAAAATCAATGTACACACTAATGCAAACGTTCATATTACAGAACAATGATTTATGTAGACGACGTTAAGCTATGTGTAGAGTTTTAACAAGTCACGATGGACCACATAAAACTCCACACATAGCAGCATGTCTGTGTTTCAGTTCTGTCCATAAGACGTAACTTGGATCCTGTGCTTTGATAATTTATTATCCAGGATGTGCAAAGATGTCCTAAACAAATCAAACCTTTCTATGTTTTCTTTCTAATATATACCGTATATATGCAGAAAATACAGATAGTTTACATAACTCTTTGAAGCCGACGGACATCTTCCGGATTGCAGCTCCCCAATACAATGTTACGCCTTTCTGTCCGGCTTTGAATCTCTTAAGAATGAGACAGCAGATATGAGAGGTAAAGTTTTCCAATATCGGGGAGAACAAATCATTGGGCTGTATTTTTACGTCTTTGGCATGTTGAATAGTGGACGAAATTTGTTAAGCTAAGTTTACGTTATTTTTCTTAGGATCGGGAAGAATAGTCGTTGAATATGACTTAATGCCCACCTGTATTCCTGGTTACCAATTTGTACGTGGTTGAGGATTGTTTTAGTTTCTACGTAATTTTTCTTTATGTTTCATTCTCTTCTTGCATTATTATTATTATTATTATTATTATTATTATTATTATTATTATTATTATTATTATTATTATTATTATTATTATTATTATTATTATTATTATTATTATTATTATTATTATTATTATTATTATTATTATTATTATTACTAGTATGAGTATTGTTTTGTTGTTGTTTCACTGGCCACAGCCAAAATACCTCGGAAATGAAAATAGTCAAGCATTCCTAAATTTGTCTTATTACACTAAAAATTGGAAATTGGATCTGTTTATATAGCTGTAGACTGGCAGGTTGCTGTTATCTTTGTGATTAGAATGGAGAACATTAAATAAATTATACATGGGAAATACTTCAGAGTCAAACCCACAATGCTAAATTTTTCATAAAATGCATACAATTTATTATATTTCTAATCAGTAGCTTTTTTTCAAGTTACTTTTTTTGGAGAGGGGAGAGGGACAAGCTTGTAATAAAGGGACAGTCAATTATGCAACTTAATATGATTTTGGCATATTGTGTTTTGCAACGTTTATGACAGAAAACTGATGATTCACTAGGAATTTAGGTATTACTTACATTATTAATTGGATTTCATCACTTTATTCCTGGAAGTCATACAATGCACAGATGACTTAACTCTTTTTTTGTGTGTTTGCCTTCAACATCGATTTTTTTTAGTCAAAATTAGACTAAGATGACTCATAATTGCGTCAGCAATGCGGATAACGTTTGGTATGTTTGTAAAGAATTGAATTTGAAATCGAAAAAAGCATGCTACAATCATTGTCGAGACTAGAATACCACTACTCTTAGATTTTGAATATAAGACTGGAGATTAGGCCAAGAGCTGGGCCCCACACATATGCTGCAGTACTTCTGCAACAAACCTTTACCAGTGGTTGAATCGATGAAAGAAATCTAATCCTTATGTAGTAACAAAGTGTGAAGGGAGCCAACACATCATGTGGACGTCTGTTTCTTCTGCATGATGGCCCAGTCATGAATGTAATTCGGAAAGAACAAAATGCAAAAAAAACAAATGCAAAAAAAAAAAAAACCATACGACGGGTGGGATTAGTATCCGCGATCAGAGTGACACGAAACTCCAGACCGTCGCGTTA
>NC_091368.1:12889589-12909589 GCF_038502225.1 Cherax quadricarinatus
TCTTCATCAAGGTAGGATAACAGATCAGGAACAGGAACCCGGGTAAAAAGGAAGTGACAAAAAAACTATTACTGTACCAGCAGTTTGTCAATGAGATAAATATTCTTTTTCTATGTGGGCTTCAGAGATGTTCCCAAGCACTGGAGTTATTTTTATTACAACCATTTGGACAAATATGTCGCCAGTTCCACCTAGCTAACAATATGACTCGTTGGAAATACAGATTTTGAGTTTTAATTAAATCGTTCACTTAAGGTAGTGTCGCCAACCTCTCAGTAAAGTTCTAAGTTATGTTTTAAATTTGCTATTAACCTAACTAATCGAGAGGTCATTACCACATATAATATATTTAATGCTTATACGCTGTCTGCATTTTCTGGTACTTGGCATTGTGCCAGGTGCCCATTTCTGTTCTTGTAGTGAGAGTCGTTTTCCTGAACATCTCTGCCTGGGCTTCCTACTCATTTTTACAACATTGCAATCTCATGATGATGTGATCATTACGACCCGAAGTATCATTCAACTTCAACTGCTCCTGAGGTTATATATATATATATATATATATATATATATATATATATATATATATATATATATATATATATATATATATATATATATATATATATATATTTATATGTAAGGAATTCGCAAGAGCAGGCGAAATATACACAAACACTGATCTCTGGCTGAAGGAGACTCGAACCTACGAACCTTGGAACAAGGTACGCAGTGCTTTTCCAATCCACCCACACTGTAAGCCTTCTCCCTGAAAGCTGGCTGCCTTGGATCAAAGTCTAGCGCAAGCTGGGCTCCAAGGTATTGTCCAGTGTGGGTAGATTGGTAAAGCACTGCGTACCTTGTTCCAAGGTTCGTAGGTTCGAGTCTCCTTCAGCCAGAGATCAGTGTTTGTGTCTATTTCGCCTGCTCTTGCGAATTCCTTGCATTGTTAATATCTCTAGTAAGCCTGATGCATGCAGTGGATGAGATGAACAGCTGTGAGCCTTCTCCCTGAAAGCTGGCTGCCTTGGATCAAAGTCTAGCGCAAGCTGGACTCCAAGGTGTTGTCCAGTGTGGGTAGATTGGTAAAGCACTGAGTACCTTGTTCCAAGGTTCGTAGGTTCGAGTCTCCTTCAGCCAGAGATCAGTGTTTGTGTATATATATATATATATATATATATATATATATATATATATATATATATATATATATATATATATATGTTTCTATCAGTGGCAGTATCTGTATCCCTATTGTCTCTTTCCGAAGCACCAGTAGCTTTCATGGTAAATCTATAATCACACCCTCAAAGCCACTGATGTCTGTGGAAGCATGTGAACTGTGGGAAGAGACAGCTGGGGCACAGCTAGTACCCTCTAAGGAGACAGGTCAAAGAAGTGCTGTCTCTCAAGACTTCCTATTGTAAGCGTTGAAGCAACACAATCTCAAGCGATCAGCATATAAAAAAGCAGCTAGTTCTGTCAGTGCTTCAACTGGAGCCAATCAATGTTGCAATAAACAAGTGGGAGAAATTTCTCAGGTAAATAAGTTGCGTGGATAATGTCCTGTTCTATCTTCAAGGGGCAGACACACACATCCCCCATTCCATGTGCTCAGCAGGGTACAAGAAGTTGTCAGACAGTGGACGATACAGAAAAAAAAAAAAAATCAGAAATTTCAAAAGCCCAACTAAATTAATATCATAGTAAGTATCTAGTGCAAAGGAATAGTGAATTTAGTTGCCAACGGATCCAGGATTTAACTCTCTTTTGTAGTAGTTAGATTAACGTCTGAGAGGAATATAGGTTATCTGTCATCAACCTGCTAGCTAAATACAGTATGAGTCCATAATGCTCTGAGTCTGAGACGGCATATAACCTCCAGAATTATGTATTATTCAACCATTTGATCCCGTAGATTTTGACTTTATGTAAGTGCTGAAATAATCCTTGTATATGTACGTAAATGTCCAGTACAGAATAAGAAACAGCGAATTTAAGAGAAACCAACAAATCAAGGTGATAACCACAGGATTTAGAGTGGTAACGATATCATGTATGCTGAGATTATTAAGAGTATACTTCATGACAGCAGCGATGCTAAAATGGGTGCAGACGTTGATTCACAGCTCCTGGTCCTTCTTCACTGATCGCTACTAAGTAACTCTCCCTGCTCCATGAGCATTAGTATACCACTTCTTAAAGCAATGTATGGATCCTGCCTCCATTACATCACTTTCCAGACCAATCCACTTCTGACAACTCTGTGACTGAAGAAATACTTCCTAACATCCCTCTGACTCATCTGAGTCTTCAACATCTAATTGGGAGTGTATGTTCTCACCTAATTGTACTCACCTAATTGTGGTTGCAGGGGTCGAGACTCATCTCCTGGCCCCGCCTCTTCACTGATCGCTACTAAGTCCTCTCCCTCTCTGCTTCCTGAGCTTTGTAATACCTCTTCTTAAAACTATGTATGGTTCCTGCCTCCACTACTTCACTTGCTAGGCTATTCCACTTCCTGACGACTCTAAGACTGAAGAAATACTTCCTAAAGTCCCTGTGATTCGTCAGAGTCTTCAGCTTCCAGTTGTGACCCCTTGTTTCTGTGTCCCCTCTCTGGAACATCCTATCTCTGTCCAAATGGTCTATTCCCCACAGTATCTTGTATGTCGCTATCATGTCTCCCCTGACCCTTCTGTCCTCCAGTGTCATCAGTCCAATTTCCCTCAACCTTTCCTCGTACGACATTCCCCTGTGCTCTGGGACTAGCCTTGTTGCAAACCTTTGTACTTTCTCTAACTTCTTGACGTACTTGACCAGGTGTGGGTTCCAGACTGGTGCTGCATACTCCAGTATGGGTCTAACATACACAGTGTACAGTGTCTTGAACGATTCCTTATTAAAGTATCGGAACACTATTCTCAGGTTTGCCAGACGCCCGTATCCTGCAGCAGTTATTCGGTTGATGTGTGCCTCCGGTGACGTGCTCGGTGTTATGGTCATCCCAAGGTCTTTCTCCCTGAGCGAGCTCTGTAGTCTTTGTCCACCTAGCCTATATTCTGTCTGAGGCCTTCTTTGCCCCTCCTCAATCTTCATGACTTTGCATTTGCCAGGGTTGAATTCGAGAAGCCAGTTTCTGGACCACATGTCCAGCCTGTCCAGGTCTCTTTGCAGTCCTGCCTCATCCTCATCCGATTTAATTCTTCTCATCAGCTTCACATCATCTGCGAATAGGGACACTTCAGAGTCTATTCCTTCCATCATGTCGTTCGCATATATAAAAAATAGCACTGGTCCTAGAACTGACCCCTGTGGGACCCCGCTCGTCACAGGCGCCCATTGTGATACCTCTTCGCGTACCATGACTCGTTGTTGCCTCCCTGTCAGGTATTCCCTGATCCATTGCAGTGCCCTCCCTGTTATATGCGCCTGATCCTCCAGCTTCTGCACTAATCTCTTGTGGGGAACTGTGTCAAAGGCCTTCCTGCAGTCTAGGAAAATGCAGTCAATCCACCCCTCTCTCTCGTGTCTTACTTCTGTTACCTTGTCATAAAACTCCAGAAGGTTTGTGACACAGGATTTGCCTTCCATGAACTCATGCTGGTTTTCATTTATAATCTTGTTCCGTTCCAGGTGTTCCACAACTCTCCTCCTGATAATTTTCTCTATGACTTTGCACACAATACATGACAGAGACACAGGTCTGTTCTTCAAGATTCTCCTTTGTATGGACTGATGAAGCCACTGTGTGGCGAAACGTTTCCTCAAGAGTTGCACATGTGTCTAATTTTTTCAAGGGATGTGTTGAAGATTGTGGTTAGGGGCACGCTCAGCATCTCTGCTCCTTCTCTAAGGACCCACGGGGAGATGTTATCCTGTCCCATCGCCTTTGAGGTATCAAGGTCACTTAGCACCTTCTGCACCTCCTCCTCTGTTGTTCGTATGTCACCCAACACTTGTTGGTATATTCCCTCTTGATGTTCCCTTCTGTGCTGTCTTCCCACAGCCCTTCCTATCTCTACTGTAAAAACTTCCTTAAATCTCCTGTTTAGCTCCTCACATACCTCATGATCATTTCTTGTGAGTTCCCCACCTTCTGTCCTCAGTCTGATCACCTGGTCTTTGACTGTTGTCTTCCTCCTGATGTGGCTATACAACAGATTCGGGTCAGTCTTGATTTTCGATGCTATTTTCATACTGTCGCTGGGCCTCCCTCCTTACCTGTGCATACTCGTTCCTGGCTCTGCGACTAATCTCCCTATTTTCATGTGTTCTCTGCCTTCTGTACTTTTTCCATTCTCTACTGCACTTTGTTTTTGCCTCCTTACACCATCGGGTAAACCAGGGGCTCGTTCTGGTCTTCCCATTGTTTCTGTTGCCCTTGGGAATAAACCTTTCTACTGCCTCCTTGCATTTTGTTGTTACATATTCCATCATTTCATTTACTGGCTTTCCTGCCAGTTCTCTCTCCCACTGGACCTCCTGCAGGAAGTTCCTCATCCCTATGTAGTCCCCTCTTTTATAGTCAGGCTTTTCCCATTCAACTCCTGTTACTCTCTCCACTCCCAACTCTACTATGTATTCAAAGAACAGATCCACGTGGTCACTAGCTCCTAGGTGACTCTCATATGTGATGTCCTCAATATCTGAACTGCCCAGGGTGAACACAAGGTCCAATCTTGCTGGTTCATCCTCCCCTCTCACTCTGGTAGTGTCCTTAACATGTTGGTGCATGAAGTTTTCCAACACCACGTCCATCATCTTGGCTCTCTATGTTTCGGGACCCACCTGTGGCTCCAGGTTTTCCCAGTCAACCTCCCTGTGGTTGAAATCTCCCATAACCAGCAACTTTGCTCTGCTGGAGTGAGCTCTTCTTGCCACCTCAGCAAGTGTGCCCACCATTGCTCTGTTGCTCTCTTCATATTCCTCTCTTGGCATCCTGCAGTTCTGTGGTAGATTATACATCACTGCAATGACCACCTTGTGCTCCCCAAACTGAAGTGTACCTACTATGTAGTCCCTTTCTCCTGTCTCGTCTATGCCTCCCATTTTCTCGAATTTCCATCGTTTTTTTACGAGCAGAGCAATCCCTCCTCCCCCTCTGCCCCTTCTATCTTTCCTCATGATCTGGTATCCTGGTGGGAAGATTGCATCTGTTATTGTCTCCATGAGTTTTTTCTCTGTAACTGCTATGGTATCTGGGGACTTCTCTTTGGTTCTTTCTTGCCATTCCTCATATTTATTCGTTAATCCATCAGCATTTGTGTACCAAACCTTTAACTTCTGTTCTAATACTGTAACTGTGGTCCTGGGGGAATACTGGGGTTGGGAGAGCAGGAGCCCTGGTGGGGGCCTGTGGGGGGTTGCAGTGGAGATGGAGGAAGAGCTCCAATAGGGGGTTGCTGTCGAGGTAGGGTTCGTGGTGCGGGGGGTGGGAACAGAGGGATAGGTGTGTGATGGTTGGTTTGGATTGTTCAGTTGCCTTTGGGGTGTCGTGGCTGGAGTCCTTCTGCAGGTGTTTCTGGTGGGTGCGTGTTTCTGTCTCCTTTCTTACAATTGGAGACTACCTTTGCCCTCTTTCTTACCTTAGACAGTTGCCCAGTTTCAAGGGATGTTTTGAAAATTGTGGTTAAAGGCACACACAGCGTCTCTGCTCCTTCTCTAAAGACGCACGGATAGTTGTGCTGTCCCACCGCCTTTGGGGAATCAGGGCTACTTAGCAGCTTCTTCACCTCCTCCTCAGTTGTGTGTATTTCAACCAACACTTGCTGGTAAAACCCTTGTTCGTGTCCCCCTCTGTTCTGTCTTCCCAGAGTACTCCCTGTCTCTACTGTAAATAATTTCTGAAATCTCGTGTTGAGCTCCTCACATTCCTCTTGATCGTTTCTTGTGAGCTCCTCTCCCTCTTTCCTCAGCCTGAATACTTGGTTTTTGACTGTTGTCTTCCTCCTAATGTGGCAATACAGCAGTTTCGGGTCAGACTTGACTTCCGATGCTATGTTGATTTTGCACTGTCGGTGGGCCTCGCTCCTTATCTGTGCATCTGTGCATACTCATTTCTGGCTCTTCAACTATTCTCTTTATTTTCCTGTATGTGTGTGTGTGTGTGTGTGTGTGTGTGTGTGTGTGTGTGTGTGTGTGTGTGTGTATGTGTGTGTGTGTGTGTACTCACCTATTTGTGGTTGCAGGGGTCGATTCATAGCTCCTGGCCCCGCCTCTTCGCTGATTGCTACTAGGTCCTCTCTCTCCCTGCCCCATGAGCTTTATCATACCTCGCCTTAAAACTATGTATGGTTCCCGCCTCCAGTACGTCACTTTCTAGGCTATTCCACGGCCTGACAACTCTATGACTGAAGAAATACTTCCTAAAATCCCTTTGATTCATCGAAGTCTTCAACTTCCAATTGTGACCCCTTGTTTCTGTGTCCCTTCTCTGGAACATCTCGTCTTTGTCCACCTTGTCTATTACGCGCAGTATTTTATATGTCGTTATCATGTCTCCCCTGACCCTCCTGTCCTCCAGTGTCGTCAGGCCGATTTCCCTCAACCTTTCTTCGTAGGACAATCCCCGTAGCTCTGGGACTAGTCTTGTTGCAAACCTTTGCACTTTCTCTAATTTCTTTACGTGCTTGACTAGGTGTGGATTCCAAACTGGTGCTGCATACTCCAGTATGGGCCTGACGTAAATGGTATACAGAGTCTTGAACGAATCCTTACTGAGGTATCGGAACGCTATCCGTAGGTTTGCCAGGCGCCCGTATGCTGCAGCAGTTATCTGATTGATGTGCGCCTCAGGAGATATGCTCGGTGTTATACTCACCCCCAGATCCTTTTCCTTGAGTGAGGTTTGCAGTCTTTGGCCATCTAAACTATATTGTGTCTGCGGTCTTCTTTGCCCTTCCCCAATCTTCATGACTTTGCATTTGGCAGGGTTAAACTCAAGGAGCCAGTTGCTGGACCAGGCTTGTAGCCTGTCCAGGTCTCTTTGTAGTCCTGCCTGATCCTCATCCGATTTGATTCTTCTCATTAACTTCACATCATCTGCAAACAAGGACACTTCTGAGTCTATCCCTTCCGTTATGTCGTTCACATATACCAAGAACAGCACAGGTCCTAGGACTGACCCCTGTGGAACCCCGCTTGTCACAGGCGCCCACTCTGACACCTCGTCACGTACCATGACTCGTTGTTGCCTCCCTGTCAGGTATTCTCTGATCCATTGCAGTGCCTTTCCTGTTATGTGTGCCTGATCCTCTAGCTTTTGCAGTAACCTCTTGTGAGGAACTGTGTCGAAGGCCTTCTTGCAGTCCAAAAAAATGCAGTCGATCCACCCCTCTCTCTCTTGTCTTACTTCTGTCACCTTGTCATAAAACTCTAGTAGGTTTGTGACACAGGATTTTCCTTCCCTGAAACCGTGCTGGTTGTCAATTATACACTTGTTTCTTTCCAGGTGCTCCACCACTCTCCTCCTGATGATCTTCTCCATGACCTTGCATACTATACACGTTAGTGATACAGGTCTGTAGTTTAGTGCCTCATGTCTGTCTCCCTTTTTAAAAATTGGGACTACATTTGCCATCTTCCATACCTCAGGGAGTTGCCCAGTTTCAAATGATGTGTTGAAGATCTTTGTTAATGACACACACAGTATCTCTGCTCCCTCTTTAAGGACCCACGGAGAGATGTTGTCTAGTACCACCGCCTTTGAGGTGTCAAGTTCGCATAGCAGCTTCTTCACCTCCTCCTTGGTTATATGTACCTCGACCAGCACTTCCTGGTGTACCCCCCTGTTCTGATTACCTGGAGTCCTACTGGTTTCCACTGTAAATACTTCTTTAAATCTCGTGTTGAGTTCCTGACATACCTCTAGGTCGTTTCTTGTGAACTCCCCCATCACCCTTCCTCAATCTTATTACCTGGTCCTTGACTGTTGTTTTCCTCCTGATGTGGCTGTACAACAGCTTCGGGTCAGTGTTGACTTTCGATGTTTTGTTATTTTCATATTGTCACTGTGCCTTCCTTCTTATCTGTGCATATTGGTTTCTGGTTCTTCGGCTAATCTCTTTATTTTCCTGAGTTCTCTGTCTTCTGCACCTTTTCCATTCTCTAGTACACCTAGTTTTTGCCTCCCTACACCTTTGGGTGAACCAAGGACTCTTTCTGTTCTTCCCATTATTTCTGTTTCATTGGGAACAAACCTCTCCTCTGCCTCCTTGCATTTTGTTGCCTCATAGTCCATCATTTCTTGTACTGGTTTTCCTGTCAGTTCCCTCTCCCACTGAATGTCTTGAAGGAAGTTCCTCATGCCTGAGTAGTTCCCCCTTTTGTAGTTTGGTTTTTCCCAACCTATTCCTGCTACTCTCTCCACTTGGAGCTCAACTATGTAGTCGAAGCACAGAACCACATGATCACTAGCTCCCAGGGGCCTTTCATACATGATATCCTCGATGTCCGAACTACTCAAGGTGAATACAAGGTCCAGTCTTGCTGGTTCATCCTCTCCTCTCTCTCTGGTAGTGTCTCTAACATGTTGATGCATGAGGTTTTCCAGTACCACATCCATCATCTTGGCTCTCCATGTTTCGGGACCCCCATGGGGCTCCAGGTTTTCCCAGTCAATCTCCTTGTGATTGAAATCACCCATAACTAGTAACTTTGCTCCTCCCATGTGTGCTCTCCTGGCTACCTCGGCTAGTGTGTCGACCATTGCTCTGTTGCTCTCATCGTATTCTTCTCTTGGCCTCCTGCAGTTCTGTGGTGGGTTGTACATTACTGCAATTATCACCTTATGTCCCTCAGACTGGATTGTTCCTACTAAGTAGTCCCTTTCGCCCGTGCCATCCATTCCTTCCATTTTCTCAAACCCCCACTGGTTTTTAATGAGCAGTGCAACTCCTCCTCCCCCTCTCCTCCCTCTGTCTTTCCTGAGGATTTGATATCCGGATGGAAAGATTGAATCTGTTATTATTCTGGTGAGTTTTGTTTCTGTGAGTGCTATTATGTCTGGGGATGTCTCCTTGATTCTTTCATGCCACTCCTCATACTTATTTGTTATTCCATCTGCATTTGTATACCACACCTTCAACTTCTTTTCTAAGAGTGTGGTCTGGGATGTATATTGGGGCTGGGGAAGTGGGAGACCTGATATGAAACTATGGGTGGTTGCTGTGGGGGTGGAGTTTGTAATGCAGTGGGTGGGGGCATTGGATGTGGCATGGGTGTTTTGGTTTAGAGTGTTTGGTTGCACTGGGGTTGACCTGGTTGGGAGGCTTCTATAGGAAGTTGTGAGGGAGGCTGTATTTGATCTTCTTCCTGGGTCTGGGATCTCCTGTCTGTCTTCTCCATCCCCTCTCTGTCCTCCTTTCGCCTTTGTACCATCTCTCTCAGTTTCTGCCTTTCTTCTTGTGTTCTCTCGTGGTCGAGATACACCTTCCTGTATTCCAGCATGTCCCTTAATCGTGCTTTCTCCTGCAGGATCCTGTTCCGAGTCGATTCTGCCTTGAAGGTCACTTTCACTGGCTGGGTTCTTTTTTTTACAAACCCCCCTATTCTCTGAAAATTTTCCAGCTGGGTCATGTCGTCTTCTCCTATTGCTTTTATGATGCTTTCAATTGCTTTTTTTCCCCTTGTTTTCTTGCTTCATATGTTTCCCCTTCAACTTCCTGGAGCCCATACACAAAGACTGACCTCACCCTTTCATTCTCCGACTGCATATCCTTGTGTATTCCCTCATTCAATGTGATTTTCTCCATTGCAGCATTCCTTTCTTCAGTTTCACTAGCTAAAGTGCTTGTGTGTGTGTGTGTGTGTACTCACCTAATTGTGCTCACCTAATTGTGGTTGCAGGGGCCGAGACTCAGCTCCTGGCAACGCCTCTTAACTGATCGCTACTGGGTCCTCTCTCTCTCTGCTTCCTGAGCTTTGTCATACCTCTTCTTAAAACTATGTATGGTTCCTGCCTCCACTACTTCACTTGCTAGGCTATTCCACTTGCTGACAACTCTATGACTGAAGAAATACTTCCTAACGTCCCTTTGACTCGTCTGAGTCTTCAGCTTCCAGTTGTGACCCCTTGTCCCTGTGTCCCCTCTCTGGAACATCCTATCTCAGTCCACCTTGTCTATTCCCCACAGTATCTTGTATGTCGTTATCATGTCTCCCCTGACCCTTCTGTCCTCCAGTGTCGTCAGTCCGATTTCCCTTAACCTTTCCTCGTACGACATTCCCTTGAGCTCTGGGACTAGCCTTGTTGCAAACCTTTGTACTTTCTCTAACTTCTTGACGTGCTTGACCAGGTGTGGGTTCCAGACTGGAGCTGCATACTCCAGTATGGGCCTAACATACACAGTGTACAGTGTCTTGAACGATTCCTTATTAAGGTATCGGAACGCTATTCTCAGGTTTGCCAGGCGCCAGTATGCTGCAGCGTTTATTTGGTTGATGTGTGCCTCCGGTGATGTGCTCGGTGTTATGGTCACCCCAAGGTCTTTCTCCCTGAGTGAGGTCTGTAGTCTTTGTCCACCTAGCCTATACTCTGTCTGCGGTCTTCTTTGCCCCTCCCCAATCTTCTTGACTTTGCATTTGGCTGGATTGAATTCGAGAAGCCAGTTACTGGACCACATGTCCAGCCTGTCCAGGACTCTTTGCAGTCCTGCCTCATCCTCGTCCGATTTAATTCTTCTCATCAACTTCACGTCATCTGAGAACAGGGACACTTCAGTGTCTATTCCTTCCATCATGTTGTTCACATATATCAAAAATAGCACTGGTCCTAGAACTGACCCCTGTGGGACCCCGCTAGCAACAGGCGCCCACTGTGATACCTCTTCACGTACCATGACTCGTTGCTGCCTCCCTGTCAGGTATTCCTTTATCCATTGCAGTGCCCTCCCTTTTACATGCACCTGATCCTCCAGCTTCTGCACTAATCTCTTGTGGGGAACTGTGTCAAAGGCCTTCCTGCAGTCTAGGAAAACGCAATCTAACCACCCCTCTCTCTCGTGTCTTACTTCTATTACCTTGTCATAAAACTCCAGGAGGTTTGTGATACAAGATTTGCCTTCCATGAACCCATGCTGGTTTTCAATTATAATCTTGTTACTTTCCAGGTGTTCGACCACTCTCCTCCTGATAATCTTCCCAATGACTTTGCACACAATACATGTCAAAGACACAGGTCTGTAGATTAGTGCCTCGTTTATGTTTCCTTTCTTAAATATGGGGACTACATTAGCTGTCTTCCATTTCTCAGGTAGTTGCCCAGTTTCAAGGGATGTGTTGAAGATTGTGGTTAGAGGCACGCACAGTATCTCTGCTCCTTCTCTAAGGACCCTTGGGGAGATGTTGTCCGGTCCCATCGCCTTTGAGGTGTCTAGGTCACTTAAGAGTTTCTTCACCTCCTCCTCAGTTGTTCGTATGTCATCCAACACTTGTTGGTATATTCCCTCTTGATGTTCCCTTCTGTGCTGTCTTCCCACAGCCCTTCCTGTCTCTACTGTAAAACCTTCCTTAAATCTCCTGTTCAGCTCCTCACATACCTCCTGATCATTTCTTGTGAGTTCTCCACCTTCTGTCCTTAATCTGATCACCTGGTCTTTGACTGTTGTCTTCCTCCTGATGTGGCTATACAACAGTTTCGGGTCTGTCTTGATTCTCAATGCTATGTCATTTTCATACTGTCGTTGGGCATCCCTCCTTACCTGTGCGTACTCATTCCTGGCTCTGCGACTGATCTCCCTATTTTCGTGTGTTCTCTGCCTTCTGTACTTTTTCCATTCTCTATTGCAATTTTTTTGCCTCCTTACACCGTCGGGTAAACCAGGGATTCGTTCGCGTCTTCCCGTTGTTACTGTTGCCCTTGGGAATAAACCTTTCCACTGCCTCCTTGCATTTTGCTGTTGCATATTCCATCATTTCATTTACTGGCTTTCCTGCCAGTTCCCTGTCCCACTGGACCTCCCGCAGGAAGTTCTTCAACCCTATGTAGTCCCCTCTTTTATAGTCAGGCTTTTCCCATTCAACTCCTGTTATTCTCTCCACTTGCAGCTCTACTATGTATTCAAAGCACTGAACCACGTCGTCGCTAGCTCCTAGGGGACTCTCATACTTGATGTCCTCAATGTCTGAGCTGCCCAGGGTGAACACAAGGTCCAATCTTGCTGGTTCATCCTCCCCTCTCACTCTGGTAGTGTCCTTAACATGTTGGTGCATGAGGTTTTCCAGCACCACGTCCAACATCCTGGCTCTCCATGTTTCGGGACCCCCATGTGGCTCCAGGTTTTCCCAGTCAGTCTCCCTGTGGTTGAAATCCCCTATAACCAGCACCTTTGCTCTGCTCTCTGTGTGTGTGTGTGTGTGTGTGTGTGTGTGTGTGTGTGTGTGTGTGTGTGTGTGTGTGTGTGTGTGTGTGTGTGTGTGTGTATGTGTGTCTGTATGTGTGTGTGTGTATGTGAGTGTGTGTGTGTGTGTGTGTGTGTGTGTGTGTCGGTGCGTGTGTGTGTGTGTGTGTGTGTGTGTGTGAGTGTGTGTGAGTGTGTGTGTGTATGTGTGTGTGTGTGTGTGTGTGTGTGTGTGTGTGTGTGTGTGTGTGTGTGTGTGTGTGTGTGTGTGTGTGTGTGTGTGTGTGTGTCTGTGTCTGTACTCACCTAGTTGTACTCACCTTGTTGAGGTTGCGGGGGTCGAGTCCGAGCTCCTGGCCCCGCCTCTTCACTGATCGCTACTATGTCACTCTCTCTGAACCGTGAGTTTTATCATACCTCTGCTTAAAGCTATGTATGGATCCTGCCTCCACTACATCGCTTCCCAAACTATTCCACTTACTGACTACTCTGTGGCTGAAGAAATACTTCCTAACATCCCTGTGATTCATCTGTGTCTTCAACTTCCAACTGTGTCCCCTTGTTACTGTGTCCAATCTCTGGAACATCCTGTCTTTGTCCACCTTGTCAATTCCTCTCAGTATTTTGTATGTCGTTATCATGTCCCCCCTATCTCTCCTGTCCTCCAGTGTCGTCAGGTTGATTTCCCTTAACCTCTCCTCGTAGGACATACCTCTTAGCTCTGGGACTAGTCTTATTGCAAACCTTTGCACTTTCTCTAGTTTCTTTACGTGCTTGGCTAGGTGTGGGTTCCAAACTGGTGCCGCATACTCCAATATGGGCCTAACGTACACGGTGTACAGGGTCCTGAACGATTCCTTATTAAGATGTCGGAATTCTGTTCTGAGGTTTGCTAGGCGCCCATATGCTGCAGCAGTTATTTGATTGATGTGCGCTTCAGGAGATGTGCCTGGTGTTATACTCACCCCAAGATCTTTTTCCTTGAGTGAGGTGTGCAGTCTATGGCCCCCTAGACTGTACTCCGTCTGCGGCCTTCTTTGCCCTTCCCCAATCTTCATGACTTTGCACTTGGTGGGATTGAACTCCAGGAGCCAATTGCTGGACCAGGTCTGCAGCCTGTCCAGGTAGTTCTGCCTGGTCTTCGATCGAGTGAATTCTTCTCATCACGTCATCTGCAAACAGGGACACCTCAGAGTCTATTCCTTCCGTCATGTCGTTCACAAATACCAGAAACAACACTGGTCCTAGGACTGACCCCTGTGGGACCCCGCTGGTCACAGGTGCCCACTCTGACACCTCGCCACTTACCATGACTCGCTGCTGTCTTCCCATTGTTGCTTGGTGCACCAATCTCTTGTGTGGAACTGTGTCAAACGCCTTGTTGCAGTCCAAGAATATGCAATCCAACCCCTCTCTCTCTTGTCTTACTGCTGTCACCATGTCATCTAGTAGGTTTGTTATGTTGGCTGCTGTTGATGAGATCATTCCTTTCTCTGACACTGGTCTGTAGTTTAATGCTTCATGTCTGTCTCCTTTTTTAAAGATTGGGACTACATTTGGTGTCTTCCATGCCTCAGGCAACGATAGATGTATTGAATATTGTTGTTAGGGGTACACATAGCGCTTCTGCTCCCTCTCTCAATAGTGCCTTTGAGGTATCTAGCTCACTCAGAAGCCTCTTCACTTCTTCCTCGGTTGTGTGCTCTGTGTCCAGCACATGGTGGTGTACCTCTCCGTCTTTCTGGAGCCCCTTCTGTCTCCTCTTGAACACTTCTTTGAATCTCTTTTTGAGTTCCTCACATACTTCACGGTCATTTCTTGTTGTCTCTCCTCCTTCCTTCCTTAGCCTGATTACCTGGTCCTTGATTGTTGTTTTCCTCCTGAAGTTTCGGGTCAGATTTGGCTTTCGCTGCTATGTCGTTTTCGTATTGTCTTTGGGCCTCCCTTCTTATCTGAGCATATTCGTTTCTGGCTCTACTCCTTATTCTCCTGGGTCCTTTGCCTTCTATATTTCTTCCATTCCCTAGCACACTTGGTTTTTGCCTCCCTGCACCCTCCTTGGGTACAAACCTCTCCTCAGCCTCCTTGCATTTTGTTGCTACATATTCCATCATCTCATTAATTGGCTTCCCTGCCAGTTCTCTGTCCCACTGAACCCCGTTCAGGAAGTTCCTCATTCCTGTGTAGTCCCCTTTCTTGTAGTTTGGCTTCATTCGTCCTGGCCTTCCTGCTTCTCCCTCCACTTGTAGCTCTACTGTGTATTCGAAGCTTAAAACCACATGGTCACTGGCCCCAAGGGGTCTTTCATATGTGATGTCCTCGATATCTGCACTACTCAAGGTGAATACTAGGTCTGGCCTTGCTGGTTCATCCTCTCCTCTCTCTCTTGTAGTGTCCCTTACGTGTTGGTACATGAAGTTTTCCAGTACCACCTCCATCATCTTAGCCCTCCATGTATCTTGGCCCCCATGCGGGTCCAAGTTCTCCCAATCGATCTCCTTGTGGTTAAAGTCACCCATGATCAGGAGCTTTGCCCTGCATGCAACTGGTCACTCTAGCCAGTGTGTCAACCATCGCTCTATTGCTCACGTCGTACTCTTGCCTTGGCCTCCTGCTGTTCTGTGGTGGGTTATACATCACTGCTATTACCACCTTGGGACCTCCAGAGTGAAGCGTTCCCGCTATGTAATCACTTTCTTCTCCGCTGTCTCCTCTCTCCAGCTCATCAAAATTCCAGCGATTTTTGATCAGCAATGCCACTCCTCCACCCCCCCCCTGTTCCCTCTGTCTTTCCTCAGGATTTGGTATCCCATTGGAAAGATGGCATCTGTTATCATACCTGTAAGCTTGGTTTCTGTGAGAGCTATGATGTCCGGTGATGCCTCTTTGATTCTTTCATGCCACTCCTCCCACTTATTTGTTATACCATCGGCGTTTGTGTACCATTCTTTCAGTTTCCTTTCCAACACTGTGGTTTGTGGGGCCTGTGATGGTGGGAGACCTGGTAGCATACTTTGGGATTCTATAGCTCGGTGTTGGGTGGAGGCTGTGGGTATGGATTGTAGTGTGTGTTGGGATGGTGTGATAGGTTGTATGGTTCTGAGAATAGTTGTGTGTGTGCTTGCCCTTGCTGTTCTGTTCTGCTCTGACTGACCTCTGCTGGTTCCATCCTTGTCTCTTTTCCTAGCTCCTTTCGCTTTTTTGTCCTCTCCCTCAGCTGCTGTCGTTCTGATTGTGTTCGGTCTCTGTCTAGGAACACCCTCTTGTACTCTTCCGAGTATTTCAATCGTGGTTTCTCTTGGAGGATCCTGTTCCACACTGTTTCCGTCCTGAGAATCAGCTTGATTGGCCGGTTTCTCCCCTTCGAGTACCCCCATATTCTCTGAAAATTTACAATCTCGTCCATCTCTTCACCTATTTCCGTGATGATTTTCTCACTCTCCTTACTTTCTTCCTGCTGCCTTTCAGTGTGTGTCCTTTCCTCTCTCTCCTGAAGCCCATGGATTAACACTGATTTTGCCCTTTCCTCCTCCCATTGCCTCACCATCTGTGACTCTGGATCCTGCCTGTATGTGGTCAGTTTCTCCCTTGATTTTTCCAGTGGCTCTTGATAGCATGGTTGTGCGTCAGCATTCGACCTATCACCCTCTCCGTCTGCAACCAGCTGTTCTTCCCTTCCACTCCTTGGCTCTTTTTGGCAGGTTGATATGACCTTAGCACAATTCATAATTCCTTCTTTCCTGTTCGGCCTCGCAGCTTCATATGGTGTGTCTTCTCTGGTCACTGCCCCTGTAACTCGCTTCAGCCTATTTATCTCAACTTCTAGGACCCTTATCTTGGTTACTGCAGTTTCGACGTGTGCCTCCCAATTCTTTGTCTCCTTCTCCAACCTCTTTTCCAATTTCACAGAGAGCTCTTTCTCCATTTTTTCAGAAAGCTCTCCTAATTTTCTCTCCCACTCTTGTTCCATCCTTTTCCACTGCTCCTCCATCCACTCCTCCCTACCAGAACCATTCTCATCTGATCCTTGGTTTCTGCGAGTCCTCACCATTTTTTTTTTTTGGGAGAGAAGAGAGAAGGGAAAGGTAGAAGGAGAGAGAGATGGGAAGAGTGAGAAGGGAAAGGGGGAGAGTGTGAGAGGGGGAAAGAGAGAGAAGGGAAGGGAAGGAGGGGGGGAGAGTGAGAAGGGAAAAATGGGGAAGAGATGGAGAAAGAGAGAGAGAGAGAGAGAAGGGAAGGTAGAAAGAGAGAGGGGGATAGTGAGAAGGAAAAAATGGGAAGAGAGAGTGAGTGAGAGTGAGAGAGAGAGGGGGGAGAAAGAGTGAAGGGAAGGGTAGGAGAGGGGGAGATTGAGAAGGGAAAATGGGGAAGAGAGAGAGCAAGAGAGAGAGAGAGAGAGAGAGAGAGAGAGAGAGAGAGAGAGAGAGAGAGAGAGAGAGAGAGAGAGAGAGAGAGAGAGAGAGAGAGAGGGAGAGAGAGAGAGGGAGATAGAGAGAGGGAGAGAGAGAGAGAGAGAGAGAGAAGGCAAAGAGAGGGGGAAAGAGAGGGGGAGAGAGAGGGGGGAGAGAGGGGGAAAGAGGGGGGAGATGGAAGAGCGAGAGGGGAGAGAGAAGGAAAAGAGAGGGGGAGAGAGAGGGGGATAGAGGGGGAGAGAGGGGGAAAGAGGGAGGAGATGGAAGAGAGAGAGGGGAGAGAGAGGCTAAGGGGAGAGAGAGGCTAGGGGGAGAGAGAGGGGAGGAGGGGAGAGAGGTGGGAAAAAGGAGAGGGGAGAGATAATGGGAGGGGAGAGATGTTAGAGGGGGAGAGATGTTAGAGGGGAGGAGGTGTTAGAGGGAAGAGATGTTAGAAGGGAGAGACGGGAGAGGGAAGAGAGAGAGATAGGTAGAGAGAGATATATAGGTAGAGAGTGAGATAGGTAGAGAGAGAGATTAGGATAGGAAGAGAGGGAGAGAGAGAGGAGCGAGGTTCAGATGGTTAGTTCACAGGACGGTGAACCAGCCTTAATCAACTGAATATATGTTGGTTCTCCCTTACCATGAAAACTTGGTTTATATGCCTTCCCTTCTTAAGACTTTTAATATCAAAGTTGTATTTAAAAATCTTAATACAGTAAAAAAAACTTTTGATAAAGAATTCCCCCCAAAATGCTGATGGATGTGTCTATAAGATTCCTTGTAAAATTTGCGATAAAGTTTATTACCGTCAAACTGGTAAAAATCTCGAACTAACATTAAAACAACATAAATATAGCATTAGAACTGGAAAAGATTCCAATGCTCTATTTATTCATGTAAGACATCCTTATTATAACAAGCGTAATTTATTTTAGCCTATCCCAACTAAATATATTTCAGATTTGTTCACAATAATTTAATACTAAACGAACACAGTAAAATAAATTTTTTTTTCATTAGGTTCAGAATGATTTTTGCGAAATTATTGCATACACAAATTTTCACTTGTCCTATATGGCAAGACGAGCGTTGCTATATAAGCCAAGATCGCAAGTTCTGCCTATTCGGCACGACATATATATATATATATATATATATATATATATATATATATATATATATATATATATATATATATATATATATATATACATATATATATGTCGTGCAGAATAGGCAGAACTTGCAATCTTGGCTTAAATAGCAACGCTCATCTTGCCATATAGGACAAGCGAAAATTTGTGTATGCAATAATTTCGAAAAAATCATTCTGAGCCTAACGATAAAAATATATTTCACTGTGATTGTTTTGTATTAAATTATTGTAAACAAATCTAAAATATATTTTGTTGGATTAGGCTAAAACAAATTGTTCTTGTTATAATAAGGTTAGGTAAGTTTTCTAAGATTCTTTGGGGGAAAAATTAAAAATTTTTTACATTGACATTAATGAAAAAAATATATCTTTAAACGTGTAAGAGAAAATTTCAGAAAGGACTTAATTTTAAATGAGTTCTTGCTAATTGATCAGTTTTACATATTCGGCACGACCTATATATATATATATATATATATATATATATATATATATATATATATATATATACATATATATATATACATATATATATATATACAATATATATATATATACATATATATATATACATATGTATATATATATATAATATATATATTATATATGTATATATATATATACAATATATATATATATACATATATATATATACATATATATATATATACAATATATATATATATACATATATATATATACATATATATATATATTATATATATATATATATATATATATATATATATATATATATATATATATATATATATATATATATATATATATATATATGCTGCCCTTCACCCGTCACCCCACAGCTGGCGCCCTCCCACCCCCACGATAACAGCAATGTCACAAGTAGTCGCGGTTTCCCAGGAATCTTCACGACAGAGCCAAAGCTGTCGTTCACGAGGCATCTGCCGGGTGTGCCACAGGGAATGTGCACTCAATCCCACATCTGGCAACATCCGTGCACACAATGGATGTCTAGGCTCCAGGAGAGCTCCAAATGAGAACAACCAACAGCCTCCCCCAGCAGACAGGGCTGACAGCTACCGTGACTTCACCTCTACAGAGGACCTCAAATCTGCAATCAAATTAACATCCACCAGGACTCTGACACACATCCCCAAAGCAGCTCGCCCTCAAGCTGCTAGCAAATTCACTGACCTTCTGAAGAAAGTCAACGATGCTCCTTCAAACAACAGATCCTGGCACAACTTGCTGCTTTTTGGCAATGCCTGTTTGGCTGTCCCACCAAGGAGGGACAAGTCACTAGCAACACATGTTATTAGGGCAATAAATGCATTCCCAAGGGATGACAACCTCGTCCGTCTCCCCCCTAGGGCGACAAACACCCGCCGGGCAAATGCCAACAACAGGACACCCGACACCTCAAAAATCAGAGCCCAAATTAGCAAAAAAATAGAAGAGGGTAATACTATTGGAGCTTTGAGACTTATAACCAGTGAGGATACCATCGCTCCCAAGGACGTCAGCACGGCGCAAGCTCTGAAGGACAAACATCCACCCAGGGCTCCCAGTACCAACATTGACCTCCCTGACATTGCAGCAGGCGAAGAACATCTAACCTTACAGGATGCTGATGTGTATAAAGCTGCTATGTCATTTCCACAGGGTTCAGCAGGAGGTTTCACCGGTTTAAGGCCTCAACACTTAAAACAAATACTCAATCCAGCACTTGGTGAGGTTTCAGAGAGGCTGCTGTCTGAACTCACCAAATTTTCCAACCTGTGCCTGGCTGGCGGTGTCCCAGAGGCCATCAGACCCTTTTTCTTTGGTGCCTCATTGTGTGCCCTCCGGAAAAAGGATGGCGGAATCAGGCCCATTGCAGTGGGTAACACCCTTCGGCGCCTAGTCGCCAAGGCTGCAGTAAGAAGGGTGAGTCAAGAGGCTGCTGCAATGCTGAAACCAACTCAGCTCGGTTTCGGCGTTCAACAGGGCTGTGAAGCAGCTGCCCACGCAGCACGAGTATATATCAAAAACATGTCCTATGAAAAAGCCTTGGTCAAATTGGACTTTGCCAATGCTTTCAACTCAGTCAGAAGGGATGCTGCTCTCCAAGCAGTTTATAGAAACTTCCCT
>NC_091368.1:12914589-12917161 GCF_038502225.1 Cherax quadricarinatus
AAAAAAAAGGTGAATTATAGACATGACTAGGGGAAAAAGGCGAGTGGTGCACTGAGGAGTCTGTGGAGACAAATAACTTTGTCCATGGAAGAAAAGAGGAGGATGTGGAGAGTATGGTTATACCAACGCTCTTATATGTGTATGAAGCATGGGTGGTCAATGTTGCGAAAATGAGAAGGCTGGAGGCAGTGGAGATGTTGTATCTGAGTGCAATGTGTGTGAATATAATGCAGAGAATTCGTAGTTTGGAAATTAGGAGGAGGTGTGAGAGTAACTAAACTATTATCTAGAGGGCTGAGGAGGAGTTGTTGAGGTGGTTCAAGCATGTAGATATGATAGAACAAAACAGAATGACTTTGAGAGTGTATAAATCTGTAGTGGAGGGAAGGCAGAGTAGGGGTCGGCCTAGGAAAGGTTGAAGGGAGGGGGTAAATGAGGTTTTGTGTGCGAAGGGGCTTGGGCTTTCAGCAAGCATGCGTAAGCATGTTAGATAGGAGCGAATGGAGACAAATGGTTTTTAGGACTTGATATGCTGTTGGAGTGTGAGCAAAGTAACATTTATGAAGGAATTCGGGAAAACCGGCAGGCTGACTTGAGTCTTGAAGATGGGAAATACAGTGCCGTCACTCTGAAGAAGGGGTGTCAATGTTGCAGTTTTATAACTGTAGTGTAGGCAAGCCTGTGGTAAGACAGTGATAGAATGTGTTAATAAAAATATAAAAAAAATATTGAAGACTGAGACACTTGTGCAACATATGGAAATCTTTACTGAAGAAACGTTTCGCCACTCAGTGGCTTTATCAGTCCATTACAAAACAGAACTTTGTGAGGAGAGGAGGAGTTTGAGGTAATCAGTCCCTCAGCTTGGAATTGATGTGTTCAGTGCATCAGTGCATCAGTGTATGCATTACTGCATAGGGCCGGAGAAGTGACTTGCATACTGTAGTCAGGTGAGTCGAAGCAGGAGGAGGCGGGATCACAGTGGAACCACTGTAGGTCTTTGTCCAGAGGTTGGACAAGTGTTGAAGAATTCCTTGCATAAAGAAATTCCTCAACAAAATATTGTTATTATAGTAGTTGTAGTAGAAGTAATAATAATAATTTGACTGGTTGAAAGGCAGTTACACATTCAACTTTTAAGTTGCAAAATAAATTGTTCAGGTTTCATCAAACAGGAGGAAATATTGTTTTACATATTTTCGAATATTTTGGTTCAGAATAGATAACTTACACACCAACGTATACATTTCAGTTACCAACTAGAAAGCTAAAAAAAATTGTGCTTAAGGTTTTAAGAGGTAAGCAGCTTTCAGCATGAGTGCGAGATTAAGAGTGAAACTAAGTTTACTCGGGGAACCAGAACATTAAAGCGGGAATAGCACCAATTTCGTGAAAAAAAAAATACTCATTTGTTGTGTATGAGAAAACCAGTCTATTTGAGTCTGAGCTTTCAAACTTCAGAGTAAATTTATGAATAAATTATGAACATAGTACCTAGCAAGGGCTCAAAAGTGGTATACCAGTTTCCATATTTTCATAATTAAGCGTTGATGCTATGTTCTCCAGCATTTTCCTGGCAGTCATTGCAAGGATCTCCTGAAGAAAAGTTACCTTACACTTTAATCTGACACTGATTATGAACTGTGCTCCCCTCCAAATTTTTATGGCACATTTTTTGCAATTTTCAGCTTGTTACATAAAAATCCACTGAACTCGAGGCCAGTTGGTCTTTCTCCTCGTCCTTTGTACGGCATATGAACAAATCTCTCTCTCTCTCTCTCTCTCTCTCTCTCTCTCTCTCTCTCTCTCTCTATATATATATATATATATATATATATATATATATATATATATATATATATATATATATATATATATATAAATATATATATGTACATACATATATATATATATATATATATATATATATATATATATATATATATATATATATATATATATATATATATATATATATACATAAATATGTCGTGCCGAATATGTAAAACTGGTCAATTAGCAAGAACTCATTTAAAATTAAGTTCTTTCTAAAATTTTCTCTTATACGTTTAAAGATATAATTTTTTCTTTAATGTTAATTTAAAAATTTTTAATTTTGCACCAAAAGAATCTTAAAAAACTTACCTAACCTAATTATAACAAGATCAATTTATTTTATCCTAACCCAACTAAACATATTTTAAATACGTTTACAATAATTTAGTACTAAACAAACACAATCAAATATATTTTTTTCGTTTGGTTCAAAATGATTTTAGCGAAATTATTGCATACACAAATTTTCACTTGTCCTATATGGCAAGATGAGCGTTGCTATTTAAGCCAAGATCGCAAGTTCTGCCTATTCGGCACGACATATATATATATATATATATATATATATATATATATATATATATATATATATATATATATATATATATATATATATATATATATATATATATATATATATATATATATATATATATATATATATATATATATATATATATATATATATATATATATATATATATATATATATATATATATATATATATATATATAT
>NC_091368.1:12917261-12932261 GCF_038502225.1 Cherax quadricarinatus
GTGTAGAAGAGAGGGAGAATGCTTCCCGGTAAAAGTAGGTCTTAGACAGGGATGTGTAATGTCACCATGGTTGTTTAATATATTTATAGATGGGGTTGTAAAGGAAGTAAATGCTAGGGTGTTCGGGAGAGGGGTGGGATTAAATTTTGGGGAATCAAATTCAAAATGGGAATTGACACAGTTACTTTTTGCTGATGATACTGTGCTTATAGAAGATTCTAAAGAAAAATTGCGAAGGTTAGTGGATGAGTTTGGGAATGTGTGTAAAGGTAGAAAGTTGAAAGTGAACATAGAAAGAGTAAGGTGATGAGGGTGTCAAATGATTTAGATAAAGAAAAATTGGATATCAAATTGGGGAGGAGGAGTATGGAAGAAGTGAATGTTTTCAGATACTTGGGAGTTGACGTGTCGGCGGATGGATTTATGAAGGATGAGGTTAATCATAGAATTGATGAAGGAAAAAAGGTTAGTGGTGCGTTGAGGTATATGTGGAGTCAAAAAACGTTATCTATGGAGGCAAAGAAGGGAATGTATGAAAGTATAGTAGTACCAACACTCTTATATGGGTGTGAAGCTTGGGTGGTAAATGCAGCAGCGAGGAGACGGTTGGAGGCAGTGGAGATGTCCTGTTTAAGGGCAATATGTGGTGTAAATATTATGCAGAAAATTCGGAGTGTGGCAATTAGGAAAAGGTGTGGAGTTAATAAAAGTATTAGTCAGAGGGCAGAAGAGGGGTTGTTGAGGTGGTTTGGTCATTTAGAGAGAATGGATCAAAGTAGAATGACATGGAAAGCATATAAATCTATAGGGGAAGGAAGGCGGGGTAGGGGTCGTCCTCGAAAGGGTTGGAGAGAGGGGGTAAAGGAGGTTTTATGGGCAAGGGGCTTGGACTTCCAGCAAGCGTGCGTGAGCGTGTTAGATAGGAGTGAATGGAGACGAATGGTACTTGGGACCTGACGATCTGTTGGAGTGTGAGCAGGGTAATATTTAGTGAAGGGATTCAGGGAAACTGGTTATTTTCATATAGTCGGACTTGAGTCCTGGAATTGGGAAGTACAATGCCTGCACTTTAAAGGAGGGGTTTGGGATATTGGCAGTTTGGAGGGATATGTTGTGTATCTTTATTTGTGTATGCTTCTAAGCTGTTGTATTCTGAGCACCTCTGCAAAAACAGTGATAATGTGCGCGTATGGTGAAAGTGTTGAATGATGAAAGTATTTTCTTTATGGGGATTTTCTTTCTTTTTTGGGTCACCCTGCCTCGGTGGGAGACGGCCGACTTGTTGAAAAAAAAATGGAGAGAGAGAGAGAGAGAGAGAGAAAGAGAGAGAGATATCGAGTGAGAACAGAAAAAAGTTGGAGAAAGGGAGTACATTTGGGTGACCGAAGGGAAAAAATATTTCATTAAATATTAAAAATAGAAAAAGGTGCTTAATTTCAGAACTTTTTGCTTTTATATATGATTAAAGGTTTACTGGTAACTTTAATTAATGTAGCGATCACACACATATTGATGACATAGCTAAGCAGGAAAAGAATCATACATCTGATATCCAATAACTTACATACAATGATTTACAAATCAGAAAATAAGGAGATTTAAAAGAAATATTTAAAGATTGTCCCTTATGTCTATATCATAGAAGAGAAAATTGCAAATAAATTCATGCAACAGAGCGAAAAGAGTGTGGGCACCGTCGGTAGCTATTGTTATAAATCTTCTTAATAGGTTCTTAATTTGGGAGGGTGGAGCGTGTGTCTGGAGCCTCGGATAATGAGCATTTTACGATAATTGGGAGGGACTTGGCTAGCAAGGTTAAATAGGAGTTAAAAGTGTTAACCTTCGTTCCACAGCTAACTCGTAGGCAAATGAAGGGACTATCACTGCCTCACCCACGTGAAGAGGTTTTTAAAATACAACTTCTTTAACTAATATTAATTATGATAGATTTTCCACTACCCATTTGCTATCATTTGTATGAGATCGGCACAGTAATGAAGCATTATCGTATTTATTCTTATTAGATGAAAAATGTAGGCCTTCATTATAAGGACTTTTCCCTGAAGTGAAATTGTATCACACTTTATCCAGGTGACAATTCATCATTTTTAAACTGAGGTATAATAGACTTTTAATTCACAAAAAAATATTGGTATTGCCTTTTAGAATTTGACAGTAAAGTTACAAAAATTAATAATTAAGATTAAGGTTTTTTCAACATCTGAGTTAATACTGAGTTGAGTCTGGCATGACCCAGTACAGAAAACAAATTTCTGCAATTGCACTCGATCATTACACGTTACTTTTACATTCATTGGGAAGAGGGAGTGGCTTTGAGGAATAGAAAACATTCAGACTCTGATCAAGGAATAAGAGGTCGTTCATGACACACACACACACACACACACACACACACACACACACACACACACACACACACACACACACACACACACACACACACACACACACACACACACACAAAAACACATCAACACACACGCGCACACACACACACACACACACACACACACACACACACACACACACACACACACACACACACACACACACACACACACACACACACACACATACACACACACACACACACATGCTGTGTGTGCCACTTACCACGATCTTCAACACGTCCCAGGAAACTGGGTAACTACCTGAGGTATGGAAGACGGCAAATGTAGTTCCCATTTTTAAAAAAGAAGACAGAAAAGAGGCACTAAACTATAGACCTGTGTCACTGACATGTATAGTATGCAAAGTTATCGAGAGGATTATGAGGAGGAGAGTAGTGGAGCACCTGGAACGGAACAAGAGTATAAACGCCAACCAGCACGGATTTCTGGTATTTGTGAACAACATGACGGAAGGAATAGATTCCGAAATGTCCCTGTTTGCAGATGACGTGAAGTGATGAGAAGAATTCGTTCGGTCGAAGACCAGGCAGAACTACAAAGGGATCTGGACAGGCTGCACACCTGATCCAGCAATTGGCTCCTAGGGTTCAACCCCACCGAGTGCAAAGTCATGAAGATTGGGGAAGGACAAAGTAGACCGCAGACGGAGTACAGACTAGGGGGGCCAGAGACTACAAACCTCACTCAAGGAGGAAGATCTTGGGGTGAGTATAACACCAGGCACATGTCCTGAGGCACACATTAACCAAATAACTACTGCACCATTTGGGCGCCTAACAAACCTCAGAATAGCATTCCGACATCTTAATAAGGAATCGTTCAGTACCCTGTACACCGTCTACTCTAAGCCCATATTGGAGTATGTGGCACCAGTTTTGAACCCACACCTAGCCAAGCACGTAAAGAAACTAGAGAAAGTGCAAAGGTTTGCAACAAGACTAGTCCTAGAGCTAAGGGGTATGTCCTACGAAGAGAGGTTAAAGGAAATCGACCTGACGACACTGGAGGACAGGAGAGATAGGGGGGACATGATAACGATATATAAAATACTGAGAGGAATTGACAAGGTGGACAAAGACAGGGTGTTCCAGAGATGGGACACAGCAACAAGGGGACAGAGTTAGAAGTTGAAGACACAGATGAATCACAGGGATGTTAGGAAGTATTTCTTCAGCCGCAGAGTAGTCAGGAAGTGGAATAGTTTGGGAAGCGATGTAGTGGAGGCAGGATCCATGCATAGCTTTAAGCAGAGGTATGATAAAGCTCACGGTTCAGGGAGAGTGATTTAGTAGCGACCAGTGAAGAGACGGGGCCAGGAGCTAGGACTCGATCCCTGCAACCTTAACTAGGTGAGTACACACACACACACACACATACACACACGCACACACACACACATACACACACACACACACACACACACACACACACACACACACACATACACACACACACACACACACACACAAATACACACATACAACCAAAGATGTAGGGAGGCAAAAACTAGGTGTACTAGAGAATGGAAAAGGTACAGAAGACAAAGAACCCAGGAAAATTAAGAGATCAGCCAAAGAGCCAGAAACGAATATGTATAGATAAGAAGGGAGGCTCAACGACAATACGAAAATGACAGCATCGAAAGTCACGTCTGACCTGAAGCAGTTGTATAGCCACACCAGGAGGAAAACAACAGTCAAGGACCAGGTAATCAGACTGAGGAAGGATGATGGGGAGTTCACAAGAAATGACCAAGAGGTATGTGAGGAGCCAAAGATGAGATTTAAACAAGTATGTACAGTGGAAACAAATAGGACTCCAGGAAATCAGAACAGGAAGGTACACCAACATGTGCTGGATGAGGTACACATAATCTAGGAGGAGGTGAAGAAGCTGCTATGTGAAGTTGATACCTCAAAGTCTGTTGGACCGGACATCTCTCCGTGGGTCCTTAGAGAGGGAATAGAGATGCTGTGTATGCCAATAACAAAGATCTTCAACACACCCATTGAAACTGGATAACTACCTGAGATATGGAAGATGGTAAATGTAATCCCAATTTTTAAAAAAATGAGACTGAAATGAGGCATTAAACTACAGACCTGTGTCACTAACGTGTATAGTATGCAAAATCATGGATAAGATCATCAGGAGGAGAGTGTGGAGCACTTCAAAAGAAACAAATGCATAATCGACAGCCAGCACGGTTTCAAGGAAGGAAAATCCTGGGTCATAAACCTACTGGAGCTTTTTGACAAGGTGACAGAAGTAAGACAAGAGAGAGAGGGGTGGATAGACTGCATTTTATTGGGCTACAAGTAGGCCGTCGACACAGTTCCTCACAAGAGGTTAATGCTAAAGCTAGAGGATCAGGCACTGCAATGAATCAGAGAATATCTGACAGGGAGGCAACAACGAGTCATGGTAAGTGACGAGGTGTCAGAGTGGGCGCTTGTGACAAGAGGGCTCCACAGGGGTCAATCCTAGGACCTGTGCTGTTTTTGGTATACAAGAACCACATAACGGAAGGGATAGACTCAGAAGTGTCCTTGTTGGCAGATAATGCGAAGTTTATGAGGAGAATCAAATCGGTCGAGGATCAGGCAGTACTACAAAGAGACCTGGATAGGCTACAAACCTGGTCCAGCAACTGGCTCGTTGAATTTAACCCTGCCAAATGCAAAGTCATGAAGATCGAGAGCAAAGAAGACCGCAGACAGAGTAGTCTAGGTGGCCAAAGACTGCATACCTCACTCAAGGATAAAGATCTTGGGGTGAGTTTAATTATTACCGAGCACATCTTCTGAGGCACACATCAGTCAGATAACTGCTGCAGCATTCGGGCGTCTGGCAAACCTGAGGATAGCGTTGCAATACCTCAGTAAGGAATCATTCGACGGTCTGTATACCATATACTTCAGGCCCATACTGGAGTATACAGTACCAGTTTGGAATCCACACCTGGTCAAGCATGTCAAGAAATTAGAGAAAGTGCAAAGGTTTGCAACAAGACTAGTCCCAGAGGTAAGGGGATTGCCCTACGATGAAATGTTAAGGGAAATTGGCCTAATGACACTGGAGGACAAGAGGGTCAGGGGAGACATAATAACGACATATAAAATACTGCGTGGAATAGACAAGGTGGACAAAGACAGGATGTTCCAGAGATGGGACATGGAAACAAAGGGTCAAAATTGGAAGTTGAAAACTCAGATGAGTCAAAGGGATGTTAGGAAGTTTTCCTTCAGTCATAAAGTTGTCAGGAAGTGAAATAGCCTAGAAAGTGACGTAGTGGAGGCGGGAACCATACATAGTTCTAAGATGAGGTTTGGTAAACCTCATGGAGCAGGGAGAGAGAGGACCTAGTAGCAATCAGTGAAGATGCGGGGCCAGGAGCTATGAATCGACCCCTACAACCACAAGTAGGTGAGCACAAATAGGTGAGTACACATTTATATATGAGAAGAGAAGCCACAGGAGAAGGAACTTACTGGAAGTGAAGATTTCCATCTCCTGCGGAAACATATACACAAATTAAATATTAAGGTTCATTTCCGTCATTATAGCTATCAGTAATGATAAAAATGCTTAGAATAATAATCAGCTCTGAAACATGATTAAAAATAGGTAAAGAATGCTTGAAGATATTACAAGGACTTAAATACCTATTAACTGAGCTCTATTAGAGAACGCAAGTTGAAGGAATAACATCCGTCTGTGTCATTAACATTAATATATCATCATAAATAATGTAATAATAATAGGTTCTTGTAGCTTTATGAAGTTTCTGACTTGACTCGTAGACGCTGGCACATCTGTTATCGTTTTAATTATATATTTTATTTTCATTTGCTTCCCTGTGTGTAAGTGATCATCATTGTTAACAACAAACTGCTTTTCAAGTTTAAGATACTCAGCAATCACATTACCTAATTTTTTACATTGTTTACACTGCAAAAGTGTTAATACTTTTCCCATGTGATTTTTGTTCACCATGTGTAGATATTTATTGGGATGTGTTATTTAAGAACATAAGAAAGAAGGAATACTGCAACAGGCCTACTGACCCACGCGGAGCAGGTCCATGTCCCCCCCCCCCCCCGGATTAGCCCAATGACCCACCCAGTCTGGTCATCTCCACTCAAGGATGGAGTACGGCACTAGACCCAACAGCACAAGCTAGTCAGATCCAACTCACACCCACCCACACCCACTCATGTATTTATCTAACCTATTTTTAAAGCTACACAACGTTTTAGCCTGAATAACTGTACTCAGGAGTTTGTTCCACTCATCCACAACTCTATTACCAAACCAGTGCTTTCCTATATCCTCCCTGAATCTGAATTTTTCCAACTTGAAACCATTGCTGCGAGTCCTGTCTTGGCTGGAAATTTTTAGCGCGCTATTTACATCCCCTTTATTTATTCCTGTTTTCCATTTATACACCTCGATCATATCCCCCCTAATTCTACACCTTTCGAGAGAGTGCATATTCAGGGCCCTCAGTCTATCCTCATATGGAAGATTCCTGATACATGGGATCATCTTTGTCATCCTGCTCTGCACGTTTTCCACAGCATTTATATCCAATGACACACGATACACAGATTCTGCTTCTGACTCTCGCCTCGGCAGGCCATAGCAGCTCTCCTTACTTGTTCAGTCTCCCTACGATCCCCGTTGGGGAGGGGAACCTCTACCATCTCCACGATGTCTCATCGTGTGAGAATTAAGCCCAAGTCACCTGTCGTCGACGACGCCACGAAGCTCAAGCTTGCAGCTCACTTAACACTTGTCTTCACGCCAAATTCTCCAAGATTACTTCACTGAAAGAAGCTTTCATCGTCACCTTTCTCGATGATGCTGAAGCTGACAAGGTACTTACACCTACAGCTATGAAGACATTAGATGACCGCGGTTTTACCATCTCCACGTCACCATACATGCGTGCAAAACGCTCTGTGTTCATGAAACGTCTTGACAGGCTAATCACGAGCATGTCTATCGAGGAAATTACGTCATCACTTGAGGACCTCAACAATTGGGCCAAGACTGACTCTGTTGTAAAGATCCCCAACGCTTCCTCGATGCTCAAGGTCACTTTTCTGGACGTTACCATGTCTACTAGAGCACTGTCTGATGACCTGGCCATCTCTTACTACTTCATCAACCCTCGTCAGATTGAGCCTGAACGATTCACTTACATAACATAACACCTTGTTGGACATGCTACTCGTATAGCCACTCTACTGCTGATTGCCACGTGAAGAATAAAAAGATATGCTCCACCTGTGGGTCTGCAGATCACGACTTTCGTTCCTGCACTTCCACTGCTGCTCCCACCTGCATCAACTGTAAGAGTGATCACCATACTCTTGCAGCCAAATGTCCAGTACGCAAGGATATCCTCTCTAAGAAACTGAAAGAAGAAACTAAGAAGTCTACAGGAACCTCTCCTACTTATGCTGCTATATCTAAGCTTCAGACGACCACCACCAAGATTCTACAAGCCGCTCAGCAACCTCCACCACCCACCGCCTCTCCGCTACCAGACGATATTTCAACAAAATTCTACTACTGCCTGATGTATGCACACATGCAAACTGCAGCTAACCCGGGTTGTTTCAGTACAACTATGAATGATATTCTTGCCCTCAACAATCTGCCAACATTCGACTTTCCAGCTATTCCTGCTTCAGCCGATGTTTTGAATATTATCCCAAAAATCGTCAGTTTCGAGGCACCAGATGACCTGCAAGATTTGATTTCTGCAGAAGCCACCTGCTCTACTTCGCAATCCACCAATAAGAGACCACCACCTCCTCCAGCCACCGCCACTGCCAAGAACCAATCAGAGCCCTCACTGCCTCACGTGCCCCCACTTTCCTCCACCAATGAGAAACCGCCTCCAATGCCAGCCACCACATCCATCAAGACACGAGCAGCGTCCTCGTCTTCCAACCCCAACAAAACTGACCAATCATCGACTTCACTTGCCGCTCACTCTAAGGATAAACAACACTATAATACGATACGTGGAGTCTCTTTCTTCACTACTCAAGAGTATCCTAAAGAAATGGATGCACAAACATTGATCCCCCTCCTCCAGAGCGACGAAGTCAAGTACGTCTGCAGACCATCACGTGCTCTCTTCCTTAGAGAACTCATCAATCTCCTTAATGCTCCAGAGATCGACCCTGACCGCAAATTTAGACTCATGACCATGCCAATACCGAAGTTCCAGACTCTTCTTAATGGGACAATAGCCTAACAAGCCTCAAGCCGACCACCTCCAATTCATCTCATCCTGCTTTCTGCCTTCTGACACTCTCAGCTCCTGCTGCCGCCTTCGCCATCCTCTCCTAGTGAGCAAGTACCGACATCATTCAAGCCTCTCCATCTACGCCTCCAGTATTTCTGTACCACATGTACCAAAGTGGTTGGACCACTTGCCTTGTTTCCTCCTCTTGCCCTCCTTCCCATTCTTTTCCAGTATTTCCATCCTTCCTCATTATTCTTCCGTCCCATCTCACGACAGCTCTGGTCGTCTTCATTCAATTCAATTTAATTATATCAATTCTGTAATACGGTGACCAGAACTGAGCAGCATAGTCTAAATGAGGCCTAACCAAGGATATATAGAGTTGAAGAACAACCTGAGGACTTCTATTATTTATACTTCTAGATATGAAGCCAAGAATTCTGTTAGCTTTATTGCGAACACTAATGCACTGTTGTCTTGGTTTTAGATTACTGCTAACCAGAACTCCTAAATCCTTTTCGCAAACAATAGTATTAAGATCTACATTATTTAGTTTATATGTCACATGGTTATTTTCCTGCCCAACATACAGAACTTTGCATTTGTCTATATTAAACTGCATCTGCCACTTCTCCGACCATTGCATCAGTCTATTCAAATCATCCCGGAGTGCTCTAGTGTCCTCATTAGAATGAATTGGACGGCCTATTTTGGTGTCATCAGCAAATTTGCTTATGTCGCTATTTATTCCCAAATCTATGTTGTTTATGTAAATTGTGAACAACAACGGGCCCCACACTGACCCCTGAGGAACACCTCTTGTGACGTCCCCCCTTTCTGATTTCTCCCCATTTATGTAAACTCTCTGCTGCCTATGTGTCAGCCATGCCTCTACCCAGGAAAAAATTTCTCCTCCTATTCCGTGTGCCTTGGGTTTCCTCAATAGTTTCTGATGTGGAACTCCATCGAAAGCCTTACTGAAGTTCATATACACAATATCATATTCATTACCATGATCTACCTCCTCAAACACCTTAACACCTTAGTGAAAAATGTTAGTAAATTCGTAAGACAGCAACGCCCTTTTGTAAAACCGTGTTGAGATTCATTAATCAATCTGTGCCTATCGAGATGGCTACGAATTGCTTCGCCAATTATTGATTCCATAAATTTTCCCACTATGGAGGTAAGGCTTATTGGTCTATAGTTCGAAGCCAAGGACCTGTCACCTGCCTTGTAAATAGGTATTACATTTTCCATTTTCCACTTGTCAGGCACTATGCCAGTTTGTAGTGATATGTTAAAAAGATCAGCCAAAGGTATGCTAAGTTCCTCTTCACATTCCTTTAACACCCTTGGAAACAGTTCATCAGGGCTTGGGGATTTGTTAGGTTTTAGTTTCTCTATTTGTCTGAGGACCATGTCACTAGTTACCGCAATCGTGCATGGTTTATTATCGTCCTGTTCTACATAATCTATTATTTCAGGAATATCACTAGTATATTCCTGGGTGAAAACTGAGAAGAAGTAGGTATTGAGAATTTCACACATATCCTTATCACTGTCAGTGGTCTGACCAGAGTTACTCTTAAGTGGGCCAATCTTGCCCCTAATCTTACTTCTGTATACCTGAAAGAACCCTTTTGGGCTAGTCTTTGAATCTCTTGCGACCTTAGCCTCATAATCCCTTTTTGCTTTTCTTATTCCTTTCTTTATTTCTCTCTTTAGTTGAATATATTGATTTCTTAACTGCCCATCCCCTCTTTTGATACGTCTATATATGCCTCTCTTTTGACCATTGAGATGTTTTAATCTATTGTTCATCCATTTGGGATCATTTTTGTTAAATCTAATTTCCCTACTCGGAACAAAAGTTGTCTGGGCAACTAGAACTATGCTCTGAAAAACGTCATATTGGCAACCAAGATCACCTACCTGACCTATAGTCGGGACATCCCAATTTAGCCCACCCAGGTAATTTTTCATTCCCATGAAGTCGGCCAAGCGAAAATCTGGGACAGAGATTTGATTGCAGTTATCTGGGTAATTCCATGATATATTGAAACTAAGTGATTTGTGATCACTTTCCCCAAGCTCATCATTAACCTCAAGATTATTAGTTAGTGAATCTTTGTTGGCAAGAACTAAGACAAGCAGATTGTTTCCTCTAGTTGGTTCTGTCACATCCTGTTCTAAAAAGCAATCCTGAACCGTATCAAGAAAGTCACTAGACTCAAGATTTCCTGTCATATTGTTCCAATCAATTTGTCTAAAGTTAAAATCTCCCATTATCACAACATTTTAATTTCTAGATGCCTTATGAATTTCGTCCCATAACAGCTTACTGCCCTCCCTACAAGGTTTGGGGGCTATAAATCACACCCAAAATTAATTTGTCATGTTCCTCGAGAAACTGTAGCCAAACAGATTCTGGGTTCGATGTTTCTAATCTCATATCATGTCTAAGACTACAATTTAAATTTTCTCTGACTTACATCGCCACTCCACCACCCTTCCTGTTGACCCTATCAGTGTAGAATGGTTTATAACCCTGTATGTTGCATTCACAAGGCCTTTGTCTATCTTTCAGTTTGAACCAGGTCTCTGTTATACCAATAATATCTATATTACCTACACTTGCAAGTAATCTTAGCTCATCTATCTTATTTCTTAGACTCCTACTATTTGTAAAGTAAACTTTAAGGGAGCTAGTCACTCGTTGCCATCTACTATCTCTCTTTGTTTGTTAATCAATTGATTTGCCATTACTAGCAACTTTATTTTGAATATTGTCTTTTAAACATATCCCTGAGGTATCCCGGTAATAACTGCTGTTTTTAACCCTAATGTTGCTACCTGATTGTTTCCCACAAACACCCATACCTCTATAATCTCTCAGTTTAAATTCCTAGACAAGTCATCACTTACCCTCTCAACTGAATTGGCTAATGCAACCACTCCATCCCCAGAGAGATGAACCCCATCCCTTGCATACATATCACGTTTGCCAAAGAATAGGTCCCATTTATCAATGAATGGGATTGCAAGTTCCTTGCAGTACCTGCCTAACCAGCAATTTATACCAATTGCCCTAGACATCCATTCATTGCCCATTCCCTTTCTAGGGAAGATGCTACATATGACTGGGATCCCTCCCTTAGACCTAACTACTTCTATAGCTGACCTGTACTTATCCAGCAGCTCCTCTCTCCTGCCCTTCCCAGTGTCATTACCCCCAGCACTAAGACAGATAATGGGTTTGTTCCCATTACCTGCCATAATATTATCCAACCTGCTGGCTATGTCACCAACACCAGCTCCAGGAAGACACACTCTCTGTCTGACCTTTCTGTCTCTGTTACAAAATGCACGATCCATATATCTTACCTGAGAATCGCCTAGTATTAAAATATTCTTACCTTGATTAGCAGTGTAATCAGTGGTACCTTCAACCTCACTAACCACTGAAGTACACTTGTCTTGGAGAACAGAGAATCGATTTCCTACCTTCACATCTTCTCTATTAACTCTCCTCATCTTCCTTCTTCCTGAACTGTGAACTACTTGCCACTTAAAGCGGCTGCCACTATCACTGCTGGCGACCATTCCTTCCTTACCAGCTAAATCCTTCTCACACTCACTCCCACACTCATTTATGCGAAGCTTCAGTCTCATATTTTCCTCCTGAAGAAGTAGAATCTCCTTCTTCAACACTTGAACCTGAGATTCTAAAACACTACAACAAGCCATGGTGCTTGGTAACACCCCAGGCTAACTCCCAAGAGCTTAGGCAGGTATGACCGCAGATGACCACTGACCTCAGCGTACTGAAAGGAGTAAACCCAGCGAGCTTGAGTACGTATGATAAGGAGGCTGAGACTCGACATTTCAACTTCCAATAAGTATGTACAAATAAGTACACACACAAACATCTCTTCTTTCCCCCTATATATCCACATGCCCCCGCCACCGCACAAAAACACACATGCATACTAAAACAATAATGGGAAACATATTAATATCTACAAATCAAAAAACTATCAATATATGCTACTTATGCATATTTAATATTTCAAGAGAAAGAAACTAAAAAAGTAAATATTAATGTGAGAAGTGTTTCCATTTCACACTGACAGATAAGACTGTGTGATGAATAACCATGAACTAGTCACTAGACTGACAGCGTCAGACAGTCACCCAGCGAACGAAACTTATAATTACCATGAATAAATTACAGTCAAATAATGTGCATGTCATTTTTGCTCTTCAAAAATACAAATCTGATTACCTGCACACTATAAAGTGAAGTGATTATATAGAAGCTATGATTATATATATATATATATATATATATATATATATATATATATATATATATATATATATATATATATATATATATATATATATATATATATATATATATATATATATATATATATATATATATATATATAGATGGGGATGTAAATTGTGGGACCCATAGCCTCGGAGAAATAAAAAGGCTTATATTTGGATTTCTTCCTGAAGCCATTTGAATATTCCACTTCCCCTACCACCCCATCTTTTAAACTAACCAATAGTGAGTATATATATATATAGAAGTGGAAAAGAATCTTTCCTCCGTAAGCCATGCGTGTCGTATGAGGCGACTAAAATGCCGGGAGCAATGCTAGTAACCACTTCTCCTGTATACATTTACTAAAAAAGAGAAGAAGAAAAACTTTATAAAACTGGGTTGTTTAAAGATGTAGTGCGGATGACAAGAAACAGATGATTGCTAGTTATGTAAGTTGGATGTCCTGGCTCTAAGCGCGAAGCAGTTTCAGTGTAAATGATAGTATCTGAGAGAGGAGCCCTTTGATTGAACGAGAATTATGTTTGTATAGAAAGTGGGGTGTATGCACCTTGCAGAGGAGAGAGAGAGATTTTATAGGTATAATACATATTTAAAGTAAGAAAAAGAGGTATAAGGGGTGCTAGGTGTAAATGATAATACACGATATGATGTAGGGTAGGGCGAAATGACAGTAGTTTGTTGGATTATGTATTAGTAGATAAAAGACTGTTGAGTAGACTTCAGGATGTACATGTTTATAGAGGGGCCACAGATATATCAGATCACTTTCTAGTTGTAGCTACACTGAGAGTAAAAGGTAGATGGGATACAAGGAGAATAGAAGCATCAGGGAAGAGAGAGGTGAAGGTTTATAAACTAAAAGAGGAGGCAGTTAGGGTAAGATATAAACAGCTATTGGAGGATAGATGGGCTAATGAGAGCATAGGCAATGGGGTCTAAGAGGAATGGGGTAGGTTTAAAAATGTAGTGTTAGAGTGTTCAGCAGAAGTTTGTGGTTACAGGAAAGTGGGTGCAGGAGGGAAGAGGAGCGATTGGTGGAATGATGATGTAAAGAGAGTAGTAAGGGAGAAAAAGTTAGCATATGAGAAGTTTTTACAAAGTAGAAGTGATGCAAGGAGGGAAGAGTATATGGAGAAAAAGAGAGAGGTTAAGAGAGTGGTGAAGCAATGTAAAAAGAGAGCAAATGAGAGAGTGGGTGAGCTGTTATCAACAAATTTTGTTGAAAATAAGAAAAAGTTTTGGAGTGAGATTAACAAGTTAAGGAAGCCTAGAGAACAAATGGATTTGTCAGTTAAAAATAGGAGAGGAGAGTTATTAAATGGAGAGTTAGAGGTATTGGGAAGATGGAGGGAATATTTTGAGGAATTGTTAAATGTTGATGAAGATAGGGAAGCTGTGATTTCGTGTATAGGGCAAGGAGGAATAACATCTTGTAGGAGTGAGGAAGAGCCAGTTGTGAGTGTGGGGGAAGTTCGTGAGGCAGTAGGTAAAATGAAAGGGGGTAAGGCAGCCGGGATTGATGGGATAAAGATAGAAATGTTAAAAGCAGGAGGGGATATAGTTTTGGAGTGGTTGGTGCAATTATTTAATAAATGTATGGAAGAGGGTAAGGTACCTAGGGATTGGCAGAGAGCATGCATAGTTCCTTTGTATAAAGGCAAAGGGGATAAAAGAGAGTGCAAAAATTATAGGGGGATAAGTCTGTTGAGTGTACCTGGTAAAGTGTATGGTAGAGTTATAATTGAAAGAATTAAGAGTAAGACGGAGAATAGGATAGCAGATGAACAAGGAGGCTTTAGGAAAGGTAGGGGGTGTGTGGACCAGGTGTTTACAGTGAAACATATAAGTGAACAGTATTTAGATAAGGCTAAAGAGGTCTTTGTGGCATTTATGGATTTGGAAAAGGCGTATGACAGGGTGGATAGGGGGGCAATGTGGCAGAT
>NC_091368.1:12937261-13005292 GCF_038502225.1 Cherax quadricarinatus
TGCTTTTAACGTTTCTATCTTTATACCATCAATCCCGGCTGCCTTACCCTCTTTCATTTTACCTACTGCCTCACGAACTTCCCCCACACTCACAACTGGCTCTTCCTCACTCCTAAAAGATGTTATTCCTCCTTGCCCTATACACGAAATCAGTTTCCCTATCTTCATCAACATTTAACAATTCCTCAAAATATTCCCTCCATCTTCCCAATACCTCTAACTCTCCATTTAATAACGCTCCTCTCCTATTTTTAACTGACAAATCCATTTGTTCTCTAGGCTTCCTTAACTTGTTGATCTCACTCTAAAACTTTTTCTTATTTTCAACAAAATTTGTTGATAACATCTCACCCACTCTCTCATTTGCTCTCTTTTTACATTGCTTCACCACTCTCTTAACCTCTCTCTTTTTCTCCATATACTTTTCCATCCTTGCATAACTTCTACTTTGTAAAAACTTCTCATATGCTAACTTTTTCTCCCTTACTACTCTCTTTACATCATCATTCCACCAATCGCTCCTCTTCCCTCCCGCACCCACTTACCTGTAACCACAAACTTCTGCTGAACACTCTAACACTACATTTTTAAACCTACCCTATACCTCTTCGACCCCATTGCCTATGCTCTCATTAGCCCATCTATCCTCCAATAGCTGTTTATATCTTACCTTAAGTGCCTCCTCTTTTAGTTTTTAGACCTTCACCTCTCTCTTCCCTGATGCTTCTATTCTCCTTGTATCCCATCTACCTTTTACTCTCAGTGTAGCTACAACTAGAAAGTGATCTGATATATCTGTGGCCTATCTATAAACATGTACATCCTGAAGTCTACTCAACAGTCTTTTATCTACCAATACATAATCCAACAAACTACTGTCATTTCGCCCTACATCATATCTTGTATACTTATTTATCATCTTTTTCTTAAAATATGTATTACCTATAACTAAACCCCTTTCTATACAAAGTTCAATCAAAGGGCTCCCATTATAATTTACACCTGGCACCCCAAACTTACCTACCACACCCTCTCTAAAAGTTTCTCCTACTTTAGCATTCAGATCTCCTACCACAATTACTCTCTCACTTGGTTCAAAGGCTCCTATACATTCACTTAACATCTCCCAAAATCTCTCTCTCTCCTCTGCATTCCTTTATTCTCCAGGTGCATACACGCTTATTATGACCCACTTTTCGCATCCAACCTTTACTTTAATCCACATAATTCTTGAATTTACACATTCATATTCTCTTTTCTCCTTCCATAACTGATCCTTCAACATTGCTGCTACCTTTTCCTTTGCTCTAACTCTCTCAGATACTCTAGATTTAATCCCATTTATTTCCCCCCACCGAAACTCCCCTACCCCCTTCAGCTTTGTTTTGCTTAGGGCAAGGACATCCATCTTCTTTTCATTCATAACATCAGCAATCATCTGTTTCTTGTCATCCGCACTACATCCACACACATTCAAGCATCCCAGTTTTATAAAGTTTTTCTTCTTCTCTTTTTTAGTAAATGTCTACAGGAGAAGGGGTTACTAGCTCATTGCTCCCGGCATTTTAGTCGCCTCATACGACTCGCATGTCTTACGGAGGAAATATTCTTTTCTGCTTTTTTTCCATATATATATATATATATATATATATATATATATATATATATATATATATATATATATATATATATATATATATATATATATTTATATATATATATATATATATATATATATATATATATGTATATATATATATATATATATATATATATATATATATATATATATATATATATATATATATATATATATATATATATATATATATATATATATATATAGCTCCCTTGAGATTTCTGCTTGTCAGGAAGAGTATTTTGCCTAGCTTCTTGGAACTTAGATTCACTTTTTTCTCATGTGCTAATAGTCTCTATGCCTATGGTTACAAACATATGACTTGGGTTTCTGGTGTTGGTGACACTGCGTGTTGTTGCAATAGTAGCCGTTGCTGATGATGTGGAGGGGGGGGTCGCAGGTGTTGGTGACAACCCACTGGCTCGTTCTAGTGGCCGTAAGTAATCTTTCCCGATGACAGGAGATCAGGTTCTTGACCGCTGTAATGATGAGGGGTTATGTCCTGATTCTTCATACAAGTGCACAGGCAAGTAAATCCAATATGGGACGTCTCCAGGACGTTAGTCCTTCTCCTTCAATTTTACTCGTTGATTGACAGGTGACCCTCTCTGTCATCCAAGAGTAGTGCTGGGAGCTGTGAGTCTAGTGATTACTGTTTGGACCGGAGCCCCACACGTCACCTTTTGGGGGGAGGGGGAAGAAGGAGGGGAAGGGATAGCAGGAGCTAGACTGACCCTACCTTAACAAGCAGCTGGCAGTCAAACTATCACTTTCGGGGTGGGGGGAAAAAAGGCGGGAATAGCGGGAGCTTGACTTACCCTACCTTAACAAGTAGCCAGCAATGAAACTATTGTTACTATATACGCCATCGCTACTCCTATCTATTGAACTTTTCCCTCATAGGTGTCGGCGCTTGGTAACAGAAATGGTGGGGTTGCATGTGCATTAGGAGATGGAGGGGTATAGGGAGGGGCAAGAGTTGGTCACGATGGAGGGTATGGGGGATATGTGGATGAATAGTTGGGGCATATATGAGTGGTGGTGTGCAGGAGGAAGCTTTATGGGATATGAGGGGTTGGGGGCAAGGTGTGCTTGAAACGGGAGACAGGGAGGCGTTAGGTGGAAATATCGTGGAGGAGGAGGTATGGACAGCATTGATGGGCATGAGTAGGGGTAAGGCACCGGGGATAGACAAGCTGCCGAGTGACTTCTATGTGCAGCACTGGGGTGTATTAAAGGAGTTTTAGTGAGGTTCAACTTCAAGTAGGAGAGGGACGTGTTGGGAGGATTTGCAGGCAACGGCTATCGTGGTATTGGTCCCAAGAGGGGGACGGCAGTCAACGGTGAGCGACTATCGTGCAATATCGCTCATTGTGTGGATTATAAATTATTCGCAAAAATATTAGGTAATCGGTTGAAAAGAGTCATTGGTAAGGTTATAGTCGGGGGTCAGTATGGGGTACCGGGATGGTCAATGTATGAGGGGAATGGGGTCATTAGGGGGTTTATAGAGAGTATGAAAGAAAAGGGGGGTCAGCGCTGGATTGGAGGGCGGCATATGATAGTGTGGAACAGGAAGCATTGTGGAGTATAATGAGGTGTCAAGGGTTTGGGGAGGAGATTGTGCTTTGGGCGCATACTTTGTATCAGGGAGTGGGTATGTGTGTGTACATAAATGGGAGGGTGTGCTAGCGTGTTCGGATGGGCAGGGGATTGCAACAGGGTTGTCCGCTTTCACAACTGTTATTTGCCTGTTTACAGGACCCATTTTATAGGGGGGTGGAGCTGTGTGTGAAGGAGTAGTGGGGGAGGAACTGGGTGATGAGAGACCTGGCATCGTTGGTTATGTTGATGATACAAAGGTCCTCGTGCGTGGGGGAGTAGGGATTGGAGGGTATGGGGAGGGACATGGATGTTTTTGGGGAGGCAACGGGTATGAAAGTAAATGTGGATAAGTCGAAGTTCATGGGGACTGGGGATTGGGATTGGATGGTAGGTGGGGGTGTTAGTGGGAGGTGGTGTGTAGTGGGTTGGGTAAAGATTTGTGGAGTTGTGTATTTGACGAATGTGTGGGCAGCAAAGTAGGTTAATTCAAGGAGTGTTGTAGATCGCGTGCTGGGGAGATTAGATGGTTTTTGGCTGACTCATCTAACACTACACCAAAGGGTAACAGGGGTCAATGTGCTTCTCTATAGCAAAATGTGTCACATGGCAGTGCTGTACCCTTTGGTGCCGAGGGATGTTCAGCGATTGTTGAGTAGGGTTTTCCATTTCATTTGGGGATCGAGATGTGATTATTTAAGAAGGGAGGTGGTAACGGTCCCAATATGCCAGGGCAGGCTGGGGTTAATTCCTTTGGAGTGCAGATTGAAGAGTGTTTATATGAAGCATGGGTTCTTGCAAGTGGGTGGGGTTGGGGGGATAGGCAATGTGCACGAGGCTATCCGGGGGTGGTGGAGGGGTTGAGATTTGCAGGAATGTGAGGCCATGTTACGCATTTTAATGCTTGTTAGGAATCCAGTGCATATAAAGGATGGGGTCATGGAGAAGGTGGAGAGGCCTAGGGAGGCGGCTGCCGTGGAAGGGGCGTACCCGATGTATTCATGGAAGGACGTTTGGGGTCGGTTTAAGAGATTGCCCATAAGGCTGCATGTGAGGGAGGTCATGTACCGGTTCCTTCATGGGGTCTTGCTGTCGGGGGTGGTTTCACGTAATAGATTAGGGAAGGGGGTGCCGAGAGTGTGGGGATGATGAAACAGCTTTTCACGAAGTTTACTTTTGTGAGCGTCTAGGTGTTGTGTGGGAATGGTTGGGACAAGTAATCCATTTTGTGGGGGGAGGGGGGGAGAGCTGTCTGTTCTGAGAGAGCTAAGTTTAGATGTGGGTGGATTGGGAGTATGAGTTCAGAAAGCTGTGGCGTGCTTGGTTACGGATTTTATTTTTCTCTTGGACAATGAGAGTTAAAGGAGTGGTGGAATGTAGGATGGCCCTAGCTGCGATCTTTTATAGGACGAAGTGTTATAATAGAGACCTATATGGGGGGAGGTTGGAAAGGGATTTTCCGGTGGATTACAGGGACTTCATGATGAGGGATTTATGGAATTTAAAGGGATGTCAGGGGTAACGATGGGCTGGTCTTCCGGGGATGGGGGATGCTGATGAGTGTGCCAAAGCAAGTAGGTGTGATTGTGTGTGTGGGGTCAAGGATGTATGGGTTATGGATGGTTGTATTGTCAAACCTGTGAGGCTATTTGTTTTTAGTTAGGGTACCTTGAAGGGACCTAGCATATGGAAAGGGAGGGTCTCTCTTATTCTCTTGTATGTGTTATGTTCTGAATAGAGTTTGTGGGAGAGTGGTCATTGGCTATGTTGGGCTTTGCCTGGTGTGTTCTCTGGGTTCATGTCAAACTTGTGGTTGTCATCATGTGACATGGGCATGTTGGGCTTGAGAGCTCGTAATGACCCTCTTAATGTAATAAGTATGAATGGTGTTTGTGCTTGTAGGTGTATTTGCGTTTTTTGTTGAATGTGCATATACTGCCCTGTGGACATGTTACATGTGTTCCATGCTTATCGCGATTGTGTTGTTACATCTCTTCTTATTGATGTACTATGTTATAACTGTTTTATGTAAGCACATATTGCTTTATTTGTTTGTTGATGTACTGTATATTTTCTTTATGAATTGCCCTGGCACGCAGGGTTATGTTTGGATTGTACTAGCATTTTCTTACTATTTTATATAACGTACTCATCCTATGGATGGGGGCGGAATGTTAGACGTATGATTTTTTTATTAAGTTATGTTACTGACTCATACGGCTTCTGGTGAGGCGAGCCTGTGTGATTGTAGGGAACTTACTGTAATGGGGGGTTAGCTGGGTAAGAGTGTGTATTTTGTTTTATATTTAGTTTATGGTGTAGGTTATTTCACTTATTGATTAATGTGCAGGTTGTACATTACCGACATATAGTGAATGTACTTCTTATCTTACTGTGACTTGGTCATATGTCAAGATATGTTATGTTACCATTGTATACCCGAAGAGATTGTAGATTTAATGCATATTTTTAAAATACATTATGGACCCTCTTACCGGGGTTGCCTGCATGTTATGTTCTTGTTGTGTTCTTGTGTTTGTGGGGATGATTTCTTTTCCCATTCTTCTTCATGTTACGTTTTGTTATATGCGATACTTTTAAAGTGTCTGTTAACATTCAGTGTTGTGATAATATGCTATTGTTTGTCCTGAGGGATTGCGTTTCATAATTTATTTATTTTAAAAGTGCATCAGCCCTTGTTTAAGGGGTTTTATGTTTGTTATGTACTGTATTTTAAATAAAATTAAAAAAAATAGGGAGAGCGCCCTTTCATGGGGAAACCACGCCATTTTTGCTTCTTGCGTTGCTTCCGTTCAAGTGAGATTTTCTGAATGTTGCTTTTGGACCCAGCAGCCGGGCAGTCAGACGAGTCGGCATTCTCATGGATATATTTATTGCTTAGTCAGTGAAGACAGTCAGGTTTTTTTTTAAGTTTTTCAATCAATGGCTTTAGTCAATAATTTGCTGAATTAGTCAAGTAAAATACAGCTAATCTTTCGCCTCAGTTTATTTATTGGTCTTATGACCTTCGTAAGAAAAGTGGTAGTTTTTATTCGACCAGCTAAAGTTATTTGTTAGTACAAGATTAGAGAAATGTGTAGTTTTTTCTCTATGGTAGTATAAATTGGTAAGCAATGAAAGAGGTAATCATACTTGACATGATATGAAGAGCGGTAGTATAAGAGCTACACTGTTAATCAAGATGGATATTACCCGTCATGGCAGTAAAATCAATAAAACAAGTTAATAAATTAAACCATATTATATAATACTTATTCGTAGACAGATAAATACATTATGTAACGTAATATTCGTAAACTGGCAAAACATTTACTATCACATACACAGGAAATTCTTTGCATATCAGTGAATTTCATACTTTGTACTCACTGGATAAAAATCTAATTTCTGAGTTAAACATAACTAAGAAACTGATGCATTATTTTTATTATTAAGAGATGAAAACGCTGTATTATTCTTGGTTATTATCCCTCCTTATAAAAGCATATTATATTGTCGTAATCATTAAATTGTCTTAAATCTTTACTTACATTCACTCACTCTATGTCTATTTCGTAGTTTTAGAATCTCTCTTTTAGAGGGTATTATTAAAGATCTCGCTATTCCCCCATCTTTACTCTCCTTTCCCCATCCCTCCTCTTTTCCTCACTTTCACTCTTCAGTTTTTTCATATTACCTCTCTCTTCACATCTTTACATAAAGTGTATCCTGGGCTACACTTAGGGTAAAACCATACATTTCATCAGTTTATATTCCGTAAATACACCTTTGTCTCCTACATCTTAGAATATACGGAATTCCACTATATTTTTTTATTAATTCTAGAAATGGGAGCTCCGTTTACTCCAAACTTCTTTTTGATCTCCATATCTCAGGAAAGTGGACTAATTAATTAATAGTCCAGCAGAAAAAAAGCAGCAATCATAATTTCAGTAGCAACTGAAGCAGTCATGGTTGTAGCAGACACGGTTATAATAATACAGTACTGAAAGTGAAAAAGTTTTGTATATACATTTGAAGAGAGTTGTGTAAAGGAAGCCCATTTCTACTTCAGCTGCAAGACTGACAACAGAGTTTTTGACAAGCACACTTTACCAGTTCCTGGAACATGGCTACAGTTTGTGGGTTGGCATTCCACTGTACAACAAACTTCACTTCAGGGAAGGGATTTGGTTCTTGAACTAGCAGATCACTGGCAGATACCCAGTTCCTGCCCTGGTGGTAGAGAGGAATCCGAATCGTCGGAACCATCATTAAATTCTGATTTCGTTGGCATAACAACTTCTTTCTGAGGTGGTTCATCGAACTCGTGTTTTTTTCCATACACCTGAATAATGAAGTGATCAAAGGAACTGAAGAGCCGACTTTTAATCTTGAATTAATTAAAGAGCTGGAAGGAACCCATACCACTCAATGACATCATCATGGCAATTCTAGAAGGCTTTTAAACAAAAGATTTTTGAAGAGCTTCTCACGACAAAAGTAAAATCAGTCTGTGACTGCAGCAAGGAGTGGAAGGGCGCTAAATAATAATAATAATAATAATAATAATAATAATAATAAGTAATAATAATAATAATAATAATAATAATAATAATAATAATAATAATAATAATAATAATAATCTTTATTTCTGAATAAGTGCATTATACAAATGAAATAGAATAGTTGATATTCCTTGCATAATTATTAGGAAGTCCCTTGTTAAGCATAACATTTGGGTAGCCTTAAAGTTAACTTATAAGTATTGGACTATTATTCAATTAAGTTTCCTTGGTTTTAAATTAGCTTTCAATCTAATTAGTAAATGTAGAATTTAGGTCAAATGAAAGAGGTACTTTTTAATTATTCGTTTTAAGCAAGTGGTAAACTGAGAACTTTTAGCATTTTCTGGAATTGCGATACAAATTTTAGGACTTTATTCTCATGAAGTTCGTACATAGGTATGTCAAAGTTCTATGTGAAGTTCTCTAGAACTAGAGTGGGTGACTATTTTAATGGCTGGTTTCTGTTGGACAGACGCAACAAGTGAAGTAGGGATAGATTAATGACCAACACAGAAGCAGAAATATTTCTTGAGGAACTTCGTTGCGTATTTTAGCTAGAATGCTCACAGTTATGGAAACTGTCTTTGATATATGTTGAACTTCAGGTCACAGTTAAGGTATTTCTAAGAATTTTCCCTCGCCCTTTCTTACAATGTCAGAATAATTTATTTTTCCTCTGTATTGAGTAGTTTTAACTTTATTTGATAACAAGATGAGAAAGTAAATTTCTGGTAGCCATCCAGGAAAACTGGATCAGGAATAAATATGACGAATGCTGTCTTCGCCAAACAGGACTTTTTATATAGATGAAAAAATAATAGTGTGGCTAGGACGCTACCCAGCGACACCCCTGTGTTGATACTTTGGGTAGGTGAGACAATGTCATTGACTATCACATGATCACGTCTCTTATCAGAAGCCATCATGTTATAGTTTCAGCCGCAAAATATTGTGGTCTATAGTGTCAAAAACTCTTCTTACATCAATAAAGGCGGACCATTACTTTATAGAGCCGAATAGAGAGTCAAGCATCTTCCGTACTGCATCATTTGTACTTTTTCCTGGCGTGAAGCCAAATTAGTAAGGGTTAAATATATTGTGTTTAGTGAAAAATACATATATTTATTGCATTTTACCTTTTTAAAGATTTATGTTAATAAAGATTCGGATTAATAATAATAATATCTTTATTTACTACAAGTACATGTACATGGTATACAGGCCTAGCTGACAACAGTGACATACTACTATATAGAAAGCCCCTTGTTATGCTCCGCATGTCGGGAAAATTAGGTCAGTGTCCCAGGATGCGACCCACATCAGTCGACTAACACCCAGGTACCCATTTTACTGTTGGGGAACATAGACAACAGATGGAAAGAAACACGCCCAATGTTTCTACTCTGGCTGGGAAACGAACCCAGGCCCTCGCCGTGTGAAGCGAGAGCGTTAGCCACCAGGCCACCAGGCCACCAGATTTATTAAACCGAGCTGCAGTGATAGGTGATAACACATGGGCAGTTCTTTTATATGAATCGTGGTTTACTGTCTATATTACCTGTCATTTTTAGAGCACCTTTATTATTGAAGTTACCTCATTATGAGAAGTCCTTAAGTTTATTAACTTTATCAGCCAAATGGATGGGAGGTTCGTTTGATCTGGTAGGTATAATTTATTTGGTCTTGCGAATTTTAAGCGAACCCAGGATACTGTTGTTTAGCCAAGGACTATTTAGCCTCTTAGTTGGGAGCTGAACTGATTTTAATGGACAATATTTATTAAACAGGCAATGAATTTCCGAAGGAAACATTAAACTCATGAATAAATGTTGTTGAATTATTGCTGCCAATCAAGGGCACTTATAGAAACATTAAAATTATTTATTGATAGCTCTTCATGGAGCCTGAATGAAATATTTTAAGTGTCTGTAGGTAAATTAGATGTGTTGGTTACTATGGAGGATGAGAAATGATCATTAATATTATCGAAGATTATACCAGTTCTTGGTATATATGGTCGAGGAAAAATTCAGATGACTCAATAATAGGTCTGATTTTGGTTATTAAGGCAATAACACTCTATTTGGTTATCTTCTGATTGAAAGAGGTTAATGTTAAAGTCAACAGAGATTACTAAATGATGCATGTTAAATTAATTATTCATTATTACTGTAGGTCTGTGAGGCGGTTATCCCAAGAGATGACTATGTTAGTATGTGGAGCTGCATAGAGCACCTGTCGGAGAATTCGTGTCATGGGTGATTTGGTTGCTCTTTAGTACAAGTCTCATACCTTTGCCTCAAATCTTGAATGTGGCAGCGAATCAATGGTGGTTGGTAGTGTTAGTCCACTCACTCCTCTAGAAGTCTTCAACATTTTGTCCAGTTGTTCGTGACTTTGGTCTAGAGCAACACTGAAAATTGTTTCTTCGATTGTCTCATACCAAGAATCCTTAATTGAAGGAGATTAAAGTTTTGTCTGGTAATCTAAGATACGAAGAGAAACCCAGCGAGCATATTTACTTTAGCATGATTGGAGAAGAAGAAAAAAGACAAGTGCAAAGAACGGCAAAATTTCAGATATAAATAGAATCATCTTTCCCTTTGGAAAGATGAAAGAAGAAAAGTGAAAGTTGGTAGAGCGACTGTTCCCTGGAAGCACCGCATTTTACAAATAACAGCTCTTGTTTATATGCATCATATGCATCATGGAGAAGCATTGTCTAAGTAATATGTACAACGGATGGGAAAACTTTGATTTTGTTGCATTTGTTACTATTTGGATGGCCTAGGCTGTTGTTCTAGTTGCTACTCCGCTTTTAGCAATAACTGATAACCAACCAGACCCTTGTAGATCATCAGTATATATTAAGTAAAGCTCTTCAATATATATCACGTAGAGCTCTTCAAATAGAATCTTTCTAACATTACGATTTTTTGAGGGTAAACCAATTAAATACTTTCATCTAAGCATTTACTGGCTAGTCTACAGTGACCACAGGCACCTGTCCTAGGTTGAGGTAGTTTGTGTTCTTAATAACCAACTGTATAGCATGAAGGAACATTGCCGGGTTATTTGATGACTGTTTAAAAAGCTGTTAGAGAACATAAAAGAAAGAGACAACTTCAGTTGTATGGGCATCATGATGAGCAAAGTGATACATGGGTCTTCATTCTCCTTCTTTTCATCTTCAGACATATAAGCCTGAAGATGAAAAGAAGGAGTTGAGAAACTGCTGTGTATTCAAGAGGCAACGTTATTTTGTTGAAGCCACTTTCTGAAATTGGTGTGTTTTTCTTTTGCCCTTCAGAGTACTGTGCGACTGTAACATTGAAACTGCGGTGGAATATAACAATTCCCAACACAAAGTTAAATGTTGATGTTGATCAATGTTATCGACTGAGCAAGCTTGACTTCATAATATTGAACACGGTTCCAAGTAACTGACAACAAATTTGTTTACAGCCTCATGGCTTCTGAATAGTAAGCGGAGGAAGTGACCAATATAAAGAGGTAATGATGTTTCCTATGACATGTAACGTTTCTTTGCCACCACACTATTGTTCAAGATTATTAATTGTGAAGTGCAGAGCGCTGACTGCTGTTCTTCAATGTTCGTATCACTTGATGGGTCGCAAGCAATGTTCCCAATCAGATATTTCAGTGCTTTAGTCAATGATGATTGTTGGTATTAAAATGTGAATCCATGCTTCTCCAAAGAGAATACATTCTTGTTATCACTGCGTCATTTAAATGCAGCTTTAACGAGTGGTTTGTAGTTCATGGACGCAGAGTTTTCAATACTTGATGTCGTAACTAGATCTTTCATGTTTCCTTGGTCAGTAGCATAACTTTCGTTAAGAATCCAAGATCCTTTCGAAGAATAGGGTAACTCGGAAGCACCACGTTCTTCATCTTAATGCGACACATTCCATTACGATTTCCATGGAACTGCTTCAGGTAGCTGCCTACAGGTCTTACAAAGAGAATTGGATTCTTCCGGCTGGATTTTCCTTATCACTCATAGGCAATACTTCTTCTAAAGCACGGTGTTGAGCAGTGTTTTCAGTTATTCTGTTTTCCTTTCTTGTATCGGCGCCGGATCTCCACAATACAGCTTGTGTGGTATTTAAGCTAGTTTGCCTCAAGATCACCAATTACAGTACTGTGGATAACACTGACTTCTCCTTCACTTTATCGGTAAATCTGACCTTCTGGAATTGAAGAAGGGGTCAATTTCAGGTGCCCTCTTTGTTAAAGAACAAAAGATAATTTCTGCATCCCTTCTGATCTTGGCGTTCTTAAGTATGATATTTCTTCTCCTGATCTCGATGGCAGAAAATATTGCAACCTGTCCTTTCGAAAATTCCATTGACAATTCTTGTGTTATATGGAATTCTGATTGGTGGGGACTTAATCAGAGAATAAATCAAATGTGAGTCATTCTACAACAACTCTAGGAGATCGGCATTATTGTGAGTCAGTGTGAAAGATTTCATATGCCAAAAGACTTTACTGAGAGCTAGACATGTAATGTCACTTTCATATGCTCCCTCACAAATTAGATGTCTAAACCAATCAGTCACAGCAAGTCATTATAAAGAATCCGTGAAAGGGACAATCGCATTCAATACTCTGACTCAACCTACAGAGTATCAATATGGGAAATGTGGATCCACATAACATAGGTGACGTAATCTTTATCTAGTCTAACAAAAAAAAAAAAAAAAAAAAAAAAAAAAAAAAAAAAAAAAAAGGCAGATAAAAATTGCGATTTTGGCTTAAATGTCAACACTCTTCTTGACGAATAAGGCATGCGAAAAATGGTGTATGTAGTATCTTCACAAAAATCATTCGGAATCTAACGAAAAAAATGTATTTCATTGTGTTTGTTTATTATTAATTTATGGTAAAATTATCTAAAATATATTTACTTGGATTAGGCTAAATTAAATATCGCTTTTCATAATAAGGTTAGGTAAGTTTTGTATGGTTCCTTTCGTACAAAATTATTAATTTTTACATTAACATACATTAAAAAAATGTATCTTTAAAGGTATAAGGGAAAATTTGAGAAAAGACTTAATTTTAATGAAATTCTTGCTAATTAACCAATTTTACCTACTCGGCACGACATTATATATATATATATATATATATATATATATATATATATATATATATATATATATATATATATATATATATATATATATATATACATATATATATATATATATATATATATATATATATATATATATATATATATATATATATATATATATATATATATATATATATAAGTTTACTGAGTATACCAGGAAAAGTGTACGGTAGGGTTATTATTGAAAGAATTTTTTTTTTATATTTTATTTAAAACAAATACAGTTTAACATAAAAATAAAGAAACAGTATGGATCTCAATCAAATTAAGTGACAAAACGGATTGCACCTATATGCTGGCAAGATATTGCTGCCAAACATACAAGAACTTACGGCAATAACATAACTAAAAAAAATACTGTCACAGGGTCATGAATTGACATATATACACATTCATTAATGCAAAACCTTGCATATATATACCTTGTACATATAACATGACATCTGACAAAGGCTCAATACACTTGAACATAAAATATACAAAGAAGTTATGTCAGTTAAATCCCATCCTTCGCATTAATCAAAAAACCAAAACCTAACATCATAATCTTACTAGAACATCTACATACGTATCCCTAACAATACAGCTTTACATATACCAACATACGAAAAAAAAAACATAAACCGTCTAGATATGTCTGTATACCATACAGACTAAAACTTAACATCAAGAACTTAGCATTGACACCAAACCGGTATCAGGGTACAGACCATAATTATAAACTTTAAAAAGAATCGAGTCATACATATATAAAGTATTACATAACGTCTGACCCATGACAAAGGCTCAATACAATAGGAAGGGATATATACACACACCCACACACACACACCCACACACACACCCACACACACACACCCACACACACACACCCACACACACACCCACACACACACACCCACACACACACACCCACACACACACCCACACACACACCCACACACACACACCCACACACACACCCACACACACACACCCACACACACACCCACACACACACACCCACACACACACACCCACACACACACCCACACACACACCCACACACACACACCCACACACACACCCACACACACACACCCACACACACACCCACACACACACACCCACACACACACACCCACACACACACCCACACACACACCCACACACACACCCACACACACACCCACACACACACACACACACACACACCCACACACACACACACACACACACACACACACACCCACACACACACCCACACACACACGTACACACAAAAAGTTTCACAAAAACACATTAATCAAATGCACTGTAAGCACAAAGCAAAACAGTATCTAAGTATATCTTATCGTGCAATACATACAAACTAAAACACACTTCATGTCGCAAATAACTTATTACTCAAGAATCATGTTATACAAGACTGATACACATCAAATTATACATAAAAAAATCTACTATATTATACCTACATTCTGAAAAGTGTTATATCTAACATAATGAGACCTTGAGCTCTACATCCACACTTGGCTGCCATAAAGTCTCAATGAAAACCAGGAAACCATTCCAAACCCACATTCACAACACTCTCACGACCCCTCCCCCCCCAAAAAAAAAAGAGGCGAGCCCGTTGTGACCCCCTGACTCCCTCCAACCTATGAAAACCCCTTCACTCACTCACAGATTTAAGAAAATCCCTAACGTTAGCATTCTATACCCCTCTGAGAAAGCCTGATCTCACCTCCTCCCATACAAATCTCTGTTACGACACATCGTACGATAGAACGTTACCGCAAGAACCTTTCTTCTCTCCTCACTATCCCCTCTCCCCCTCATCACCCACGACATATATATATATAATCTACCATGATATAATCTAAAGCTCTTATGACACCCTCGTCTAACCCACCCGTATCTAGACTTAAAGCACGCAGAACCGACACCCCACGGCCCCCCACCCTCTGTACCAACCTACTTAACCAGCACCTAACCTCCTCTAGCCCTTCACAAAAGTAAACTACATGGAACGCAGTCTCATCCCCTCCACAGATACCACACCCCCCACCCTCTACAACCTATCTGTTTCGTAGTATCTCACCAGACGGCAGGATTCCATGCAGGAAACGAAACATCACCTCACGCGCCCGAGGGTTTAACTTCATTTTACTAAATCTAAACCAAATACTCTTCCATGCGTACATGGGGAATAAACCCTCAACTGGGATAACGCACCTACCTACAAGTAACCTACACAAAACCCTTATACGAACCTTTCTCAGTTCCTTAACCAACATCACAGCCCTCAAAACGATTTCGCATTCCCTCAACTCCATTCCTCGATACCACACACCCAGCCTGTCGTGTATCATTCCCAACTGCCCCGCGTTCACACCCTCACGCAACACTTCCCATTTAATAAACACACATTTAGCCCTCCGTCTCAAATCCATCAACCCCAACCCACCCTGACTTACAGGTAACATTACAACTTCCCTCCGTAACCAATCACAACGTGAACCCCACAAAAATTTGTACACCCGTCTTAGAATTCCCGCAATCGCTGTCCCTGTAATTGGGAACACAGCTGCAACATGCCAAATCTTACTATACAATAAAATGTTTACGACTATCACTCGCTGTATAAGAGTTAGGTGCTGGGGTCTCAGAACACCTAGACGCCCCACGATCCTTTCCAATAAACTATCCGAGTTTTCCTCCCGCGCCGCAACCATGTCATCCTTATAAATAATACCACAAATCTTTAAAGACATCGCCCATTCTTTAACAACATTACATCTCCCCCCCACACCCCCCACCCAAGAACCCAACCCCATGCACCTTGACTTCGCACTATTTACCTGCATACCCGTGGCACTTCCAAATAATTGCACAACCTCGTCCAACACTCCCATTGGCATCCCTTCACGAATGAGCACAGTGGTGTCGTCAACGTATCCAATTAAACCCGGCCAGGCGCTCCCACCCCCCACACTTCCCTCACATGGCATACATAAGCTGCGGTCAACCATTCTATAAAAGGGGTCCTGGAAACACGCAAACAATATTTGGGACATGGGGCATCCCTGTCTAAGGCCTCTACCCATTGCAATATCCCCCCATACACCCATTAATCTGTATCCTCATTTTCGCCCCCTTGTATAGCGTATTTACCCACTCGACTATTTCCTCCCCAAAACCCTGTCTCCTAAGTATAACCTGCAAAGCTCCCCTTTCCACTCTATCATTTGCTCCTTGCCAATCTAGAGCCAACAAAGCCGCCCCTTCACCCCCACCCTTAGCTTCCACATAACTTCTCGGTATCCCATGTCCTTCAATCATCGACCTTCCCGGCAACCCAAACCGAGATTTTGACACCACCCTTCCCACAACACATTTGAACCTATTACCTAAAATTTTTGCGAACACCTTATAGTCTGCATACAGCAGTGATATGCCTGGGTACTCCCTAAGGGTGGGCTGCCCCTTGACCTTCGGGACCAACACTACAACTGCTGTTACCTGCTTCTCCCCCAACGTACCCTTCTCCTTCATAAGATTAAATAACCTAACTATAAATCCCCTTATTAACGTCCAATGTTGTAAATAAAATTCTACTGGGAGACCGTCAATACCCGGCGCTTTCCCCTTCCTCATTCCCCTTAACGCATTCTCTATTTCCTCTGCCGTAATAGTCCCACCTAAAGCCTTTCTATCACTATTTCCTAAATTACACGTCACATACGTACACACCTTGTCCAACGCCACGTCACCCCCCCCTCCCACTATTCCAGTACTTCTCGTACCAAGCCTCCGCATAGGCACACATCCCCTTCGTGGTTCGTATCTCCTGCCCTTCTCTATAATTCCCAACCATCTCCGTTACCTCTAAACATGGGATAGCTGTCACCGCCTGTCTTTGCTTTTGATGCCGCAAAACACACGCTGACGGCTTGTCGCCCCAAAGCACCTCTTCCACCCCTGCCTGCACCCTTACAGCTTGAAACCTTTCATTTTGCAACACCCTCAACCTCCCCTTTATTTCAGCTACTTCATCCACAGGAAAATTATTCCCACCCACCCCCCGCCCATAGCAACCTCTTAACCTATCATCTAAATAGTTAGCCAGTCCATATTTTAAATTATTAATACGTTTTCCTTCTCTCACATAAAACTTTCTAATCCTTTCCTTTGCAACACTATCCCACCATGTCACAATGTCATCCACTCCCTGTTCTTCCACACTAAGCTCCCTCCATAGGACTGAAAACCCCTCCAACCCCTCCTCATCACCTAATACACTTATATTTAATTTCCAATAACTTCTATGTATGTCCGCGAGCGTCCCCCACCCAACCTCCACCACCACTGCCCTATGATCTGACATTGTAGCCTCCACAGTACTGAAAGATTTCACATCCACTCCCTGAGAAAGGTACACTCTATCTAGTCTCGCAGCATATCCACTCCTAACAAACGTATATTCAGTCTCCCACACCGCCCCCCCGAAGACATCACGTAACCTAACATCCCTTAATAAATCCCTAAGAGCCACAGACATATATCCAGCCCCTTTTGGGTCCACATCAGCCACCCTGATTACACTATTCCAATCCCCACCAACAATTGCTACCTCTAGCAGTGCACTTAAGAAAAACACAAGATTCTCACACACAAAATCATTCTTTACCTTGATGTTATTTTCTGCCGGCGCATACACACTCACAAAAGACACACGCTTACCCATCCACCACCCATCCACACGCAACACCCTCCCTCCCCCTCCTCCCTCGCTTCTCTGTAAAACAAACAGGCTCGTCTTCCTTATTAAAATTCCCACACCACCTTTTAGACGGGGAGATGGCAGGGTAACTACTCGAAATCCTGCCACCTCCAACACCCTACCCTCTTTAAAATTGTGCTCCTGCAGGAACACAACATCCACTCTAGATTTGTTCAGGAAATTACAAAACCAATCTCTCTTCATACCGCTACATAACCCATTAACATTTACAGACATACACCTAAGGCCTATTAAAGTTTCCACCCCTGCTTCCTCTCATCACTCTTTACAACTCCAGAGCTTGAATTTAAGTTTGACACCTTCAGAGTGCTCTCTTTCCCTCCCCCCTTCTTCCGGTGCCTCCTATCATGGCTACCACCACCTACACCACTACCTTCACACTTCACCTCAGTCTGTTTCCCAGGCCTTTGTACAGGTGTAAGGACGTCATCAGAATCTGACGTAGCCGCCCTCTTTCTCGTGACCGTCATGTTACACATATCTTGATCAGATGTTGCCTCTCGATGAACCTCCACCTCTACCTGAGAATGGTTTAATGATTCAACGGAAGACTCCTAACCACCATCACGTCCCAAATTATCATGTCTCCGACTTTCTGGAAGCGATGGCTCTCCGATGACACCACGCCCTGATGTAACGTCCCTCTCTGGTGGTGACAAAGTCTTCAACACCTCCACCAATTCTTCCTCAATCTCGAGAACCTTCTCCTGTAATTGCTGCTCCTCCTTATCCACAGGAGACGATACCTGATCAGGCAGCTGGGGGAGGGACTCCAACTCACCGCCAGTCCTGTGTGCCCGATCCCCTATCTCGCTCCACAAAACACCACGCCCTCCATCCGATGTTTGTTTTTCACCTGCCACCTTTGAAGCAGGGGCTGCGACATCCACCACAGGTCCAGGCACACGTCTTCGCTTGTCACAGGTCGCCGCTATGTGATCATACTCACCACATAGGCGGCATGTACGTCGTTGTCCTGGGTACATTACCATTACCTGCGTCCTGAAATCTTGTAGATACACATAGGACGGTATTGGGTGCCTCAACGTCATTTTGAGGTTGAAAGAATCCTCTGGATAACCAGTATAGGCACCTGCCGCCCACGTACCATTTTGAGCATAATGCACCGTCCCATATGTCTCAAAAACTTTCCTTATATCCGCCTCGTCCGCCTCAAAGGGAACGTTGCGTAACTTGATCCACGTATGATGCCGTGAAACATCTATCAATCTTACACTGACAGCTGGTGTGACGCTAAGACTTACGTCCTGAAACCTGGTGACTAACGATTCATAAACCGTAGCTGATAGCAGTTTGACGAATATTCTTTGGCTTCCGTTTAATGCTACACCATACAAGTCACTATCTTGTGCGCCATATGTCTCCCGGATGATCTTTGGCAATAAGACTTGCGCAGAACTAGGCGTTATCGTTCCTTTAAGGAGCTCAATGCCTACAGTATTTATCCTGCATCTCAGACTAACCGCCATCTTGACAATCCCAGTGCACCTGTGTTGTTAACAGAGGCATGAAAGCACCACTTCACACCGCTGCAGCCAGGTAACTGACAAGGGAGCTCGCCTACAAACAGCAGAGGGGTGCAGAGCACAACCGCACTCTACCGTGGTCAGGCAGCGAATATTTGAAAGAATTAGAGGTAAGACAGAATGTAGAATTGCGGATGAGCAAGGAGGTTTTAGAGTGGGTAGGGGATATGTAGATCAAGTGTTTACATTGAAGCATATATGTGAGTTGTATTTAGATAAAGGTAAGGAAGTTTTTATTGCATTTATGAATTTAGAAAAGACATATGATAGAGTGAATAGGGGAGCAATGTGGCAGATGTTGTAAGCGTATGGAATAGGTGGTAAGTTACTAAATGCTCTAAAGAGTTTTTATGAGGATAGTGAGGCTCAGGTTAGGGTGTGTAGAAGAGAGGGAGACTACTTCCCGGTAAAAGTAGGTCTTAGACAGGGATGTGTAATGTCACCATGGTTGTTTAATATATTTATAGATGGGGTTGTAAAAGAAGTAAATGCTAGGGTGTTCGGGAGAGGGGTGGGATTAAATTATGGGGAATTAAATACAAAATGGGAAGTGAACCAGTTACTTTTTGCTGATGATACTGTGCTTATGGGAGATTCTAAAGAAAAATTGCAGAGGTTAGTGGGCAAATTTGGGAATGTGTGTAAAGGTAGAAAGTTGAAAGTGAACATATAAAAGAGTAAGGTGATGAGAGTATCAAATGATTTAGATAAAGAAAAATTGGATATCAAATTGGGGAGGAGGAGTATGGAAGAAGTGAAAGTTTTCAGATATTTGGGAGTTGACGTGTCAGCGGATGGATTTATGAAGGATGAGATTAATCATAGAATTGATGAAGGAAAAAAGGTGAGTGGTACATTGAGGTATATATGGAGGCAAAAAATGCTATCTATGGAGGCAAAGAAGGGAATGTATGAAAGTATAGTAGTACCAACACTCTTATATGGGTGTGAAGCTTGGGTTGTAAATGCTGCAACGAGGAGGCGGTTGGAGGCAGTGGAGATGTCCTGTCTAAGGGAAATGTGTGGTGTAAATATTATGCAGAAAATTCGGAGTGTGGAAATTAGGAGAAGGTGTGGAGTTAATAAAAGTATTAGTCAGAGGGCTGAAGAGGGTTTGTTGAGGTGGTTTGGTCATTTAGAGAGAATGGATCAAAGTACAATGACATGGAGAGCGTATAAATCTATAGGGGAAGGAAGGCGGGGTAGGGGTCGTCCTCGAAAAGGTTGGAGGGAGGGGGTAAAGGAGGTGTTGTGAGCGAGGGGTCTGGACTTCCAGGAAGCTTGCGTGAGCGTGTTAGATAGGAGTGAATGGAGACGAATGGTATTTGGGACCTGACGATCTGTTGGAGTGTGAGCAGGGTAATATTTAGTGAAGGGATTCAGGGAAACCGGTTATTTTATATAACCGGACTTGAGTCTTGGAAATGAGAAGTGTAATGCCTACACTCTAAAGGAGGGGTTTGGGATACTGGCAGTTTGGAGAGATATGTTGTGTGTTTTTATACGTATATACTTCTAAACTGTTGTATTCTTGGCACCTCTGAAAAAAACAGTGATTGTGTGAGTGAGGTGAAAGTGTTGAGTGATGAAAGTTTTTTGTTTTTGGGGATTTTCTTTCTTTTTTGGGTCACCCGAGACAGCCGACTTGTTGAAAAAAAAAAAAAAAAAAAATATATATATATATATATATATATATATATATATATATATATATATATATATATATATATATATATATATATATATATATATATATATATGTATATATATACATATATATATAAATATATATATATATATATATATATATATATATATATATATATATATATATATATATATATATATATATTTTTTATTATCACACCGGCCGATTCCCACCAAGGCAGGGTGGCCCGAAAAAGAAAAACTTTCACCATCATTCATTCCATCACTGTCTTGCCAGAAGGGTGCTTTACACTACAGTTTTTAAACTGCAACATTAACACCCCTCCTTCAGAGTGCAGGCACTGTACTTCCCATCTCCAGGACTCAAGTCCGACCTGCCGGTTTCCCTGAATCCCTTCATAAATGTTACTTTGCTCACACTCCAACAGCACGTCAAGTATTAAAAACCATTTGTCTCCATTCACTCCTATCAAACACGCTCACGCATGCCTGCTGGAAGTCCAAGCCCCTCGCACACAAAACCTCCTTTACCCCCTCCCTCCAACCTTTCCTAGGCCGACCCCTACCCCGCCTTCCTTCCACTACAGACTGATACACTCTTGAAGTCATTCTGTTTCGCTCCATTCTCTCTACATGTCCGAACCACCTCAACAACCCTTCCTCAGCCCTCTGGACAACAGTTTTGGTAATCCCGCACCTCCTCCTAACTTCCAAACTACGAATTCTCTGCATTATATTCACACCACACATTGCCCTCAGACATGACATCTCCACTGCCTCCAGCCTTCTCCTCGCTGCAACATTCATCACCCACGCTTCACACCCATATAAGAGCGTTGGTAAAACTATACTCTCATACATTCCCCTCTTTGCCTCCAAGGACAAAGTTCTTTGTTTCCACAGACTCCTAAGTGCACCACTCACTCTTTTTCCCTCACCAATTCTATGATTCACCTCATCTTTCATAGACCCATCCGCTGACACGTCCACTCCCAAATATCTGAATACGTTCACCTCCTCCATACTCTCTCCCTCCAATCTGATATTCAATCTTTCATCACCTAATCTTTTTGTTATCCTCATAACCTTACTCTTTCCTGTATTCACCTTTAATTTTCTTCTTTTGCACACCCTACCAAATTCATCCACCAATCTCTGCAACTTCTCTTCAGAATCTCCCAAGAGCACAGTGTCATCAGCAAAGAGCAGCTGTGACAACTCCCACTTTGTGTGTGATTCTTTATCTTTTAACTCCACGCCTCTTGCCAAAACCCTCGCATTTACTTCTCTTACAACCCCATCTATAAATATATTAAACAACCACGGTGACATCACACATCCTTGTCTAAGGCCTACTTTTACTGGGAAAAAATTTCCCTCTTTCCTACATACTCTAACTTGAGCCTCACTATCCTCGTAAAAACTCTTCACTGCTTTCAGTAACCTACCTCCTACACCATACACTTGCAACATCTGCCACATTGCCCCCCTATCCACCCTGTCATACGCCTTTTCCAAATCCATAAATGCCACAAAGACCTCTTTAGCCTTATCTAAATACTGTTCACTTATATGTTTCACTGTAAACACCTGGTCCACACACCCCCTACCTTTCCTAAAGCCTCCTTGTTCATCTGCTATCCTATTCTCCGTCTTACTCTTAATTCTTTCAATTATAACTCTACCATACACTTTACCAGGTACACTCAACAGACTTATCCCCCTATAATTTTTGCACTCTCTTTTATCCCCTTTGCCTTTATACAAAGGAACTATGCATGCTCTCTGCCAATCCCTAGGTACCTTACCCTCTTCCATATATTTATTAAATAATTACACCAACCACTCCAAAACTATATCCCCACCTGCTTTTAACATTTCTATCTTTATCCCATCAATCCCGGCTGCCTTACCCCCTTTCATTTTACCTACTGCCTCACGAACTTCCCCCACACTCACAACTGGCTCTTCCTCACTCCTACAAGATGTTATTCCTCCTTGCCCTATACACGAAATCACAGCTTCCCTATCTTCATCAACATTTAACAATTCCTCAAAATATTCCTTCCATCTTCCCAATACCTCTAACTCTCCATTTAATAACTCTCCTCTCCTATTTTTAACTGACAAATCCATTTGTTCTCTAGGCTTTCTTAACTTGTTAATCTCACTCCAAAACTTTTTCTTATTTTCAACAAAATTTGTTGATAACATCTCACCCACTCTCTCATTTGCTCTCTTTTTACATTGCTTCACCACTCTCTTAACTTCTCTCTTTTTCTCCATATACTCTTCCCTCCTTGCATCACTTCTACTTTGTAAAAACTTCTCATATGCTAACTTTTTCTCCCTTACTACTCTCTTTACATCATCATTCCACCAATCGCTCCTCTTCCCTCCTGCACCCACTTTCCTGTAACCACAAACTTCTGCTGAACACTCTAACACTACATTTTTAAACCTACCCCATACCTCTTCGACCCCATTGCCTATGCTCTCATTAGCCCATCTATCCTCCAATAGCTGTTTATATCTTACCCTAACTGCCTCCTCTTTTAGTTTATAAACCTTCACCTCTCTCTTCCCTGATGCTTCTATTCTCCTTGTATCCCATCTACCTTTTACTCTCAGTATAGCTACAACTAGAAAGTGATCTGATATATCTGTGGCCCCTCTATAAACATGTACATCCTGAAGTCTACTCAACAGTCTTTTATCTACCAATACATAATCCAACAAACTACTGTCATTTCGCCCTACATCATATCGTGTATACTTATTTATCCTCTTTTTCTTAAAATATGTATTACCTATAACTAAACCCCTTTCTATACAAAGTTCAATCAAAGGGCTCCCATTATCATTTACACCTGGCACCCCAAACTTACCTACCACACCCTCTCTAAAAGTTTCTCCTACTTTAGCATTCAAGTCCCCTACCACAATTACTCTCTCACTTGGTTCAAAGGCTCCTATACATTCACTTAACATCTCCCAAAATCTCTCTCTCTCCTCTGCATTCCTCTCTTCTCCAGGTGCATACACGCTTATTATGACCCACTTCTCGCATCCAACCTTTACTTTAATCCACATAATTCTTGAATTTACACATTCATATTCTCTTTTCTCCTTCCATAACTGATCATTTAACATTACTGCTACCCCTTCCTTTGCTCTAACTCTCTCAGATACTCCAGATTTAATCCCATTTATTTCCCCCCACTGAAACTCTCCTACCCCCTTCAGCTTTGTTTCGCTTAGGGCCAGGACATCCAACTTCTTTTCATTCATAACATCAGCAATCATCTGTTTCTTGTCATCCACACTACATCCACGCACATTTAAGCAACCCAGTTTTATAGTTTTTCTTCTTCTCTTTTTTAGTAATTGTATACAGGAGAAGGGGTTACTAGCCCATTGCTCCCGGCATTTTAGTCGCCTCATACGACACGCATGGCTTACGGAGGAAAGATTCTTTTCCACTTCCCCATGGACAATAGAAGAAATAAAAAAGAACAAGAGCTATTTAGAAAAAAGAGAAAAACCTAGATGTATGTATATATATATATGCATGTGCGTGTCTGTGAAGTGTGACCAAAGTGTAAGTAGGAGTAGCAAGATATCCCTGTTATCTTAGCGTGTTTATGAGACAGAAAAAGAAACCAGCAATCCTATATATATATATATATACATATATATATATATATACATATATATATATATATACATATATATATATATATATATATATATATATATATATATATACATAAATATAATGAAGTACGACCTCTAGAACTGTCCTGGGGACCCTCATCCTCAGAGAGAAGAATAAACTTGCTTCAGAGAAAAGTCGAGGTTCTCCCTGAAGCTGTTTGAGAATATTCTCCTGCCACCCCCTATATTTAATATATATTTTATTTAAAAACAAAATACATTGGCCAAACATTCACAAAAATACAACTGAAAGTAAAACAACCTAGACAACAACTCAGAGGTACATCTCGAATATTTCGTCCTACTTCCCGGCAGTGGGCTGTGCGCCCAGAATGCTGCATGCATTTCCTCTCTGGATCGCGACACTGAGTCTCTGAAAGAGGAAGCTGGTTGCCCTGTGGTCCTTGGTTTCTATGATGAGCTTTTCACCCACCTCTTTGAGGAACTTCAAAGCATGCTTGCCCCATGCTCCAAGGGTCTCTGACCCTATGGGGATGAAGTTATAGCAAAGGGGAAGGTCTTCATATTTGCGGATCTTCTGGGTCTCGTTGTGGCTGGCAGCTCCACCCCCTTCAGCTATGGAGTATGGCAAGTAGGTGTCTGCCAATGTGGCGGCACAGGTGTAGTCCCAGTCAATCTGCTTTCCATCCTTCCAGGGTAGCATAGTGGCTCCATCAGGACGCTTTTGACTTCCGTTAGACCTCTGCACTTGGGGTTCCCGTTGAGATGGGCAACGGGCTGTGGCGAGGCTTCTCTTTATGATGTCATCGACCTCCTCATGTCTGGCATACTTCCTTTCTGCTTTATGACACACGAGACCATGAAGTTCGAATTCATCAGCCGTCGCCCTGCCGCAAATACATCTATGTTCGGTAAGGATGGGGGCAGCTAGGCAAAGAGGGACACCAATCCGAGTGGCCTGTGGGTCGAGTCGAGTGTCCAGGGAGGAATTAGGAACAGCTAGAAGGAAATCTCCTGAGTGTGGTGCCTTCACCGCCAGGAGACAAGCTTTGTCCTCTCCTGAAGCGTTGGTGAGCATTGTGTTGGCGATTTTTTCCATTATCAGTTTGACCCAGTGGGACTGTTTGTGCTCTTTGGGAGGAGCTGGTCTACTGGAGGAGTATGCAAGGGTGCCCAACCGCATCGCTGTTTCAGTAAACCTGGGGTCTTGAGCTCCTACCACGTCTCAAGCGTTCGGGGACATTCTTCTTGACTAGTGCACTGGAAGCCAAACACAAAGACAGAAAAGCAGGTAAAGCTACGTGCGTTGCTTTGCGCACCCCTATACGTCCCAGTCGCACTGGGAGGGTTGCCTGATCCCATTGCTGATCTTCTAGTGACAGGTTCAGGGCTTTCTGAAAGGTTGATCTCAGGTGTGCGTCATATTCGTCGAGTGTTGGGTTGTCAGAAGAGGCTGCACACCTCAGGAAGTGTCTCTTGGCATAGTAAGACACCTTGTGAGGAGATACAGAGCATCATGGGCATCAAATTCGCTTATTCTCTCCTCCATTCTCATCACGTCATTCAGTTTTTACTTTAGGACAGTGTCAATGGCCTGGCGACTCAGCGGTAGTAGAGACTTCCGGGAGGATTCTTCGCACGGCATTGATTATTTCCTGGTTCGCTGTCATGATTTCACACTTAGAGGGATTTAGGATGATTCCCAAGTCTTCTCCCTGTGTTTTCACCAGTTGTAGGTCCTCTAACAAGGACTCTTCAGTACCTGCCAGAGTGCCATCATCCAGGTACCAGATGTTGAGCTCGCTGCATAGGCTGGAAGTTAGTTCTCTTACTGCCAAGCAGAAGAGAAGCAGAGCGAGTGGATCACCCTGCTGAACACCCTCTGATGAGAGAATTTCATGTTCTCCAAACAAAAGAATTGAGGGTTTGCTGTAGCCGGCTAAAATGAAGGAAAAAAGGCTGGGGAACCGATCCCAAACGGCAGGCAAAACAACATCTCTCTTCACCATATTAAAGACCTTGAGAGATCCCAAATCCCAGTTGATGCAGCTGGCGTAAACTGTCAGCTTCTAGGCGAATGTTTCTTACTGCTGCTTTGGCAACGAGAAGGCGAAGAGAGTTTCCAACAGCAATGGGTCTGATTCCCCCATCTTTCTTCTTCAAAGCACATAGTGAGTCTCCAAAAAAAAAAAAAGATTTAATTTCTTCTGGAGTATGGGATTCGCCCAGCCAGGCAGTTGTTGACGAAAGTTGTTAACTCGGTGAGAAGAATTGATGCAGATGTACCTAGCACTGGGTTTACCATTTCTTTGAGGCGTTGTGGTCGAATTCCAGTGTAACCTTCTGCATATCCTGCTGGAAATGACACATTCGCCTTATAGACTTCTGATTCTGGCAAAAATTAATTGTTCATTGATGGGGTCTTCCTCATGGTTGTTGTTGATGGCTATGGTGGCCGTGGTTGGATGCTTGTCTCATAGTGCTTGGGCTGTGGTCTTACCTTTGGAGGCTACAGTGTCGTCACTTGTAATTATTCTGATTCCTCCCACTGTATCACCTTCTTCGATTTTTTTGCTAACCTATGCGCAGAATTTCCTGTGCGCAGAAGTTTTCTTGGGTCTACCTCTGTGATTCCTGCGATGATGGGGCAGAGGGACACAATTATCCGTTCTTGGGTAGTTGCGCACTGCCTTGATGACTGATGTGGTTAGCAGTTTGCCTCCTTTTTCAGGAACTGCAAGACAGACATTGGGGAACAGGAGTAGGCTGCGACATGCTTTGATGGTGCCTCGGGCTTCTAAATTGGTGGAACTTCCATTAACCTGCATAAGACGGTCTGCGAATTTCCCTGCTGCATTTGGGCTAGCCGCTTCAGGGATGTGGGATAGGTTTCTGCTAGCAGAGGATTTGAATACCAGCAGTAGGTCATTGCAAGTGAAGAGGTTGTCATTGGAATTGTCATCTGCCTGTGGAGGTTGTGGGCTGCTCTATGCTGGGGGCATATGTGATCCCACACACCCATGGTGTGCACGAATAAGGCCATCCCTGTTGCGTGCTCGAAACACTCCACACACCTAACTTGTGTCTCTTCCTTCATTGTTGGGTGCACTGTTTCCCTGGCTTTGTGGCTGGCTGGCTGCATCATCTGCCATACCTCAAGCTCTGTGGTAAGCCCGGGCAGAAGGGAAAATGGCGCATGGCACATATCGCATGTGGTTCATGGTGGTGGTGGGGGAGAGGAGAGAGGTCTCCTGTCCTTGTGGTGGGCGGTGAAGGAAAGGGAGGTATATATATATATCTATATCTATATATATATATATATATATATATATATATATATATATATATATATATATATATATATATATATATATATATATATATATATATATATATATAAAATATAGGGAGGTACCACCTCTATAGCTGGACTGGGGACCTTCATCCTCAGAGAAGACAATAAACGTACCTCAGGGAAAACTCAAGGTTCCCCACGGAGCTGTTTGAATATTTTCTTCTCCTACCACCCCCTATATATTTTACATTCTACGTGAACATTTATTGATAAACAATACATGTGCAGAAAAACACAAGCATGAATACAATGGCACAACGTATTAAAGATCATGAATATTCTCTAGCTCCTCCGAAACCGGACGCGAGCCAAGTATGCAGCAAGCATTTCCCCTCAGGATGGCTATGCTGAGGTGCTGGAGCATGAAAGTGGCTGCCCTTGGGTCCCTGGTGGTGTCAATGAGTCTGGAACCCAATTTTTTGAGGAAACGTGTGGCATTTTTTCCCCATGATCCCAAGGTCTCTGATCACACTGGGACAAATTGATGCTGTTGGCTTATGTCCCTGTACTTGCTGATCTTGTACTCCTCCCTGTGGTCAGCAGCTCCTCTCTGTCACCCAACACTGTGATGGATATAGGTGCCAGCCAGCATGGACACACAGGTAAAGTCCCATGCTAAGAGCTTGTCGTTCTTCCAAGGATAGAAGGTGATCCCGTCGGGGTGGTTTGCTGGGTTGTGGGTATTGTTGGCTGCTAGTGATCGGGGCTCCCTCTCGGCTGGGGATCCAGCTGTAGCAAGGGTTCTCTTTATGATGTCGTTGACCTCATTGTGTCTTGCATGCCAGACCTTGGTTCACCGCAAATACACATATATTCTGTGTGAATTGGGGGAGCAAGGCATAGAGCCACTGCAATATGGAGGGTTTTAGGGATGAGTCGCATTTCCATTGCCGATATGAGAACTGTTTGGAGGAAGTCCCCGGAGTGAGGTGCGCTCACACCCTGGAGACAGGCAGTCTCACTATCTGAAGTTGCAGCCCTGAGAATGTTGGCAAGCACTTTATCAGCGATCGGGCCATCCCAGCTTGACTGTTTGTGAGCCAGTGCTGCATTAGAAATTGGTGCTGGAGCAGCAAGAGTCTCCCATTCAGTGATGGCACCAGCATAGCTAGGGTCCTGTATTCCTGCTGAGTCACTGAGGTTATCGGGAAGAATTTGTCTTATCAACTCATTTAATGCTATGGAAGAGGATAGGAAAGCTGTTAGAGCAATCTGGGAGGATCTGCGTACTCCTAGCCCCCAAACCCTGACCGGAAGTGAGGCTTGCAACCACTGTCCATCTTCAAGGGAAAGATTAACACACTCTCCAGCATGGTCTTTAGGAGAGAGTCATATTCCTTGGGTTTTGGACTGCTGAAGGCTGGGGAGAATCTCAGAAAGTAGGTAAGTTTTGGGATTGAGAGGCACCTGGTGAGTAGGTAGAAGGCATCATGTGAGTTAATGTCTTTCATCCTGCTTTCCATCGTCCGGACGTCTGAGACTTTTTTTTCTAGGATCAGATCAATGGCATTGGACCCAAGAGGAACACCAAAGTGTGCTATTGGCTGGATCAATGGCTCGTGCTCTTGGTAAAACGGCGCTAATATTCTGGATCATCTGTTGATTGGTAGAAACTATTTCACATTTGGTGGGGTTTAAAGAATGGCCCAGGCTTTCTCCCATGTCTTTAATTTTACTGATGTCCTCTAGGAGAGATTCTGTTGTGCCAGCTAGGGTACCATCATCCAGGAAACAGATATTGAGCTCGCTGGAGACTGCTTCTGTGACTTCCTTGATGACCAAACAGAATAGGAAGGGGGCGAGAGGGTCCCCATGTTACACGCCCTCACATGAGTCAATTTCATGGTCCCCAAACAATAGTTTGGAAGTCACACTATAACACGATTCTATGAAAGAATAAAGGGAAGGGAAGTTTCTATAAACTGCTTGGAGAGCAGCATCCCTTCTGACCGAGTTGAAAGCCTTGGTACAATTTGATCAAGGCTTTTTCATCGGACATGTTTTTGATATATACTCGTGCTGCATGGGCAGCTGCTTCACAGCCCTATTGAACGCCGAAACTGAGCTGAGTTGGATTCAGCAATGCAGCAGCATCTTGACTCACCCTTCTTAGGCGCCTGGGCTGGAGAGCACACAATGAGGCACCAAAGAAAAGGGGTCTGATGGCCTCTGGGACACTGCCAGCCAGGCACAGGTTGGAAAATTTGGTGAGTTCAGACAGCAGCCTCTCTGAAACCTCACCAAGTGCTGGATTGAGTATTTGTTTTAAGTGTTGAGGCTTTAAACCGGTGAAACCTCCTGCTGAGCCCTGTGGAAATGACATAGCAGCTTTATACACATCAGCATCCTGTAAGGTTAGATGTTCTTCGCCTGCTGCAATGTCAGGGAGGTCAATGTTGGTGCTGGGAGCCCTGGGTGGATGTTTGTCCTTCAGAGCTTGCGCCGTGCTGACGTCCTTGGGAGCGATGGTACCCTCACTGGTTATAAGCCTCAGAGCACCAATAGTATTACCCTCTTCTATTTTTTTGCTAATATGGGCTCTGATTTTTGAGGCGTCGGGTGTCCTGTTGTTGGCATTTGCCCGGCGGGTGTTTGTCGCCGTAGGGGGGAGACGGGCGAGGTTGTCATCCCTTGGGAATGCATTTATTGCCCTAATAACATGTGTTGCTAATGACTTGTCTCTCCTTGTTGGGACAGCCAACCAGGCATTGCCAAAAAGCAGCAAGTTGTGCCAGGATCTGTTGTTTGAAGGCGCATCGTTGACTTTCTTCAGAAGGTCAGTGAATTTGCTAGCAGCTTGGGGGCGAGCTGCTTTGGGGATGTGTGTCAGGGTCCTGGTGAATGTTAATTTGATTGCAGATTGAGGTCCTCTGTAGAGGTGAAGTCAGGGTAGCTGTCAGCGCTGTCTGCTGGGAGGGGGGTGTTGGTTATTCTCATTTGGAGCTCTCCTGGAGCCTAGACATCCATTGTGTGCACGGATGCTGCCAGTTGAGGGATTGAGTGCACATTCGCTGTAGCACACCCAGCAGATGCCTCGTGAACGACGGCTTTGGCTCTGTCGTGAAGATTCCCGGGAACCCACGACTACTTGTGACATTGCTGATATCGTGGGGGTGGGAGGGCGCCAGCTGTAGGGCGATGGGTGAAGGACAGCATGGATGCATGGGGGATGAGGGTGGTGGAGTAGGGAGCGGTGGAACTTGTAATTGGTGGGACACTAAACGGCAACACCCTTGGTCAGGAAGTCAGTGGCCCTAGGCTGGGATGAGGGGAGGGGATCAGGGATGAGGGTAGGGGATCAGGGATGAGGGGCGGAGGGAGTGGCCCTGTGTGTTCACTCAAGATGCACATCACTGACTAACTTTTGCTAATTGTTATACACTTATTGTTCCATTTAGAAAAAACCCTCGCCATTTGGCACACTAATTACCATGCTCACGCTATTAACCGAGGTGTTCTTCTGTTCGTTCCTCCTTTCTTATGAGTCGGGTGTCGTCGCACGTCAGGTGTTGCTTTGTTGTGGGATGTGATGGTGAGGTGCGGTCTGGACCCTTTATATGCCTTCCTTTGATGTATTACTTCTATAATTCCTTGATAATGTGAGAAGTCACGAAAGCGCTTGCAATTTCACTATTGTTTCACAGTGGTTGTTTTACACACACACACACACACACACATATATATATATATATATATATATATATATATATATATATATATATATATATATATATATATATATATATATATATATATATATATATATATATATATATATGCAAAACAACCACTGTACCACTGTGAAAGAGTAGTGAAATTCCAAGCGCTTTCGTGACTACTCATTGTCAAGGTGAGGTGAATAGTCACGAAAGCGCTTGGAATTTCACTACTCTTTCACAGTGGTTGTTTTGCATATTTTAAAATCTCCTGTTTACAGTGATCTTATTGCATATATATATATATATATATATATATATATATATATATATATATATATATATATATATATATATATATATATATATATATGTGTGTGTGAAATAAAATCACAGTAAACAGGTGATTTCAGAATATGCAAAACAACCACTGTGAAAGAATAGTGAAATTGCAAGTGCTTTCGTGACTTCTCACATTATCAAGGAACTATAAAAGTAATACATCAAAGGAAGGCATACAAAGGGTCCAGACCACACCTCACCATCACATCCCACAACAAAGCAACACCTGACATGCGACGACACCCGACTCATAAGAAAGGAGGAACACTACAGCAGGCTCGCTGACCCATCTAGACAGGACCTTCACGACATCCCACTAACAAAATATTCTACCCAAGAATTAAGATTTATTTGTCAAATGATTATTAAATTCTTCCCATATTTTATTAATTATAAATAAATCTAATTTATATAAACCAAAGGAAATATTCAAATTATTTTCAAAACTGCTTTTTATGAAACAAGATTCAATTATATTTCTGTCGACCATGGACTTGCTTGATACAACTTTCTCAACTTTTTGAAAATCAATTGGATGGTTAAAATCTCTCACATGAATAAATAGAGCATTGGAATCTTGTCCAGTTCTAATGCTATATTTATGTTGTTTTAATCTTAGTTCGAGACTTTTACCAGTTTGACCGTAATAAACTTTATCGCAAATTTTACCAGGAATCTTATAGACACATCCGCCAGCATTTTGGGGGGAATTCTTTATCAAAAGGTTTTTATTGTATCAAGACTTTTAAATACAACTTTAATATTAAAAGTCTTAAGAAGAAAAGGCATATCGACCAAGTTATCATGGTAAGGGAGAACCAACATATTTTTAGTTGAATAAGGCTGGTTGTCCCCTTTTGGATTGTAAAAAGTATTTCTAGCAATTTTAAAAGATTTATGAATTACGTTTCTTGGGTATTTCAGATCATCGGCTGTTTCATAAATTTTCGATATTTCTTCATCTATGAAGTCTGGACTACAAATATATATATATATATATATATATATATATATATATATATATATATATATATATATATATATATATATATACACATATACCGACTTAAGGGTAAATTTGTGGTGCGGATTTTGAATATGTCATCGGTTTTCCTTCATTGACACTTCCACTGCTATCACCTACGTTACATCCTAAACCCTGAATTTCTTAAACATCATACAACACAAGGTCAGGCAATATTGTAAACGGGAACATCTTCGCTATGTGGAACAGGTCTCCTTGCTGACTCCATCTCAGGATATTCCCACTTGATTTTCTTGTATAGACTGAAACCTTTCACATTCACCATACAGAAATATCAATCGTAGTGGTGATTTTTTGCTCTCTCCACACCTTAGGCACTTCAAAGCTTAAACTTTCTATTGGCCTATTTTTCCACTATCGTAAGCATTCTACACAAGTTTTGCAAACCATATGGGGAACCAATGACTTGTCTTGTTCTCCACGCGCTACTTCACACCCACTATAACGACAATTAGAGGCCTTGTGAGTATTGCAGTATCACCCTGACAATCATATGAAGTAGTTTTTTTTTTTTTTCGGTCGACATCTCTTAATAAAGAGATGTCGCAGCTCTGCCATCAGGCAGCCTCACGTGAGCCATCTGCAGCTGACGATTCCCAAGCAAGGCATTATCGCTCCTCACACAAACAGCAAAGTAATATTATTGAAAGCCTCTTAATCTCTTTCTTTAACTCCCTCCCACTCTCTCTTTTTCTCTCTCTCTCTCTCTCTCTTTGCACAAAGGTTTTAAAGGTTTTGCAGAGGGTTCCTAACATTATTTACAAGCTAAGAGCTATTATGTACATCAGCTCAGCTCATTTTTAAGGTCTTTATTGTTGACAGATATACCAATAGGAAGCAGGATGAAGTTGTAGCCATCAGTGAGCCAGCGATTTCATTTGGTGAACTGATTATTTCGCTAATGTCGTTATGTTGTACGAACGTGTTCTAGACTAGAGCCATTCTAAGAATAAATGATCTCAGATGGAATATTCTTCAGACAGGTACAGCCAAAATATAGTTGCAGCTTGGTGTTCATTCTGTCGTGTAGAAGCTCAGTTCTCGTTGTCCGTGGAGTGCAACCAAGTATGGTACTTTAACATTATTAGCCTTGCGCATAGAAGTTAGCCACCCACATCCCTCCGGTGCTGAAGACTCTGCTGAAATGACATATCTGTCTAGGCCGGGTCCATTTGAGAGATAAGTCGTCGATTTTGTTAAGAAGTCGCAGATGAGACAGGAGAAATGCAGCCCAAAAAAGTGGAGCATATTCAAGGTGTGAGCATACTTGTGCCTCGTACAGAATCTTGTAACCTTCACTGTCGAGCAGATGCGACATACATCTAAGTACTGTAACCTTCCTGCGTGTTTTGTTCTTCAGAATCAGTTTGAAGTCAAATTTCACCCCAAGGATATCGACTTCATCCCCAGGTACCAACACCCTACCATTAATTCCAGCATTGCCAACATGGTGCCTAGAGATCATCCTCATTTGTGATTTCTCAGAGCAAGTATGACCTGCCAACCTTTTCACAAGTTTGATATAGCAGTAAGCTGATAATTTATGTAATTTAAAGCAGTTGGCATTTCTTCTCTTGGATAAGTGATTGTGAAAGAAAAGTTCATTAGATAGGAGTGGTGGAAGTATGACTGAATGGTGGTGGTAGTTTGTTGGGTAGTATGCTTTTTCATTTAGGGTGAGTGCATAGTTTCCACTACCGCCCTTCCTTTCTGCTCCCAGTGGGAAGTGACGAGTGTCTCTCCGACCGGTAGTTAGTCACTTGACTTGCAGCTCCCATTATATCTGTACGTATTAGTTCCACTTCTGTATAAGTTATAATATGTTTGGCTTTCAATACAAGCTTTACTCTTGACTCACGAAATCGTAATGACACTAATGCAAACAAACCATACCACGGGTGGGGATAGAACCCGCGATCAGAGTCTCAAAACTCCAGACCGTCGCGTTAGCCACTGGACCAGCTAGCCACAATAATATTCGTCCAACTAGGTATATTTCTACACCATAGGAAGGTTAGCATAGGCACCACTGTAACCACAAATGCAAATTTTTACTGACGAATCTCCAGCTAGCGTGGCCGTGATGAACTCTAGCTCAAGTCTCCTCAAAGCCGTCAACATGACTCACGAAATCGTAATGACACGATTGCAAACAAACCATACCACGGGCGGGGATAGAACCCGCGAGGGGACTTGAGCTAGAGTTCGTCACGGCCACGCTAGCTGGAGATTCGTCTGTAAAAACTTGCATTTGTGGTCACAGTGGTGCCTATGCTAACCTTCCTATGGTGTAGAAATATACCTAGTTGGACGAATCTTATTGTGGCTAGCTGGTCCAGCGGCTAACGCGACGGTCTGGAGTTTTGAGACTCTCTGATCGTGGGTTCTATCCCCGCCCGTAGTATGGTTTGTAAGCTTCACTCTTGTTGGGGGGTTTTATGCTTCAAATTATTCCTGTCATGATTTGATCTTAAGTAGTGTTACGTCATCTTTTAATCCTCACCATTATTTTAAAGGCCATACACCTATCGTGTGAGTGATTTATCGAATGGTGTGTAACTTTGTGCTTTCTTTATTTTAGCCTTGACTGTCGGCTCGGATCATCCGGCACAGGTGAGATACGAAGGGCAGCATAGATCTTGACAAGATCTGAGAGTCAGTCGTAACATCTCTAGCTACATTATTATTATAATCAAGGGGGAAGCGCTAAACCCGGAGGATTATACAGCGCCTGGGGGGGGGGATATGTGGAAGGCATTCAGGCTTAATTCGGGGAACTGGAGCACAGATCCAATTCCCTAAATCAAGAGCCCCTCACCAACATCAAGGAACCTTCCTTGAGGGGATCTCTAGCTACAGTGGTTCCCCTTCCACACGCAGCTGACCACCCAATCAGCTACATACCATTCTGGCAGCCTTCTCCCAGTTAGACCTCCACCAGTGTTTCATGGTGATTCTTTACTTGCGACTCACCTGCTTCACAAGTGATGTGTTGGTCAGAGAATCACAGTACCTCTGTTTGTCAGAATCTCTACTCGTGTTAGGGGTTGCTGTCTGCTCAGTGTCATCCGTCACGTCCAACTGTGATTCATTTCCCCCTTCCCCCATCATCAACAACGGCTCGGCGTTCCAAACCACGATTCAGAGCTACGTGCCCAGAACATTGCCACGGCACCATTCTCCACTACGTGAGTGTGTACATATTAGCTTTGAATCACTAATTATTTATATTCACTTTTCATTTTGTACAAAGTAGGATTAATTTCATGAGTGTTTTATATTCTTTACTGGTTTTACTTATTAATAAAATTGATTATTTTATTATGTTATTATTGATTTTTCTATCTTTTCATTTCCACAAGGAGGAACTAGCCTTATTAAATACTCTTTGAGGGTCTGATAGGGTTGTGGATCCTTCACAGTGAGTGGCGGAGTACATTCCTCTGCAGATGTATGGGATTCTGGGATTTATTGAAAAAGATCATTGAAGTAGTTATTCCATACAAATGGCCCAAGTACCCTTCCCTGTGAACCACTTGCTCCAACAGAGTGTCTTTGCTTCAAATTTTCACCACTGGTATGGTTTTCTAAACATAATGTTTACACTGCCGTTGACTGCCGTAAGTTCCAATTTCCTAATTTTATTGTATTAATTTATATTGTTTTTTCTTCAATAACTAAAGAATGTTTCTTCTGATTTCTTCAGAAATAGTATTAACGATGTATTCTATAATAAGATGATATCCTACAAGTTTAGTCTCAATAGGAGCAAATTTGAAATTTTACTGAAATAATTAAAAAAACTAATCGGTTGAATCTAATAAACTCTGAATAATGCCTTTTCTGATCGACTTCGAAGTCTTACCATTGACGTTCATTATTAAAACAGATCTTGTAACGCTGCCAGTTTTTTTAAACAAATTGTATCCCATGTAATAACTAGCGAATAGCTCTTCTAATAAGCTTCAGACCCATATTGGAGATATATCTTAATAAGAGTTTTTTTTTTATTAATTTTGAGCTGTATGAGTTCCAATTTGCAATTTTTATTAATTTTATCGAACCGAGTTTTTCAAAACATAAAATTATAATAAATTTTCATGCAGCAATGTAGAGAAATTTAAATACTGTAGATGTGAGCGAAAACTGGAAAAAATATCCTGGGATTTATGGCGTTTAAATTTATCGAGGGAAGACGTTCTTATGTTTTTTGGAAAATTTTAAAATACATTTTTGATTTGTTTTACAGCAAATTTCCGTTTTTTTTGACATCGACATTTTATCGGCTTCAGTATTTCAACGATGATGTAATGTATCTTGGGCAAGATTCATGGGACAATTTGCATACTTGGATAACCTAAGAGCCATATTAAATGGTCATTTACATATTTTTGTTCCTGGATAAAGGCTCTGATTGACCATTTTGCCATTTCGAATTTCTGAATAGTTAAAGTTTACTTCTGCATTATTTCATTATTTTTTCTTGAGGCCGGTGAGGGACTCTTAAAGTTTGTTGAGCAACTGGCAAGTGCAAGTGTCCTCTCCTCAATTTTTTATCGACTATTCCCAAGATTAATTTTATATAGACCATTCCTGAAATTATTTTCCATCAAGACTGATGAAATGAACACATCGACTCTGTGAAGGCTTACTCAGCCCTGTAACAACTTCAGACAGTATTACCAAGGCTGGCTCCTCCTCAGGAAAATTAATGAATAGAAAAAGAACAAAAACTGACAAACATAAACACTTTATTATTTAGAAAATATAAAATATAAAACACTTAAATATGAAATATTAATCCTACCTTAAAGAAAATGAAAAATATAAATGATATCTGAATTCAATGCTAATATATATATATATATATATATATATATATATATATATATATATATATATATATATATATATATATATATATATATATATATAAAACTTGAGTGTCTGGTGTTGGTGACACTGCGTGTTGTTGAAATCGTAGCCGTTGCCGATGATGGGGGGGGGTCATCCAAAGATTCATTAATATTAATGTTGGTTGCGTCCGAGTGGTCAAGAGTCACCAAGTCATGTAGTTCTTCATCATAGTCTAAGTTAGAGGTGTCAATTACGCACACTTTACATTCTTCAGTTGTTTTATCAAGTTCGTGTGGAAAAACTATGTCAAAGTTATTAAAGCAGTTAACCGAATTTGTTCGGTAATATTTCTTAAGGATGTTGATATGATAAAGCTTAGGTTTCCCCTTGACTTCTATGAGGTAGTCAACTTTCCCACAAATTTTTAATACTTTATATGGACCTTTCCATGCTACTAATAATTTATTTGACTTGATAGGCAAAAGTACCAGAACTTCATCTCCTACTTTAAAACTTCTCTTCTGACTTTTGGAATCAAAATAGGTTTTGTTCTGGTCCATTGACAAGCTTAAGTTTTTCGAAACTATGTCAGAGGTCTCCTCAAGTTCGGATCTAAGGTCAAGGAGAAACTGATAAGAAGACTGAACCTCATCCTTTACGTCCTCATTAGTCCATAAGTCATAAAGGATGGACAGTGGACCTCTGGCCTGTCTACCATAGAGAAGTTCAAAAGGTGAAAACCCCAGAGTCACTGGGAACTTCCCTCATGGCAAACAAAGCACAGGGTAGGTAACGATGCCACTCCTTAGGTTTAAGGGAGCAAAGTTTCCTTAAAATGGACTTGAGAATCGAATGCTGGCGCTCAATCCTCCCATTACAGCTGGGATGATAGGGTGTAGTGAAGAGAGGCTTCACTCCCAGAAGTTGGTATAGATGTTGCATTAAGTCTGATGTGAATTGTGTCCCACGGTCAGACAAAATTTCTCTAGGGATGCCCACTCTGGAGAAGATGGACAAAACGGCTTCAGCCACCTCTGTAGTAGTTATGGTCTTTAAGGGAACGGCTTCAGGGAAACTCGAAGCATAATCAACTAACGTTAATATATATCTATGTCCCCCAGATGAAAGTGGAGATAAAGGACCAACGATGTCAATAGCTACTCTTTCAAAGGGTACCGTAAAGACCATAGATACTCGCCTGGTACCTCGGAAGGATGACAGTTGGCAAACTTTACACGATCTACAATAAGTAGTGACATCTGAGGACATTTTTGGCCAAAAATAGGTTTCCCTAATTTTATTTAAGGTTTTACGATGCGAGAAATGTCCGGCCACTGGAAGGTCATGAGCCATTTTAAGAACAGTCTCTCTGCATTGACTTGGAACAACTAAGATGGAATAGTCTATCTCATCTGAATTTAATTTGAATACTGACTTGTACAAGATACCTTTTATATATTCAAATTTATATGAAAAGTTTTTCCTTTGGATAACTTGGTTTTGTTTAGCGGCATTATGGCAATTCTGAAGAGAAGGGCAATTACGTTGTAAATTGACAAAGGAGTCCTTCGATATATCTAAAGGCTTAAAGTCAGGGAAAATCAAAGGATAGATAGTAGGAGAAGCCTGGGCTTTGGTCTGAGCCCTAGTCAAGACATTTATGGTATCGTATGGGTTACCTTCACTTTCATCTAACACATGAACCGGTGATCCTACTACCTCGCTTTCGAGAGTAGCATCACTGGTTTTTAATCCCACATGAATCTCGCGAGACATTGTCATATCTGAACTTTCTAGGGGCTTCTCTGACTCTACAGGAAGAGGATCTGAAAAGCTTATGTCCACCTTTGGTGATGAAAGGTCAATCTCAGAAGGAAGAATGGCACCTTTTACATTACCTATTAATACGGAGCAAGAAGTGATGGGAGCTAGTACGGCTTCAGACCAACCTGTGAGCCATTTAGACCTAATGTAACAACGGATGGTAGGAAAAGTGTCCGTACGGCCCAAGTAGTCTGAAAGTATAGCAGAGGAATGAGTTTCTTTAAGGTTAGGGAACAGCTTATCAGAAATGACTATACATGTGCATCCAGTGTCTCGTAAAATGGTAGATACATTAAGTCCATTACAGTCTTTAAAACATCTTCCAACTTTTTGGACCTTCTTAGAAGGACAATCTGGACGTTTATGTCCCTTAACACCACTCAAATGACAAACAGGAATAAAAGAAGTCATTTTACTTTCCAGTAGAGGCTTTGATTTCTTAAGGTCTGATGAACCCTTGCCCTTAGGGTTCGATCCCTTTAGGTCTTTATAGAAATTGCGAGCCTCAGCATACAGGTCAGCAGCCTCATCAACTTCATCAGCTTTAACCAGGTTACGTTCTCTGATGAATGTTCGTATCTGGTGGGGAAGAGCTGTCAAGAACTGGTCAGCAACCATGAAGTCTCTAAGAGATTCATAACTGTGATCAATTCCTGAACTCTCTATCCAAAAGTCGAGCAAACGAAAGAGTGTTGGCATACCTGAAATCTTTCCTGTAAGAATTAGTGGTTTTTTGATATGCTTTAAGGATTGCCCTCTTTAGTAGGTTATAATTACATATGATATCCTGCGACAAAGTTGCATAGATATTCAAAGCTGTACCAGAAAATAACATTCCTAACCTGGTAGCCCAGGTGTCAGCAGGCCATTCAAAGAGGGTAGCGGTATTTTCAAACTTGATAATGTATGAAGTAATGTCTTCACCCTCTGTGAAGGGAGGTAAATTAAGTGTGGGAATATGTGCACTAGCTGCATGATGTTCAATTACTCCTTCCTCTGATTGTTGTTGTGTAAGAGTTAACTTTTTATTCTCTAATTCAAGGCGAGCTTTTTCGAGCTCGCGATCCTTTTCTCTCTATTAACTCGAGTTCTCTAGCTTTTTCCTCACGTTCTCTAGCTTTTTCCTCACGTTCTCTAGCTTTTTCCTCACGTTCTCTAGCTTTTTCCTCACGTTCTCTAGCTTTTTCCTCACGTTCTCTATCCTTTGCTCTTTTCTCAAGTTCTCTTAATTTAACTTGTTCTTCACGCACTCTAGCTCTCTCCTCACGATCAAGTCTATCACACTCCTTTTTGTCTTCTCTCTCTCTTTCTAACTGTCTTTCTCGGATTTCTCTCTTAATTCTCTCTCTCTCCTATTTCTCTTCTCTTTCGATTCTCTCTCTCTCTCCTTTTCTTCTTCTCTTTCGATTCTCTCTCTCTCTTTTTCTTCTTCTATTTCCCTTTCTAACTGTCTTTCTTCTCTCTCAATTCTCTCTCTTTCAAGTCTTTCCTGGATCTTAGCACTAATGAAAGATTCTAAATTTTTCCCTGTTAATCGTAACTTACTTCCAGCATTCATCCAAAACTGGTATTCCTCCATACTTGCAAGAATAACTTAAACTATCAGGGGAAATGAAACGGGTATTAAAGAAAACAGAGGGTTTAATTCCTGCTCCGCTCAAACTGTAAATAAACCAGAGGGCTCGATCCCTGCTTCAATTAAACAATATGTATTAATGAAAACGAAGGGTTCTATGCCGGCTCCGAGCAAACAGTAAGTAGAATGGGGTCACTTGACCATCCAGTCTTCTCACCAACAAATCAAGAGTGTCCTACGACAGTTCCCTTGATAAAATAAAGAGCTCAATGAAACAAATTGTCACTGGAAAATCTCGGGTCCCTAGAGTCTAATCCTCCAAAGTGTTTCAAGCTCGAACAAAAAGGTGGCAGAATTAAATATTATATCCTGCCTGACTTGACTTACAATAAATTGAGACTAACAATCACCAAATCTTTTAAATACCTGTACTGTAGTCCTACCATAGAGAATGATTACTCATGGCTGGTGGTAACCGTCTGGGGTATGTGGCGTTGAAGTTCCAATGGTAGATTCGAGATGGAGTTGAATCTTGATTCAGTCGAGTTTATCCTGGCAAGGTCGCCACATGTGAAGGCTTACTCAGCCCTGTAACAACTTCAGACAGTATTACCAAGGCTGGCTCCTCCTCAGGAAAATTAATGAATAGAAAAAGAGCAAAAACTGACAAACATAAACACTTTATTATTTAGAAAATATAAAATATAAAACACTTAAATATGAAATATTAATCCTACCTTAAAGAAAATGAAAAATGAAAAATATAAATGATATCTGAATTCAACGCTAATATATATATATATATAATATATATATATATATATATATATATATAAAACTTGGGTGTCTGGTGTTGGTGACACTGCGTGTTGTTGAAATCGTAGCCGTTGCCGATGATGGGGGGGAGGGTCGCATGTGTTGATGACAACCCACCGGCTCGTTCTTCACAGATTTTCTAGCCGTCAATAATCCGTCCAGATGACAGGAAAGCAGGTTTTTTTCCACTGCAATGATGAGGGGTTATATCCTGCTACTTGCATACACAAACAGGTAAGTGGATCAGAAATTGGGACGCCTCAGAACGTTAGTCCGTCTCCTTCAATTTCTACTCGTTGATTAGCAGGTGACCCTCTCTGTCCTTTCAAGCTGTAAAGAGAGACAGATTACCCACTGCTTAAGAAATCACTCTCCATGATAAGTACAATACCTAAAAGATGTGGTGATTTTTAAAACATTTTAACCTATCAAGACTGAAAGGACTAAGTTAATTATTGGTCAAAAGTGAAGCTTTCAACCAATAAGTCCACTAAAATATGATCAGGTGTGTACTTACAGTAGTGTTGGGAGCTGTGAGTCGAGTGATTTACTGTTTGACCGGAGCCCCACACGTCAGCTTTCGGGGGGGGGGGAGAAGGGAGGGGAAGGGATAGCGGGAGCTAGACTGACCCTACCTTAACAAGCAGCCGGCAATCAAACTATCAGTTTCGGGGAGGGGGAAAAAGGAGGGGGGGAAATAGCGGGAGCTGGACTTACCCTACCTTAACAAGTAGCCGGCAATGAAACTATTGTTACTATATACTCCCTCGCTACTCCTATCTATTGAACTTTTCCCTCACAGACTCCATGCTCAGGGTCTGGATGACATCAAACTTCTCCTCATCTTAAACCGTTCTTCACTGTATTGGACTGAAGAAGCCACTGACTGGCGGAACTTTTCCTCATAAAGATTCCAAAATGTTGCACAATCATAGGTGGTGTCACATTTATGACACATTGAACAAATGTGACACCACCTATGACTGTTGCACCTCTCCTGCCTACGGTTTATAAGCTCCTTCTCCGCACGTATGCCGTATGTTGCACAATGTTCAACTTGTCGGTTCTCGAAGCCGCTTACATCACACTAGAAATAGTTTATTCCCAAGTAGTGTAGTATTCAACAGACATTTCTCTATTTTTCAAACTGAACGAGATCTCAGATATTGCAATGAAATCTGTTTTCTACTGATGCAATTAGTTTTAGTTTTATTTATCAACTCCGACCATATGCCGAAGTGTACAGAAAAGGTTTATAGATATTATAGGTGTTTTAGGTGTTATGGAAGGTTACATAATTTTGGTTACAAGATTATCATAGAGGTCTTCATTAGAAACTAAATTAAGAAATATCAGTTTTTCTAGCCTTTCCCTTAAACTTTTTGACAATTCTTATTTTTTTCATTTCTACTGTTTTAACTTGTTTGTGTTCCTCCTCACAATTTAGCGATGTGTTCTTCGGCTGAACCCTCACATACATATACTTGCCATGAAAAATTATACCCAGTTGTCAAAGAATGGAACTGCATGCTCCGTGGAATAATTGTCTAGCCAATAATTTCCCCCAAATGCCCCTAACATCCGTTCACTGCCCAGATTACATACGATCTGTATTCCTTGCACTGAGTTAATTCAAGCATCACCTTGTATTGAATAATCATTCTGTTTTTCTCCTATATTTGTTAACATTACTGTCCTCTGTATAGAGATAAATAATTTGATGTTCACATAACTTGACATGACGTCATCTAATCTGTTACTGTATTCTGCATAATAGCTGCAGAAAAATACATACGTTTTCACCATAATTTTTAAAGGGATGGACCGGTAAGCCAGCGGAAGGCCTCGGTCAGATGACCAAAGCTCCAAACGCGGATCATCATCTGACTAAGACCCGCGTCAGGAAACATTTATTCTCTTTCCTGACGAACCTTACCTAACATACGTTTTCTTGCCCATTTGTCCCTGTTACAGAATGTGTTACAGAATGTGTTACAGAATGTGTTACAGAATGTGTTACAGAATGTGTTACAGAATGTGCTACAGAATGTGTTACAGAATGTTCTGCCCATGTATCTCATTTTGTGAGTTCCCTGACAGTGAACATATCATAACCTTTTCTTGTTGAACAGTTCGTACTTCCTTACGTATTATAGACAGTTGTAAACTCGTTTGTACTTTCTTACGTATTATAGACAGCTGTAAACTCGTTTTGGAGAATAGCCGTGCTTTCATATCCTTCCCCATTCTCATCTTTCTTTCTTTCAAATCACATTAAATTTATTCCACTTATTGTTTTCCTCATGCATTTCCTGCTAATAGGTTTTCTTTCATTATCGCTACCCACTTCGCACTCATCATTATTTTTATTCAAACGGATTTTCAGTTCCTATTCTGCACTTTTTTGCGTATCCAATTTTTCTTTAAAAACACTGCATGACAAACATTGCTTCACATAGCCTATTGAGCAAGCTGAAAATTCTCAGTGTGCATTTACTGCAAAACAAGAAGAACTACCTTGACTCTATGACCGCGGGTTCAATCCCGGCCGGGGGTATGGTTTAAGAACTACCTTTCTGCAAGTTACCAAAATGCACTTGTGGGAGCAAGTTATCAATGTAATAGAAGACAACCTGTTGATCAGTCAACAATTATTCTATTATTTTTCAAGAACAAACTCCAGCAAATTTATTTTTCAAGAACAAACTCCAGCAAATTTATTTTTCAAGAACAAACTCCAGCAAATTTATTTTTCAAGAACAAACTCCAGCAAATCGGGACGGGGGATAACCTGTTCAAGACTTTTTTTTTTAACTATCCGATTCTTTTTTTAATGCAAGTGCACCTTTACATATACGGGAAATAAAGTAGAAATTTCATAATCATACCCTTATATATATATATATATATATATATATATATATATATATATATATATATATATATATATATATATATATATATATATATATATATGTATATATATATATATATAGTGAAGGGATTCAGGGAAACCGGTTATTTTCATATAGTCGGACTTGAGTCCTGGAAATGGGAAGTACAATGCCTGCACTTTAAAGGAGGGGTTTGGGATATTGGCAGTTTGGAGGGATATGTTGTGTATCTTTATACGTATATGCTTCTAAACTGTTGTATTCTGAGCACCTCTGCAAAAGCAGTGATAATGTGTGAGTGTGGTGAAAGTGTTGAATGATGATGAAAGTATTTTCTTTTTGGGGATTTTCTTTCTTTTTTGGGTCACCCTGCCTCGGTGGGAGACGGCCGACTTGTTGAATATATATATATATATATATATATATATATATATATATATATATATATATATATATATATATATATATATAGAGCCCGCCTGCTGGCAGTGAGAGCCCCTCATGCTGGGGACTTTCTGTTGGCTGTTCCCAACTCCAGCCTTGGCACACGCCTCGACCCACAGACCATCCGCATCGGTGTTGCCCTTCGACTTGCCGCCCCTATTCTCGCCGAACACAGGTGTATTTGTGGCAGTGAAGCAGCAGACCGATTCGGGTACCATGGTCTTGTGTGCCGTAAATCCGAGGGAAAGATTGCAAGACATGAGGAGGTTAATAACATTATCAAGAGGAGCCTCACAACAGCTGGATGCCCAGCAGTAAGGGAGCCGCCCCAACTATGCAGATCTGATGGCAGCCAGAAGCGTCCAGATGGTATCACCCTTCAAGCCTGGACAGATGGGAAGCAGGTGGTGTGGGACTATACATGTGCATCTACCTTGGCTGATACCTATCTCCAATACACCAGGGAGGAAGGAGGGGCAGCTGCCAGCTTTAGGGAGTCCCAAAAGTCTAGAAAATATGGAGAACTTGCCCATCATTATATGTTTGTTCCCATAGGCTCAGAGACCCTTGGCTCATGGGGAAAGAGTGCATCTAATTTCCTTAAGGAGCTGGGAAAAAGACTCATCAGGGTAACTAGGGATCCCAGGGCAGCTAGTTTTCTGTTCCAGCGGCTCAGCGCGGCTGTTCAAAGGGGTAATGCATGCTGCATTTTGGGCACACGCCCCAGCTCTGAGGAGCTGGATGAGATTTTCACCTTATAATCGGTGATACACACGTAACAACATGTATATATATATATATATATATATATATATATGCCACCTTTATATCAACAATGTATCTCTTAAATCTTCTGTGCCATATTATGTAATAAAATATATATATATATATATATATATATATATATATATATATATATATATATATATATATATATATATATATATATATATATATATATATATATATATAAACATGTTTTGTGATATTGCAACACTTGTGTAGGTGGTCAGGAAAATTGTCACTAGGAGTATGCACAAGAGCCCGAGTGAAAAAGGATTAATTAAATTTTCAATGCTCGTGGAAGTATGAAAATATATTATCTTTTTGTCTTAAAATGTGAACTTAAAATACAATAAAAAAGAACAGGTTAAAATATTTTGATAGTGTGTTTGATTCAAATGAAGGAAAAAATTAAAGAACAATAAAATCAGAAAGAACTTTAATGATTGCTCAATAAGTAATTGAAGCTACAGCTGAAAATAACCAAATAACTTACCATTAAGATAATTGCAGATAAAGAAATAATGTGTTTTGTGTGCTGAAGTCACTATAATTTTTCATCTAATCACTCAGTTTTTCTTAAATATTTTCCTTAATAGTGATATTTACACAGTAAAACAAAAACATTTAAGAAATAATTGTGATACTGTCCATAATATACCAAAACCACATATAATGTACTGTTATTAGAGACAATAATGGTTATCACAGTAACAAAATCACAGTAACAAAATTTGCTCAACAAAATATTGAAATATGCAACATTTTTTTAAATAGTAAGCAAAATATTTTTTTTGAATGCTGTGCTCATTTAACCCTGGCGGAGTTCCATTTCAGAGACGAATAATAGTCCGTTGAGAGTTAATCCTGTAGCGTGTGTTGGGAGGCAGCCTGTGAAGACATACAGTGAAGATGAGTGTTGTTGAATGTTATTTTGTTGGGAGCTAAAGTAGTGACCGAGTAGTGAGAGAGCGTACGGTTCCACAACATTTCCATCAGGGACACTACCATTGACAAGCCAAGACCTGAAGAGGTATTAATACATGTATAAATTAAAGTGTATCTACATACACACACACACACACACACACACACACACACACACACACACACACACACACACACACACACACACACACACACACACACACACAAACAAATACACACACACACACACAGTGTGGGAGTGTCCCAGAGTACACACACGGGGAGAGAGGCTGCTAACTTCAATCAAAAAGAAAGACACTGGGAATTGTATTGTTCCTTTTAATATCATCAGAAGCTCACAACAACCGTATATACTTAGCAGCCAATGCTCTTTTGGCAAATCTAAGAATTTCCAACTGGAGTTTCAACAGTCATTAAGGCTCTTCATTCACTTTAAGTGATGCCCATCTCGGAATATGCTGCAACAATATGGAACCCACGTCTGCAAAAAAAAAGTGTAATGAAACTGGAAAGGGTGCAGAAGCAGGCAACTTGGTTTGTTCCAGAGGTAAGAGGAATGAGGTCAGAGGAAAAGAATGAAGGAAAGAATTTGATAACATAATACAAAATACTTAGAGGAATTGAAAAGAAGAAAATTGACATGCTCTTTGAGAGGCCAGGAACTTAGGGACACAGCTGCAAATTAAAGACACAGGGGAACCATACGAATGTCAGGAAATATTTCTTCAGTTTCTTTGTTGGCTTAGCCAACAAGAGAGACAAGAAATATTTCAAAACCAAAAAAAAAAAAAAAGAAAAACAGCCTGGCTTGACTGTTTCTGGAGGTGTCACCCAGGTGTACTGGGGTTCCTGGTATACCAGGAACCCCAGTAAAGAGACAGTACAGTGGTGGAGACAAACTCCATACATAGTTTTATGAAAAGGCATGGTACTACACATGAAACTAGGAGGAGTGAATCTGGGAAATAGCAAGTTGTGAGACTGTTCCAGGAGCTGAGACTGTGATGTGTAAAGTCACTTGTTCTTAGTTATAAGTATCAGCATATAGCAGATAGATTTCGATAGATATATGGCAGTCTCCACTATGTTAATAGAGTGAGACAGGTTAACAAGTACCTGCAGATATGGCTGTAAATGGATTCCCATCTAGAAGTTGATAAAAGTTTCCCTTCTTCCGCTTCTACTTCTCCTCATACTGAGCTAAACTTTGCTTACATTTATTATGTGAAAGGTGAATTTATTATTTACAATCCTGTTGGTCCAAATAAAATAAGCATCTAAACTAATTTCCTCACTATCGTGAATATATTTCAGCATCAGTAATAACCAAAATATATTCCACTTCGGTATTTACCACTGCAGTTTTGTTTTAAACAACTGCCGTCTCCAACCAAGGCACGGTTACCAAAAGAGAAAAAAATACTTTGACCATTAGATGCCTCTCTAAACTACAATACCCCAACCTCTCCTTCAAAATGCAAGCACTGTTTTTCCCGCCTCCAGGACTCAAGTCCGAATAGCCGATTTCCCTGAATCCCTTTATAAATGTTTTCCTGCTCACACTCCAACAGCACGTCATGTCTTAAAACCACTTGACTCCAGTCACCTCTCATCTAGCATGCTTACACATGCCTGTTTGAAGTCCAAACCTGTCACATATAAAACTTCTTTTACCCCTGTCGCGTGTCCTAAATATACTATGGAGAAGGAACTTAGACATGGGTGAAATTACACAGTCACTAAAAACAACGAACACTGCCCCACGTAATAAAAGTGGCAGCAAAGCATTAATTAAGAACTATAGATCAATAGCTCTAACGTCCCACATCTTAAAAATCTTTGAAAGAGTACTAAGAAGCATAATCGCAAACCACTTGGATTCCCCAAAACTGCACAATCCAGGGCAACATGGGTTCAGAGAAGGTCGCTCCTGCCTCTCGCAACTACTGAATCAGTATGATTTGGTCTTGGATGCACTGGAAGAAAAACAGAATGTAGATGCAATATACACAGACTTTGCAAAAGTCTTTGACAAATGCGATTATGATGTAACAGTGCATAAAATGTGTTCTAAAGGGATAACTGGCAAAGTGGAGAGATGGATCTTCAACTTTCTTACCAATCGACCACAAGAGTATTGGTCAACAGAGTTAAATTGGAAGCTGCCATAGTGAAAAGCTCTGATCCACAAGACACAGTACTCGCCCTCATCCTGTTCCTCATCCTCATATCAGACATAGACAGATATGAAATCCACAGCACCGTCTCGTCATTTCATAAGAATGTCATCTATTGAGTACTCCGTTAACCTCCAAGAAGATATAAACCAAGTTTTCCAACGGGCAACGGAAAACAATATGATATTCAATGAAGACAAATTCCAACGGCTCCGTTATGGAAAACTGGAGATAATAACTAGTACTGAGTATACTACAGACTCTAATCACACAGTAGAGCGAAACAATAATGTGAGGATCCTGGGAGAATAATGTTTTAGGATCTCACTTTCAAGGATCCCTCCTTCCAGTGTGATATCCAGTATTTCTTTAAATTTTTTTTTTTTATTTTCATCACCATGCTTTTTCTTATTTTCACCTTTAATTTCCTTCTTTTATAGTCTCTCCTAAATTTGCACACCAATCTATGCAAATACTTTTCAGAATCTCCCAAATGCAGCATGTCATCGGGGGAAAAAAACTGCGACAACTCAAACTTTCTATATTATTGGTTTTATATTTTAATCACATAAATACCTCCCCCCCCCCAGCACCGTAGCATTCACTTCCTTTAAAACCCTTTCTATAAATACGTTAAAGAACAATGGAGATATAACGCATCCCTGTCTAAGGTCTATTTTTACAAGAAAATAATTTCACCCTACACCCTAATCTGAGTCTCACTGTCCTCATGTAAACTCGTATCTTTTAAGTAACCTACCACCTATTCCATACACTTGCAGCATTTCTTCCCTATCCACCAGCTCAGATGCATTTTCTAAGTCTAAATATATCAGAAACTTTCTTATCTTCATGTATATACAGTTCATATATGCTCTTCAGTATAAACACTTGATCAACACATCCATTACCCTTCGTAAAACCTTGCTCATCTGTGATCTTACTCTCTGCCTTACCCTGAATTCTTTTAATAATAACTTTATCATACACTTTACCTGGTATACTCAGTGGTTTTATTCCCGTTTAATTCATACAATCTTTTAATCCCGCTCACATTTTAGAAGAGAACTATTTACACTCTCTGCTAAGTATCTTCATCCCTTAAATCCATTTATTCAACAAATGCTCCAACCACTCTAGAATTATATCTCCACCTGTTTTTAACACGTTTGTCATAATGCCATCAATCCCAGCTGTTTTACCACCTTTCTTTCTATTCACTCCCTTCAAGGACTGTTTCTTGATGTTGGTGAGGCGCTCATGATCTAGGGAATTGGATCTGTGCTCCGGTTCCCTGAATTAAGACTGAATACCTTCCACATCCCCCTTGATAACAATAATAATCCTTCTATCCACTGCCTCTCGCACCTCCCCCACATTCACATATGCATCTTCCTCACTCCTACATAATGTTATAATTCCCTGTCCAGTGCATAAAATCACTGCCTCCCTCCCTTCATCAACACTTAAGCTCCTCAAAATATTACCTCCATCTTCCTAATACTTCCACCATCCTATCTAATAACTCCCATCTTCAGATTTTACCTGTGAAATCATTATCTTCAACAGGATTTCTTACTACAAGACTTTTCTAATTTACTGCAAAATTTGGTTACAAAGCCTCATCCTTTCTTTAATTTGCTCTCATTTTACACTCCACCTTCCTTATATTACTTCTGCTTTGTAAAAATCTTTCATGTGCTAGCCTCATCTCCTTTACCACTCTCATTACCTCGATATTCCTCCAAACGCTCTTCTTTCTTCCTACCCCCCCCCTCATATCCACAAACTTCTGCACTACAATTTAACACCATATTCTTAATCTACAACATACTTCTTCGACGCTCTCCCATTGCTATTTACACAAGACGACACAAACGATATCCTAGAAATTAATTACTATATTTGACCTGAGAAAAAACTTTGTACAACAGTCACGAATAACGTGATAACGTATTGGCAATTAAAGCAAAATATTTTCCGAGAGCCTGACAACCTGTTTTAAAGAATGCGACTTGAAGGGAGGAAGGAATTCCTGCAAAGAAAAAAACTGGCAAAAATTTGGAAAAAAAAATGCTTTCTTACAGAAAAATAGTGCATAATTCTGGCAAAATGTTGATGCAATCAGCTTCTTTTTATCATATTTCTAAGTACCTTTTTCCAAAAATGTGATTTTTTTTGTCCTTGCTGTCATCAAGAGAACATGATGGCAATTCGTGTGTTTTTTTTTTTCTATTTTTTTTTACTCAAAAAATTATGATTTTTATGGTTGTTTCTTTCCAAATTCACAATATGGCATCTTAACTGTAGACTCCATATTAGTGTTTAGAATGAGAGCTGCTCAGTCGCATGTGGGCTGCCATCAAGAGTAGAGTTATGTGGTACGCCAAAGTCTGGTGCACGTGACTGTAGAGGTTTACATAAAATAGAATTTCTCTTTTTCTCAGTAATATGTTATTGGCGTTTCGATATATAGTTTTGCAAAAACTACTTGCCGTATTGTCATGCTTTTTGCACACATTATTGAGTGGATTCAGTGGATGACACTCATGCAAATTCTGATATCATCAGCAAAGGAGGACACAGTGCTGTGGCTAACTTCTCTGTCTATGTCAGATACGAGGATGAGAAAAAGAATGGGAACGAGTTCTGTACCTCGTGGAACAGAATTTCACTGTAGCCGCCCCTGACTTTACTGTTTACTTTTTCTCTTTGTGTTCTACTTGTTAGGAAGTTATAGATTCATGATAAAGCATACGTTGATGGCTATCTGGATTTAACCCTTAAACTGTCCAAACGTAGATCTAAGTTTTTTCATCAATTGAAAGTATGTAAAAAAAGTAGAGCTTCTTTTTCTTTTTTTACATTTGAAAACTTGTAAAAAAAACTTTGATCTACTTTTTTTTTATAATTAAAAATATGTTAAAAAACGCATGTGAACGCAGATCTGCTTGGACAGGTTAAGGGTTAAGTGAGTCATCTGATACAATCGCATAGAGAACACAGCTGTTAAATTAAGTTGCAGTTCAATGTATAGGAGGAAATCATATCTCGCACATCAAAGGTATAGCTAATAAATAGGCAGCAAAGAGTTTGCATAAATTAGGATAAATGATAATGGGGACCAGATAGGAGTAGCATTCAACAAAGATAAATTCTGGGTCGGTTATTGCTCATATCAACAATAATCACCTTTATGAAGGAATGAAAGTAACAAGAGTTATTTCAACAATGGACGGAAAAAAACGTGTACATTTATTACATTTACTGAAGGAATTTTTTTGCTACTACTATGTCCTTCAGTCCTTCATAGGAAGCATATATATTGAGTGGAGACAGGTAACATGAGGCGAGGTAGCAGTCAGATTCCAGTAGTGGGGACACATGAGAAACAAGAATCAATGATGGAGAACGTGAATTGCATTCTTCACCTCACGTCTTTATCAGGGATGGGAACCGCAAAACGCTTGAATATGCTGACACTACCCGATTTCTGTAGCATGGTGTTTGAAGTTTCAGTAAGGTCCGCTTTTAAGTATTTCTGTCTGCAACAGTCATTTTCATGTATGATCAGCTAGGAACATCCCATCGCTGGAAGGGAAAATGCTAATGGTTGAGAGCTTTCATTGAACATGTATCTTCATCTTCAAAGCATCGAGGGTTAAAAATCCTGGAAGCCCTGAGCAAAAAACTTATAACAAGTTATCCATATATTTTGGTTTTCTGAGCACATTATGGAATACTTTTTTACTTTCTGTGTGGCGCAATACTTCGAGAAAGGAAAGGAGGATATTTTTCCCTCTTCAGTAGATAATTCTTTTTAGTATGCTTGGGTTATTGCTCGTACGAAGAATGTCCTATTCTTCAAGACTCCCAAGAATGACGAATACTACGTGGTTTACTTATCGCATCCAGATGACTGAGGTATGTTTGGTGGTCAGGACGAGAATAATTTTTTAAATGTTTCATATATATGGTAGAAGGCGAAATTTTGTCGATGTCAAAGTGGAAAATGTGTACGCAATATGAACAGGTCGTATTGTAATGCACTCATTCTTAGCCTTAAGACTGATAAAGGGATACAAAACTACAATGCATTAAATTTTAACCTTAAGTTTGCCACAGTGATGCAGAAATTCAAGAACTGAAGAAAGACAGGTGTCAATAATGACCATTTTCTGGATTCGGAATTAAATAATGGTTTTTAACAGAGGTTAACCAAAGCGGTCTCAGAACCTAATCCTCGTGTCATTCCACACTTCCACATCCAGGCACTCAGAAATCTAGCCTCGAATGAGAATATTTGGTGGGCAAAGTTGGTAGATATGTTATTACTCAACATTGCAGATTATTCCACCAAAATTCTCTATCTACTGAGTGACTCGAGCTCTTTCTATCCCTTTTCTCAACAGTAAAAGAAAAAAATCGATTCGTTTCTCAGCAAAACTTAGGAAAACTGGCCAATGAAAGAAACTCCAATACATTTGATAAACCAACATCAAAACATCTAAGCTCAATGTATTTTCTAAGGCTTATAAACCTTATGTACCTCTCAGGTTCGTCACTTGTGGGACTGGCAGCGACTCACTCAAGCAAGCCAGGAACTTGGTCAAACACATTTCTAAGTTCTTGAGTTCCATAATTCATCTGAAGCGCTTACGTGTCCTTACCAGCCTAAGGACCTCGACGTAAGTGGGTAATTAGTGTATCAAATTATTTTTGTTATGGGTTGCACTCTCCCATAAAATCAAGTTTATCTACGTTCTTGCATATCGTGAGGTTCAGACAAAACATCTCCGTCTTATTCTTTTTCACTGGTAAAACTACCTAGGTTTTTGTTGTTTAGTAGGTTGAGGATGTTGATGAAACATCATGGAGCAATGACCAGGGTGTCCTAGTCGTATCTTATCCATGTTATTTCCCTGGATATGAGAACTTTAAACATTTTTTTTCCTCCAGATACTCCATGTACACATTAGCTATCATTTCACTAAGTGGTGAGCCTCTGGTTATACCAAATTTTTGTTTGTGCGTAGAACTGTCAAAACAAAAGCAATTGCTTAGCAAATCAGCATAACCTTCAACACAATAAAGGACTTAAATAAGAGCAAAACCGAATACAACTACACTACTGCTGGGTTCTGCATAATGCCCTGTGGAAGTCATCATACGGTTCACGTATGTAAAATTAATAGTGACCTGAAAACGAGGTTCAACAAACTAAGTTCCCTGACAGAAAGATGAAACGATAGACGCCTATACTATTCTCCCTGACAGAAAACCGATTCGATTATGTTTAGAATCTACTCTGATTGCCTCGACTAACACCATCACAAAGAAATCAGGTTTATTCCTATTTTCTAAAAATTTAGCTAAACTTATTATCACTGCATAAGGCACTGTTATTAAATAAAATTGTAAGGAGTGGAACAAAAGTCAGCAGACTGACTCACCTTATTTTAAACTTCGTTGCTTCTACTAGGCTGAATAATATTACCCGAGGTGGCATCACCCTCCTCTGCACACCCCATGTCTCCTCCACTCTCTATATTTCTCCATTTTACCCACCTATGTGAAACTGATGAAGTCATTGGCTTACGAATGGTTTCTCAATAAAGTACGTAAGCCTCATTATGCATATTATTACATTTGTTGGTATATTCTTTTATATATTTACGTAGCGAAGTTCTCCTTTAACCCTGTGGAAAATTACATTTATCTGCATGTAACTCATAATGTACATACCAGTAAATGGTAACACAGATAATTATTATTTATCAAAGTTACTTAGACAAGTGGGAATTTGGGACACCTAGGTCACAAAAATGTCCCCCTTCGATACCTACAACTGTCATGTCCACAAGTTGCTCTAGACCTCTAATGACAAAGGAAATGTACATACACACCAGGAATTCTGGTAAATATAAAAATTGGTGGACTGTATATTAAAACTAATGATACTTATACACATTTATATAACAGAAGGAGAATATATCTTAATATCACTCACCAACTTGACTGGAGATTAAGGTGTATCATACTCAAAAACCTCATTCTAACCAAATTTATGAAGATAATGCTGGCCAGAATTATAACACAAATTTAGATAGCTTATCTGAGGTTCCTGGAGCTGTCTTGTCCAGTCGTCTGATATCTCCCGTTATGCAGGACCACATCCAACAATTTCAGCTCCTATTTGAGAGGTGTCAGCCCAATTTAACCTCTAGAGCGACAAAAATTCTTCCGATTATTCACTAACATTTCTTGTCCAATTCAAACAACAATGGCGAGTCTCCTCTGCGCAGGCACAGGGCTTCCCATTTTCGATAACATAATTTTTATTATATACAACATGTTTTAATTTACATACAAATACACTATTTACGGAAAATGTACTATTTTCCACACTGCAGCTGGGCAGAGTTTGTTGCTAAACGACTCAAATTACTCCTTCCTTTAGGAGACAATTCCTGGTTTGAGTGGCTGTTCTCCTTACTACAATTTCATCTTCCTGCATCACTTGGTCAACGTTACCTTCAGTATCACTCGTGTCACTTTCCCTTAGATTTTCATTTACGTTTGACTGAATACCATTTAGTTCCAAGGGAATCAATTTATTAATTGTGCGTAAACTTTCCTGCCCATGACACAACACTTTGACATTCCATACAACACCTTGTGCATCTGGGAACAATGTCAATACTTTGCCCAGGGGCAACAATGTTCGATGTTGTTCAGTATCAATTAACACAATGTCACCTGGTTGAATGTTCTGTCGATTTACTGCCTCTGTCGCACCATAAAAGTGTTCACGTAGTGTAAGAAGATATTCCTTACACCACACGTTAGACCAATGATCAATTGCTTTATTTAACATTTTAAATTTATTACACAACACTGCCGCATCATTGTAATCTTCATCACTTTCTTCAGGAATATTTCTATAGACAGGGGCAGCTTTCAATTTCCTTCCACATATTAGGTGAGAAGGTGTTAATACATCTGCATCAGGTGTATCACTCATGTACGAGAGAGGCTTATTATTTATACGATTCTCTGCCTCCACTAACACTGCACGGAATTCTTCCAAATTAATTTTCTTCCGGTGTAGTACTTTACCGAGACACCTCTTCACTGTGCCTACCAGTCTTTCGTACAGCCCCCCCCTGCCAAGGGGCTCTAGGAGTAATAAATTTCCAGGTACACCCTCGCTGGGTTAACAGAGATTGAACATTGTTACTATTATTTAACTCTATCAAATGTTGAGCACCTGCTACAAAATTTGTGGCATTATCCGAAATCATCAATCTCGGACAGGATCTCCTAGCTGCAAATTTTCGAAACAGCTGTATAAACTGTTCTGCAGACAAGTTCTGTGGCACTTCTAAATGAACTGCCCTAGTAGCCGTACAGGTGAACAAACAAACATACACTTCCAGTGGAACACCATCTGAAGTACCTGTAAAAATTATTGGATCACTATAGTTTACACCTGTTGCATCAAATGGTTTCACTAATTGTAAACGCTCCTTTGGCAATGGTGGAGGACCTGGGTACATATAGGATCTGGCATCCACACGGCGACTTATTACAAAAGATTTAATCACCCTTTTTACACTTTGCCGTCCTTGTGGAATCCAGAAAGTTTCCATAATACAATTTACGGTATCTTGTACCCCACCATGCATTACATTTTTATGGGCATTTAAAACAATTAAATTTGTTAGATGATGAGTTTTGGGCAGTAAGATAGGGTGTATAGCATAATCACCCAATTCAGCATTTTGTAATCTACCTCTGCACCTAATTACATTGTTCTCTAAATACACCCCCATTTTCTCTATTATGGAACCTTTCACAATTTTTCTTTCCATTATTAATTTAATCTCATTTCCATAGATTTCTTCCTGTACCCTCTTTATCCAATATTCAAGAGGATGTGAAAGCTTATATGAGATATTCATCTTGTTTAGAAATTTAAACACCAACTTAGTTACATTGATTAGTTTGGGTAAAGAAGAATACCTACTTATATCAATGGCTAAGGAAGGACAAACTATTGGGGCAGTGGTCACAGTAATGTCAACAGGAGCAATATACGCCTTTTGTACAGGCCAATTAGTTTTATTTACCAACCAGCTCGGTCCTTTAAACAATGATACAGCATTTACAAATTTAGCATAAGGTAAACCTCGAGACAAAAAATCAGCTGGATTCTCCTCACGAGGTATATGATTAAATGTTAACATATGCTGACCCAAACTATTATACTTCTCTTGCATCTGATTAATTTCAGTGACTCTGTTTTGTACGTACACAATTTTAATGTTTACATTATGAATCCATTGTAAGGATACATCATTATCAGACCAAATTACAGTGTCGCTAATATTTATCTCCTGCAACTTATTTCTTATATAATTAGCTAATTTGACACCTACATAAATGGCTGTTAATTCCAGGTGAGGTAAGGTACGTGATTTAATTGGAGACACTTTAGCTTTAGACATAACAAGAGAAATAACACTATTACACTGAAGATAAGCAACTGCTCCATATGCCAATTTTGAAGCATCACAAAAAATGTGGAGTACATTTTTCTTATTTGGGTTGGCCACCTGGCGTGGGAACTCCAACATTGGAATTTTTTCATAATCACCAATTAATTCATCCCACCTGTTAATGAATTCCTCAGGTAGAATTTCATCCCAAGCACATTTAAGTTTCCATGCTTCCTGAATTAATAATTTCCCTCTTATAGTAAGGGGTGACACTAAACCTAGTGGATCAAAACATTTGGAAACTTCAGCAAGCAAGACTCTTTTAGTTAATTTATTGGGCATACTGTAATTATTAGGTTTTAACATTAACAAATCTCTCTCAGTATCCCAAGTTAATCCCAATACATTACTACATTTTGGTACTTCATCTCCAGGGTAATCTTTACTTATTTTATTCTTTAATTTGGACGAATTACTATTCCATTCCCTCAGAGGCATATTTGCGCTTTGCATTATTTTATTAGCCTCTCCGTAAGTCATTAACAGTTCCTCTTCAGTTGACGTCACACCCAGGAAATTGTCCACATAACATTGTTTGCTAATTACTTTACTCAATGGACTTTCCAAACGTTTAAGGTGTGCATTTATCGTCGCTTGAAGTAGGAATGGACTGGATGTAGCACCAAATAATACGCTCCTAAAGCGAAAGGTTTTCAGAGGGCTAAGTGGGTCACTAGGATTCTCAGGCCATAAGAAGCTTTACTTATGTCAGCCGTAAAGGCATAATTCTTCACCCTGAAATTTAATAAGATATCTCCTAATTTTTCCGTCAACGACGGACCTGTCATCAAACAGTCATTTAAACTAGGTACATTTTTGTTACTCCTGGCACTACAATTAAACACAATCCTCAAAGGAGTGGTCTTAGAATCCTTCTTCACTCCGTGATGTGGCAAATAGTGATCATAAATTTTGGCTTGCTCAGGAGGTACCTCTTCTATAAATTTATTAATTAACTGTTCAGCAATTATATCATTATAGGCAGTTAACAATTCTGGTGTCTTACTCAGTTCACGGAGCTGAGCCTTTAATTGTCCATATGCCATTCTGTAATTAGTAGGCAATTCTAGATGGTTCAGTCTCCACGGAAGTCGCACCCAGTATTGTCCAGATTCAAATTTTACATCTCTCAGGTAGTGTTCCTGAGTAAAAAATCATCTGGATTTTCTTCATTTACATTTATTCCAATGCTGTCTAATTCCCACAATTTATGCACTGGCTCAACACCATCCTCTATGGAAGAATTATACTGGGGTACGATTTCATGAGTAAGACACACAGTTATGGTATTTGTAGTTTCCTCTAGTCATGAATTATTATTATGAGGAATCCTACCATACATTACATGGCCTCCTGCAGTCTTCAAAAGGGTGACACCACATTTCTTTACCATACCCTTAACAAAGGAGGCATAATAGTCACTACCTATCAAAATATTTATTGGGCCTACAGAATCATCACTTACACCAGAAAGTGCTAAATTTACATTATGTGAAAGTCTTTCTGTAGCTTTACTAAGCCCTACTGTAGACATTTTCACTGGAAGTCTATCTACAATTACTGCATTAACACGTTTATTCTCATTGCCCAACCTGACAGTTACATAAACAGTGTCATACAATTGAGACCTTTTATCCGAGAGAAAGCCAGATAATTTTAGAGTTGTGGGATCTCCCATCTGTACTTTCATACCACCAAGACATTTACGTTTTATGAAAGTACGCTGGGATCCCTGGTCCAATAATGCAGTTACATTTTTTGATATATGCCTTTTATCATCAATTTTTACCTGTAACACAGGTAAGGCTACTTTAGAAAAATAATCATTATTAACATTAGCAGCAATTTTTACATTAGCTACTGTTGTGTCAGGATTGTCAACATTATCATTATTATCAACATTATCATATAGACCTTTACACATGACTATATGGTGTCTTCCTTTGTGACATTGATAACAGTTGTTTAATTTGGCTTGACAATCCTTTACATTGTGATTACCTAAACACCTGATACATCTGTCAAGTTCCTCCAACCTTTCAACTTTATCATTCCATGAATTGTATGCATTGCAATTCTTAGAAAAATGAGTACCCTTGCAGAAAAGACAATCTCTCTTTTCTTTGACTGGTTTCTTATTAACTGGGCTACCCTTAGGAGGGTACTTATTCTTCTTTCCTTGTGAAGAATCATTATTTCTGATTCCTGCTACTTGATATGCACCTATGCAACTCTTTTTGGGAAAGGAATTTTGATTATTAACACTGGGATAATTTTTCCCTTTTTGAAACTTAACAGATACCTCAGAGTTATTATGTGTTGCATCTTTAAAATGAGTTGGTTGACTGGTCTGCAACTGAACAATTAATTCTTGTAGACCTAGTCGTATTTCCTCCAGATCAAAATAACCCTTGTGATATTTGTTCGAGAGCCATTGTACTATGGCACTCAATAACCAGTCTGATTCCTTCAGATTATATTTATTACTTAAAGTTTTGAGAGTGCTCTCCAGTTTAACTCTAAACTGCTGTAAACCTTTGTAAGTGTGATCTGGAGATTTTAAATTAACAATGATATTCACTAGATCCAACCTACTTTGTTCTATATTACCATAAGTGACTTTCAACAAGTCAACTGCTTCCTTTTAAGAATCATTTACATTGGGAAAGGCTTGTATGAGTATATGAGCATCTCCTCTAATCTGTCCTTTGAGGTAAAATAATTTAGTTACACAGGCTAGATCACTCCTATCATGCACAGCTGCTTTAAAAATTGACCAAAACTCCTACCAAATTTCTCCAGGATTAAATACAGGTAAACATAATTCTGGGAGTTTTGGCAAACACATCTTATTTGTTGAAGCATATTGATTAACTGCCTGGTTTTATAATTATTAAGTAATTAACTAATTAATGACTTCACTAATTTTGCTCTATATTCCATATGTTTGTCTTCTATATTAATTTCCTCATTTTCAGCCATTGCAATGTATTAAATTTAACTTAATTAATAACACTGATTACAACATACAACACTGATATAACTTACCTTTGAATAAATCCTAGCTACACGTGAGCTTTGCAATTACATGTAAGAAAATTATAATATAAATTTTAAATGTACATTAATACAAACCTTTAGCCAGACTTGGCTTATTGGCTTATCCAAATTAATACTGTAATAATTATAATCCACTACACATTAAGTAAATTTGTGAACTTAACATCCACCTCCTTCTGTCATTACATTTTAATTTATTCAAGGCCTGGCTTTTACAAGAAAGAATCTTTTCCTCTAATTCATAATACTGATTAATCATAAGATCTACTTCAGTCTCAAATTAAATGTGGAAAATTACATTTATCTGGATGTAACTCATAATGTACATACCAGTAAATGGTAACACAGATAATTATTATTTATCAAAGTTACTTAGACAAGTAGGAATTTGGGACACCTAGGTCATAAAAATGTCCCTTTTCGATGCCTACAACTATCATGTCCACAAGTTGCTCTAGACCTTTAATTACAAATGAAATGTACATACACACCAGGAATTCTGGTAAATATAAAAATTGGTGGACTGTATATTAAAATTAATGATACTTATACACATTTATATAACAGAAGGAGAATATATCTTAATATCATTCACCAATTTGACTGGAGATTAATGTGTATCATACTCAAAAACCTCATTCTAACCAAATTTATGAAGATAATGCTGGCCAGAATTATAACACAAATTTAGATAGCTTATCTGGGGTTCCTGGAGCTGTCTTGTCCAGTCGACTCATATCTCCCATTATGCAGGATTGCACATCCAACAATTTCGGCTCCTATTTGAGAGGTGTCAGCTCAATTTAACCTCTAGAGTGACGAAAATTTTTCCGATTATTCACTAACGTTTCTTGTCCAATTCAAACAACAATGGCAAGTCTCCTCTGCGCAGGCGCAGGGCTTCCCATTTTCGATAACATAATTTTTATTAAATACAATATGTTTTAATTTACATACAAATACACTATTTACGGAAAATATACTATTTTCCACAAACCCCAACCTTTTCACTGATGTATTTTTCCAACCAAATTTTTCTTCTATCCATGATGCTAGCCTCAGTCACTAAAGTTGCAGATTGTTCCATTCGTCTAAAACTCTATTTTCAAACCGGCGTTTTCCTATTTCCTGTATGCTGATGTGGTGTGAAGAATGCATCTACAATCTTTTTGAAGAATACAGTTGATTTGGCTGCACCTCCATGGCGGGATGCTTTAGAATATTATAGCATTGTGGCAGATACGCATTTAATATCTTCTATGAGGTCTTTTGTCGGGGTGAATCTGGAGGGAAATTGTTTGTGCCTGTTGGTAGGGATCGTTGGTAGTTGTTTTCCGAGCAAGATCCCTGGGACTCTAAACGTTCACTGATATTATGTATACACAGAGCTTATCACCTGCGGCTGTTGAGGCTTGATATTTCTTTGTTACAAAAACTGCAGAGGGCTCTTCCTCTTGTATCACTATGCAGCTCCTGACCGGGAGGACCATCTATCTTTGACAATGGTTGTTACATTACAAGAATAAAGACGAAAGAGAATTTGCATGCAGAGGGTGGGTAAATATAACGCAGAAGTATTAACTTTTGCAGCACCACCTCACTCTAGAGTGAGGAGGCAGGGGACATTAATTCTTTAAGGGAGGAATTGGGGTGAGTGGCGAGAGTAAAGGTACATGTATCTCATACTCTCCTGTAATTCGCCTGTAATCCATCAGTAAGTTGGTTCTAATTCAAATACAGCTGAGTAGTATTTGTAATTCAAACCGACATTAATAATTCATTAATGTAATCCAAACCTTACGTTTGGTGACGAGCAAGACACATGTGCAATATTTGGGTATCTTTTGTTGAAAAGTTTGTCTGCAGGATTTTTTTTAGAAGTATACAGGCAAATAAGAAATACGAGACAGCAAAAGAGGTAATTCTGAGGTGATCAGTCCCTCAAAGTAAAAAGGAGGTAGTCAGTCCTTTAGGCTGAAGGGCACAGTGTTCGCATTTTCCAAGAGGTTCTTCCAATCCTATTCATTCAGTGTCATTTTCACTCTGGATGAATATTAAGTAACACATTAATGGTTCATGTCCATCCCTTATGGTTGAGACACTTATGCAACATATTCCCATATGTTGCATAAGTGTCTCAATCTTCAACTTGTCGGTTTTTCAAACCATTCATCACATCCATCCCTTATCATTGTTAGAACTTAAACTTGCTAAACAAGGAAGCTCTTCAGCAATATCAACATTTTTTTTTCTTTTTGCTTTTTGAGTCTCATTCTTTATTCAGGAAAACACCGACACAAAGCAATCCTAGAGATGCGAAGCAGCTTCTGATTTACACTTTAAAATTCGATGCTTAGGATATGTTAGTGACAACCAAAAGTAAGTATCGTCTGCATTAAAAACGCCGCGTTTGGAGAGGGTAGAACGGTAGATGGAGCCTTAGTCATCGAAGGAAGATGAGGATCGATTATAGATGTTTACTCTTAATAATCTTTAAAGTTTGTGTTCTCACCTGTTTGTGACTGTGGCGGCTGAGTCTCACCTCATAGCCTCACCTGTCTACTGGGAATGCCACCACCACTACTACCACCACCACCAAAACCACCACCACCACCACCCCCACCACCACCCCCACCACCACCCCCACCACCACCACCACCACCACCGCCACCACCACCACCACCACCCCCACCACCACCACCACCACCACCACTACCATCACCACCACCACCACCACCACCACCACCGCCACCACCACCACCACCACCACCACCACCACCACGACCACCACCACCACACCACCACCACGACCACCACCACCACGACCACCACCACCACCACCACCACCACCACCACGACCAACACCACCACCACCACAACCACCACCACCACCACCACCACCCCCAAAACCAACCCCACGACCACCACGACCACCACCACCACCACCACCACCACCACCACCACCACCACCACCACCACCCACCACCACGACCACCACCACCACGACCACCACCACCACGACCGCCACCACCACCACCACCACCACCACCACCACCACGACCACCACCACCACCACCAACACCACCCCCACGACCACCACCACCACCACCACCACCACCACCACCACCACCACCACCACCACCACCACCACCACCACCACGACCACCACCACCACGACCACCACCACCACGACCACCACCACCACGACCGCCACCACCACCACCACCACCACCAGCTCAACAGAAAAGCTGCTATACTTTTCATTCCCAATTACGCAAAAACTGAGACACAGAAATGAGGTACGTCTCTGTAGCTCATTTGTGTCTCTCAGTTCAATATGGCGAGAAAGATATGCTAATGAATAGTATTCACTGTGGATGACCTCTCGGATGGAAGTAAATACCAATTAATTATTTCGGTTGTTTATTTACTGACTCCATTAAGGTCCGTTTGAAACATTGGTCAGTGTTTATTACAATATTTATTGTGTTTAGATTAATGCAACTTAGTTTGTGGGCATCAAACTCTAGCTTCACGTCTCCGCATCTTAAATTTTTCATCGGTGGAACGTATAATAAATTCAGGCAGTGACACATTGATTTTTTAACACGCTGGACGTCTCCCGTAGAAGTACGATAACGCTAAAAAGAAGATACACTTTCACCATCGTTCAACCTATGTCTATGCAGAGGTGTTTACACATTACATTATACGTATATGACCCTCCAAACCGAACATTCCAACTCCTCCTTCAAAGTGAAGGCACTGTACTTCCCACTTTCAAAACTCAATTCTGGCTAGCCTGTTTTCACCTGAATCTCTTTATAAATGTTACCTAGCTCACACTCCTACAGCACCTCAAATCATAAAAACCCCTTGCATCCACCCACTTCTACCTAACTCGCTTACATATGCCTGTTGGATGTTCAAGCCCTTCGCACACAAAACTTACTGAACTCCCTCCCTACTCACCTTTCCTAAGATAACACTTACCCTTCCTTCCCTCCACAAACATATTTATACACTCTCCTAGTAATTCTGTTTTGTTCTATCCTCTCTAAATGTTGAATCCCCTCAATACCACTACCTCAGCCCTCTGAAAAATATATTTTGTAACACAACCTGTTCTAATATCCAAACTAGGAATTGCCCTCAGACAAAATCTACAGTGCCTCCAGCCTTCTCCTTGCTACAATGGATAAAACCCAGGCTTCATACCCATATAAGAATATACTTTGATACATTTCCCTATTTGTCTCCACGGATATACTTCTTTGTTTCCATAGATCCTTTATTACAACATCCTCCTCTCTATTTTTCACCTTGTCAATTCTGTGGTTCATCTCATTTTTCATACACTTGTCTGTCGATAAGTCTATTTCCATTCCTTCTTATTCCCTCCTTTCAATCTTATATCTAATCTTTCATTTCCTAATTTTCTTCTTACTCTCATCACCTTGCTCTCTCATGGGTACACTTTCAATTTTCTTCTTTGCATATCCTCCCAAGTTCGTCTGCCAACCTTTCCAACTTCTCTTCAGAATCTCCTCGAAGAACTTTGTCATGGGCAAAAAGCAAATGAAAATTCACACTTTGTATTAGGTTCTTTATTTTTTAATCCCACAATTCTCTCAAACATCATATGCCTTTTTTCTAGATTCATAAATGCAACGACAATTTCATTACCTTTATCTAAGTATTGTTCGGATACGTGTTTCGAAATAAACAATTAATCTAGACATCCCCTACCCTTCGTAAAACCATGCAAGTCTGCAGTTTTACTCTGTCTTGCCCTTAATTCTTTCAGATAAGCTCAGCAGGCATATTTATCTATAATTCTTACACTCTATTTTGTTCCCTTTTCCCTTATACAATAAAAGAAATGCAATTCCAAGCCAATCCCTAATTACCATTGCCCCATTCATACATTTATTGAACAACTGCACCAATCAGTCGAAAACTTTTTGCCGCTTGTTTTAAGCCTTTCTGTCTTGATCCCATCTATTCTAGCTGTTTTATCCCCTTCATTCTTCCCATTGTCTTACATAATTCCTCTACACTTACATCTGGGTCTTCTTCACTCCATAAAGATGTTATATCTCTCTCCCCAATATTCGTAATTACTGCGTAATTCCCTTCATTATCACTCAACAGCTGCTAAAAATATTACTTTCAGGTATAGATATCGCCCCTCTAAAATCATTCATATCCTGACGTCTCCCCACCAACCTTTTATCTATTAATACAGTCTACCAATCTGCTGTCATTATACCCTACATCATATATCGTGTACCTATTTGTAATTTTTTCCTTAAAATACGTATTACCTCTTACTAAACTGTTTTCTGTACATAGTTCAATTAGAGGGTCAACAATATCATTTACACATGGCACTCCAAACATACCTATTATTCCATGTACAACAGTTCCTCTCAGTTTAGCACTTCGGTCCCACACAACAATTGCTTTCTTACTTGGTTCAAAACTTCCTAAACACTGTCTTAACACCTGAAATATCCCTTTCCTCTGCACTACTCTCTTTCGGAAGTGTATAAACATATAGTATATCCAACTTCTTTCATCCAACCTTATTTTAATCCATATAATCCTTGAATTTATAGATTTATATTCCTTCATTTCTTTCCAGAAATGACCATTCAACTTTACCGCTAATCCTTCCATAGCTCTTATTCTCTCAGAGACACCTAACCTAATTTCATTTATTTCTCCCCACTGAAATTCATGTATCGCATTTACAGTCATAGTATTCACACGCAGTTCTTTCTTATAATTAATTTGGCATTTAATGCAGGAGAAAATACAAAGGTTTGCAACAAGGCTAGTTCCGGAGCTCAGGAGAATGTCCTACGAAAAAAGCTGAGGGAAATTGGACTGACGACACTGGAGGACAGGAGGGTCAGGGGAGACATGATAACGACATACAAAATACTGTGTGGAATAGATAAGGTGGACAGAGACAGAATGTTCCAGAGAGGGGACACAGAAACAAGGGGTCACAATTGGAAGGTGAAGACTCAGACGAGTCACAGAGATGTTAGGAAGTATTTCTTCAGTCATAGAGTCGTCTGGAAGTGGAACAGCCTAGCAAGTGATGTAGTGGAGGCAGGAACCATACATAGCTTTAAGACGAGGTATGACAAAGCTCAGGAAGCAGAGAGAGGACCTAGTAGCGATCAGTGAAGAGGCGGGGCCAGGAGCTGAGTCTCGACCTCTGCAACCACAATTAGGTGAATACAGCTAGGTGAGTACATGGCTTACGCAAGAAAGATTCTTTTCGCTTTCCCATGGATACGAAATAAAATAATAAGACCTATTAAAAAATTCAAAACTCAGTTGCATATGTATAGACAAACAAGCATGTGAAGTATGAACTAAGTGTATCTAATAGTGGCGAGAGTTACCTGCTATTGTAATGTCTACGAGAAAAAGAAAAGGACACTAACAATCCTACTACTGAGCAAAACAATTACAGGTTTCCGTTTCTCACTCATTTAGCAGGGTGGTAGTACCTCCCTGGGTGGTTGCTGTCTACCAACCTAATACCTGTTATGGTCTTAATTAAAACTAGATATTTCACAGGATCTTCAAGAAAGAGCTTTTTATTCTTAAATTACTGTAGAGACGCTGAAAATTTTAAGTTATTTATAAAAGTAGTTAAAAGCAAATGAAGATTTCTTCTGTAGTTAATGGGGAAATGTGCCTTATAGGCGGCTAGCAAACATAAAGCAGAAATGCAGTATCATTCTTAATTAGAGAAAACTATTTTTACAGGGAAGAATAACACGTGGAACAAGGTGAGCGGTGGGTTATACATAGATATTTAGAGAAAATGATAATGATCATGAACTGAACGTTGTAAGGAGTGTAGCTGTTTACCAAGGCCAAAAAGGGAGAAGACGCCGTAAAAGTCCTTGAGCTGTAAGGCACGCTGCTCAATGGGTTCCGAACCAGGCGGTGTAAGACAGTAGGTGGAGTTAAGCAGCTCTTGTCTCATCCAGTGTGCCAGTAGACCGTGCT
>NC_091368.1:13005392-13025392 GCF_038502225.1 Cherax quadricarinatus
GAACAAGTGATTTGAAAAGAACCTTCACTGGCTGGGCATCTCTTGTTTTGAACGTTCTCATTATCCATCCTTTCATTTTCTTTGCAGATGTGATCGTGGCACTGTTGTGGTTCTTGAAAGTGAGATCCTCAGACATTACCACTCCCTGGTCCCTCACATTATTTTCTCGCTCTATTGTATAATCAGAGTCTACTCTTCTGACTCTACTTACCTTAGTCTTACATCTCCGTTGTCTCTCTCATCTTCCCTTTGCCCATATCTCAGAGTAAACAAGAAAGAGATGTTATTAATCAACACAGCTGAGACTGAACTGTGATGGTTGGGGTGGGTAGGATGGCCATGGATCCCTAGATGCCGCTGCCGGCGATGTTTTTAAATCTATTTTATAATATCTTAAGTATCCCTTGTGGTTGTTATTCTCCTGGCTCTTGTGATTATATGGCGGTTCCTCTATGTTAATAGGCTCATTGCTGAGGTTTTAAACATATAGAGAGTTATTTCTCGTTTTGTTCCTTATATTGTAACATTTCTATAGTTTGTAAGAAATTGCAAGGCATCTTTCAGCAGTATTTTTTGAGGTGTTGTATATAAATTTGTAATATTTTTAACATGTGACAGAGGCAGCTCAAGCAGTTACATTTCGGAGCAGCCTGAGGCACACATCAAGTGAATAACCACTTCAGCAAATTCGGGAATGACAAATTTACTAGTTGTTGTCCGAAGCAACATTAAGTTATTCATCCCCTTATAGACGGCATATGGGAGGCGCATCTTGAAGTATGCAGTGTCAGCTTGGGGGCTGCATTCGGAAAAGCATGTACAGAAGCTGGAAAAAAATGCTAATGACTGGAAGGAAACAAGTCCAAGAGGTGAGCGTTAACTATAAGAATAGGTTAGAGGAACGGAATATGATGACATTATAACAGGATTAGAAGAGACATGAATACACCATTCAAAATAGTAAGAGGAGTTTACACAGTGGACGGGGAGAGTTTGTTTGAGAGGCGGGTCTCAAGTACATGAAGTCACATCTCTAAGTTAAAAACACGTATGTGCTGCAAGGATATTAGGAAATATTTTTTTAGCTAAGAGTGGTCAGCAAGTGGAATTACCTAAAAGGGGATTAAGAGAGGAGGAATCTATGCATTGGTTTAAAAACAGATATGAATAGGCACATGCGGCCAGGAGAGAGAGAGAGAGAGAGGGAGAGAGAGAGAGAGAGAGAGAGAGAGAGAGAGAGTTATCAGAAATGATCACCAGAGAGGAGGGACCAGCACGTGACACTCAATCCCTTCAGCCATAATTAAATGAGTTCAATTAGGGGAGTTCAAACACACATAAACAAAGATGACATTCCAAAAGGCAGGATGTTTAGGCAGGAAACCAAAGATGATTGGTCTGAAAAGGAACCATGGCAGAAGGTTCGTTAGGAAATGGAAAATGAGTTTTATAATACAATGGTGAAGATAATTGCTGAGAACAAGAAGTAGAAGTTATGAGCAGTAGCTGCTGAGGCAAAAATACAAAGCCTGGTGGAGTAACTGGAGGTGCTGAAAAAGGATGTAAAGACGAGGAATGATAAGACTGAGGTGCTGGAAATGGGAACTTTGGTGGACAGCGAAGAGACTGAAGGAGGGGAAGGAGCAAAGAAGTCCTCTGCATAAGTGATATCAGGCCACTTGGATGTCTGGGAGATGATAGGGGAAACAACTAAGGAGATCCTTGAATCTAGAGATATGGGGGAAGGAGAGGGAGAGGTCGCTGATTATTCAAAAGCTTTATGAGGAGGAAGGGAGGACATACAGAGAAAGAAGACAAGTTGAGTAAAAGAGATTGAGAATTTCATCACAATAACAGAAGAGAATGACAGAAGAAAATGGCATGACCCCCAAGCACTGAAACTATCATCACAACAGCCTCCTGTAATATCCAACCCTGCTCTCTACACTCCCAGCCCCTATCAACCACTCCCACCCCTGAGAATACAATATTGGAAAATAAGCTGAAGGTATGGTACACCAGGACAGTTGGAATAAAGAATATGAGTGAGAAATGCCAAGAACGAATCGTTGAGGTATCCCCAGTCATCAAAGAATGCAGGTAGACAAAGGTCACAGATGTGATAGCAGATGCAGTCTTCTTAAATGGATATCAGATCATGAGGAAACACAGAGGACAAAGAGTTGAAAAGCTCACTGAAAATCAATGGTACTTTGAGGAAAATCAATGGTACTTTGAGGAGATAAGAGGACTGGGCAGAGGGGAAGCGTATGAAAGTGATGATTGTAGTGATGTACAACCTGCCACAGAACTTTAAGAGACCAAAACAAGAGTATGATGAGAGCAACGGAACGATGATGGACAAACTAGACGAGGTGGCTAGAAGAGCCAACAGTCACTTGTCATGGGGAATTTAAATTGCTAAGAACTCACTGGGAAAATCTGAAGCCACATGGGAGACCAGAAACATCGAAGGCTAAGATGATGGAGGGTGGTACTGGAAAACTTCAGGCACCAACACGTTAAAGCAAAGAAAAAATGCACAGAAATGCCCCACAACACTAGCGATCACGTGGTCCTGAATTTCGAACATCATATGGAGGCAACAGTGGAAAATGAAACAGTACAAGAAGACAGGGAGCGATCATAATTCAAAAAAAGGGATTAGATAGGTATGAGTCATTTCCTACACGAGGTACAGTGAGAAAGAGAACTAGGGGAAAAGACTGTAAATGAAATGATGGAACACGTGAAAACAAGTTGAAGATTGAGACACTTATGCAGCATATGGGAATCTTTATTCAGGAAACGTTTCGCCACACAGTGGCTTCATCAGTCCAATACAAAGAGGAAGGCGTAAGGAAAGGAGGAGTATGAGGTAATCAGTCCCTCAGCCTGGAGTCGATGTGTTCAGTCCATCAATCTTGTAGAATGTACAGCATAGGGCCGTAGACGTGGCTTATATACTGTAGTGAGGTGACTTGAAGCAGACGGAGGCGGGATCATAGTGGTATCATCCACTAGTCGAAGTAGGTCTTTGTCCAAAGGTTGAACAAGCGTTGAAGAATTCTTTGTAAGAAGATCCCATGATGCTGCAGTGTCTGACAGTTGTGATGAATGGTTTGAAAAACCGACAAGTTGAAGATTGAGACACTTATGCAGCATATGGGAATCTTTATTCAGGAAACGTTTCGCCACACAGTGGCTTCATCAGTCCAATACAAAGAGGAAGGCGTAAGGAAAGGAGGAGTATGAGGTAATCAGTCCCTCAGCCTGGAGTCGATGTGTTCAGTCCATCAATCTTGTAGAATGTACAGCATAGGGCCGTAGACGTGGCTTATATACTGTAGTGAGGTGACTTGAAGCAGACGGAGGCGGGATCATAGTGGTATCATCCACTAGTCGAAGTAGGTCTTTGTCTTCAACGCTTGTTCAACCTTTGGACAAAGACCTACTTCGACTAGTGGATGATACCACTATGATCCCGCCTCCGTCTGCTTCAAGTCACCTCACTACAGTATATAAGCCACGTCTACGGCCCTATGCTGTACATTCTACAAGATTGATGGACTGAACACATCGACTCCAGGCTGAGGGACTGATTACCTCATACTCCTCCTTTCCTTACGCCTTCCTCTTTGTATTGGACTGATGAAGCCACTGTGTGGCGAAACGTTTCCTGAATAAAGATTCCCATATGCTGCATAAGTGTCTCAATCTTCAACTTGTCGGTTTTTCAAACCATTCATCACACGTGAAAACAAAATGCAAGTTCACACCAAGGGGCAACAGAAGCAATAGGAAGACCAGAGTGACCCCATGGATTACCCAAAGGTGTGAAGAGGCCAAAGCCAAATGTGCTACTGCCTGGAAATGTATAGAAGGCAAAGGTCACTGGAAAATAAGAAATTGAACCGAAGAGCCTGAAATTAACATACATGAATTAGAAGAGAGTGACCCTGCGACAAACACCAGATCGGATCCAAAGCTATTATACAGTCACATCAGGAGGAAAACAGTCAAAGACTAGGTAATCAGGCTGAGGAAGGAAGGATTGAGGACCGACCAGAAAGTACGTGAAGAGCTTGGTACAAGATTCAGAGAGGTGTTCACAATGGAGACAGAAAGGTTTCCAGCAAACCAAGGCGGCAGGGTACACCTGCAAATACTGAACACACTCCAAACAACTGTGGAGGAGGCGAAGAAACTGCTAGGTGAACTAGACACCTAGAAAGCAGTGGGTCCAGATAACTTCTCTCTATGGGTCCAAGGCAGCATACACAGTGCGCAGACACACAGTGTATAGAGGATAAAACGTTGTGTAGTTTTTAAAATAGGTTAGGTAAATACATGAGTGGGTGTGGGTGGGTGTGAGTTAGACCTGACTAGCTTGTGCTACTAGGTCAGATGCCGTGCTCCTTCCCTAAGTGTATTTGACCTCACCTGACTAGGTTAGGGCATTGGCTTAAGCCGGTAGGAGACTTGGACCTGCCTCGCATGGGCCAGTAGGCCTGCTGCAGTGCTCCTTCTTTTTTATGTTCTTATATATGCTGCTAAAGACATGCTTCAATAAATATTTCGAAACAAGGTATCTGCCTGATGTATGGAAGACGACAAACTTAGTCCCAATTTTCATAATAGAAGTCAGACAGTGAGCAATATACTTCAGACCAGTGTCAATGACTTGTATAGTATGTAAAGTCATGGAGAAGATAATCGGAAGGAGAGTGGTAGAGGACTTGCAAAGGAACAAACTCATAAATGACAACAAGAACGGTTTCAGGGATTGGAAATTCTGTTTCGCAAACCTACGACAAGGTAACAGAAGTGAGACAGGAGAGAGAGAGAGAGAGAGAGAGAGAGAGAGAGAGATGGGTAGACTGTATCTTCTTGGACTGTAAGAAGACTTTCGACACAGTACCACACAAGAGACCGGTTCTAAAGCTAGAGGAGCACGCAGGAATAGCTGGGAAAGTAATACACTGGATCTGCAAAGGAATGTAGGAAAGAAACCACGAGTGTTGGTATGTGACAAGGTGCCAGAGTGGGTGCATGTGCCGAGTGAGTTTCCACTATGGTCAGTAATAGGTCCGGTACTGCTTCTGGTATATGTGAATGACGTGACGAAGGCATGAATTCAGAGGTATCCCTGTTCACACACTAGGTGGATAGAGACAGGATGTTCCAGTGATGGGACACAACAACATGGGGTCACAATTGGATGTAGAAGACTCAGGGATGTTAGGAAGTATATCTTCAGTCACAGAGTTGTCAGGATGTGGAATAGTCTGGAAAGTAATGTAGTGGATGCAGGATCCATACATAGCTTTAAAAAGAGGTATGATTAAGCAAATGGAGCAGGAAGAGTGACCTAGTAGCGGCTAGTGAAGAGGCGGGGCTTGGAGCTGTTTCTCGACCCATGGAACCACAGCTAGATCAGTACAACTAGGTGCGTATGCATACATACACACACACACACACACACACAGGCACACACACACACACACACACACACACACACACACACACACACACACACACACACACACACACACATATACACACACACACACACACACACACACACACAAACAAACACACTCTTAGGCAAAGACTAAGTGCACTAGAGAATGGAACTTGTACAGAAGACAAAGGACCCAGGAAAATTAAGAGATTAGTCAAAGAGCCAGAAACGAGAATGCAAAGATAAGGAGGGAGGCCCAGCGACAGTACGACAACAACATAGCATCGAATGTCATGTCTGACCCAAAACTGTTGTATAGTCACATCAGGAGGAAGACGACAGTCAAAGACCAGGTAATCAGACTGAGGAAAGAAGGTGGGGAGCTCACCAACAAGTGTTGGATGAAATACACACAACCGAGGAGGAGGTTAAGAAGCTGCTAAGTGATCTTGACACCTCAAAGATTGTGGGACTGGACAACATATCTGCTTGGGTCCTTAGAGAGGGAGCAGAGACGCTGTGTGTGCCACTAACCATAATTATCAACATATTCGTTGAAACTGGGCAACTACTTGCTGTATGGAAGACGGCAAATGTAGTCCCCATTTTTAAGAATAGACAGTAACGAGGCACTAAACTAAAGACCAGTGTCACTGACGTGTATAGTATGAAATGTCATGGAGAAGATTATCAAGAGAGGGGTGGAGCACCTAGAACGGAACAAGCTTATGAAGGCAAAGCCTGTGTCACAAACCTACTGGAGTTCTGTGACAAGGTAACGGAAGAAAGACTTGAGAGAGAGAGATGGGTGGATTTCAATTTCTTGGGCTGCAAGAAGGCCTTCGACACAGATCCTCACAAGAGATTAGTGTACAAGTTAGAGGATCAGGCACGTATAACAGGGAGGGCACTGTAATGGATGAGAGAATATCTTCCAGGGAGGCAACAACAGGTCATGCGGGGTTCCACAGCTGTCAGTCCTATGACCTGTGCTATTTTTGGTATATATGAATAACATGAATGAAGTGAATGATGTGAAGTTAATGAGGAGAATTAAATCAGGTGAAGATCAGGCAAGGCTACTAAGAGACCTTGTCAGCCTGGACGCGTGGTCCAGCAACTGGCTCCTCGAATTTAACTCTGGTAAATGCAAAGTCATAAAGATCGAGGAAGGGCAAAGAAAACCGCAGATAGAGCATAGGCTAGGTGGCCGAAGATTGCAAACCTCACAAAAGAAAAAAGATATTGGGGTGAGAATAATACCGAGCGCATCTCCTGAAGTGCACATCAAGCAGATAACTGCTGCCACATATGGGCGCCTGGCAAATCTGAGAATAGCGTTCCAATACCTCAGTATGGAATCGTTCAACATTCTACTTCGTGTACCTCTGGCCCATACTGCTGTATGCATCATCTGTTTGGAACCCTCATTGGTCAAGCATGTCAAGAAATTAGAGAATGTGCAAAGGTTTGCAACAAGACTAGTTCCAGAGCTAAGGAGAATGTCCTACGAAGAAAAGTTGAGTGGAAATCGGCCTGACGACACTGGAAGACAGGAGGGTTAAGGGAGATATGATAACGACATATAAAATACTGCGAGGAATTAACAAGGTGGACAGAGGCAGGATGTTTCGTAGATGGGACACAGAAACATGGGGTCAGACTTGGAAGCTGGAGACTCAGATGAATCAAAGAGATGTTAGAAAGTATTTCTTTAGTCATAGAGTTGTCAGGAAATGGAATAGTCTGGCAAGTGATGTAGTGGAGGCAGGAACCATATATAGTTTTAAGACGAGGTATGATAAGCTCATGAAGCAGGGAGAGAGAGGACCAAGTAGCGGTCAGTGAAGAGGCGTGGCCAGGAGCTATGTTTCATCCACTGCAACCACAAATAGGTGAGTACACACACACTCAGACATACAAGAGCTGTGACCCGACTCCTTCAACCAGAGATAGGCGAGTACACAAATATGCAGACACACAATCACACACATGATAATGACATACAAAATACTGAAAGGAATTGACAAGGTGGACAAAGACAGAATGTTCCAGAGATGGGACACAGCAACAAGGGGACACAGTTGGAAGTTGAAGACACAGATGAATCACAGGGATGTTAGGAAGTATTTCTTCAGTCACAGAGTAGTCAGGAAGTGGAATAGTTTGGAAAGCGATGTAGTGGAGGCAGGATCCATGCATAGCTTTATGCAGAGGTATGATAAAGCTCACGGTTCAGGGAGAGTGACCTAGTAGCGACCAGTGCAGAGGCGGGGCCAGGAGCTAGGACTCGACCTCTGCAACCTCAACTAGGTCAGTAAGTAGGTGAGTACACACGCACACGGGCGCGCCCTCACTCACGCACACTTCCCTGTCTGAATCAACAACAACAGGATTTGCAGACATTAACTGTGTTTACCAAAGCCACGCCTGTTGTGATTGGGTTTAAGGGTCACATTGACGCAAGGAGCCGGTAGTGGGTCTATACACCAATCTCGCCTGGACTGTCCGTGTCAGCCCACTGAAGACGAAGCAACATATATCTCCTACATAATTCATAATCAATTATAACTAAGGCAGCTTGCAGAGAGCATCATGCTTCACTCACCGCATCTCTTGTTTAGTCAAGACTTTCAAACCTTAAATACTTTTCTGTGAACTAATACAAGCGAAAATTTGTCCATGCAATAATTTCGCAAAAATCCTCCTGAACCTAAGGAAAAAATATATTTCATTGTGTTTGTTTATTATCGTATTATTGTAAACGTATCTATAATATATTAGTTAGATTAGGCTAAATTAAATAGCATTTGTTATTAAAAAGTTAAGTAAGTTTTCTAATATTTTTCGGTACAAAATTATTATATTATTACGCTAACTTACATAAAAAAATCTATAAGCGTATGAGAATATATATGTATATATATATATACATATATATATATATATATATATATATATATATATATATATATATATATATATATATATGTGTGTGTGTGTGTGTGTGTGTGTGTGTGTGTGTGTGTGTGTGTGTCTGTGTGTGTGTGTGTGTGTGTGTGTGTGTGTGTGTGTGTGTGTGTGTGTGTGTGTGTGTGTATGTGTGTGTGTGTGTGTGTGTGTGTGTGTGTGTGTGTGTGTGTGTGTGTGTGTGTGTGTGTATGTGTGTGTGTGTGTGTTTGGTTGGAAAACAGATTTCAACAGTTCATTTAATTAAAAATATATATATTTTATAACCCTTGAAAGGAAATTTGGAAATCTTCGATTTTGTTGACTATTCGAAATTACTGACCAGTTCGATTAGCCATGATTAGGCTCCATGAGATCCCTTTACCACCAGTTAAGTCATCATTAAACTACACATTAAAGTAAATCCTCTGTGCATATATCCTTTGTACACCTAACATCAGCTTCCTTACTAGACAAATGGACTTGGTATCTCATGTTCTTATCATCGCCTTTTTTTATAACACTCGTAGTTTGAGGATATGTTTCATGCAAAAGCAAATTCTGTTTACACACTTCTAGGAGTTACTGGATGTCTACATCACCCACAGCTCGCCCCAACATCCGTGTGGCCCTTCTGTATAAGGGAAGGTGGGGAAGCTCACCCCACATATTCAAGAACGGAAGATGCTAGACCCCGAGACAAGCAACATATGAGTCGAACACTCGAACATCCCAGAAAATATTTTCACCGATCTATACAAACGTTTCATCGTTTTATAAAAGTATTCCGAACTGCTATTTCCATTTTGAAAGAACAAAGAGACGGCAACATTTACATTTTAGCAGCTCTATCACACTGTTACTACTGGCCGCTTCTCAGATGAAACATGACACAGCAGATACGTGAACTCTCACCCTTTATTCCTTTCACTTTGGTTTGTGCTTTATTATTCTCCAGCATCATGTTTACCTGGAATTTACCTGGAGAGAGTTCCGGGGGTCAACGCCCCCCCGGCCCGGTCTGTGACCAGGCCTCCTGTGATTCAGATCACAGGATCGAAATGTGTCCAATAAAGATGTCCTACGTGTATATACCTGTTACCATTCTTCTAAATGACCGTCATCAATTTGTCTTTAACATTTCCCTTAAGTACACTAATGATAATTATATTCAAGCCAGACGAAGAACTAGTGATCACATCCTAACACTGTCAAAGACTATGACATATATTATTTCCTTTACACATTCAATATTCTGAAACCGTTTGTTGGTCATATGTTGTAATTCCTCTTCTTATAATCTCCTGTCGTCTCACTAACAGCTCTTTAGTGCGCTTTATTCAGAAAATCCCAAAAACATTTCTAAATCTACTCAGTAGATGATAGTAATTGCATTTAACTAATTACAGATCTGTAGAGCTTCCTACCAATATTCTTTTATTTAATTTAATAAGTTATACAGCTACATGGAAATCGGAATTACTATGTGAAAATAAAGACCATGAAACTAGAAAGTCTACCAAATCAACACCCCTCAAGGAAGGTTCCTTGATGTTGGTGAGGGGCTCTTGATTTAGGGAATTGGATCTGTGCTTCAGTTCCCCGAATTAAGCCTGAATGCCTTCCACATCCCCCCCCCCCAGGCGCTGTATAATCCTCCGGGTTTAGCGCTTCCCCTTGATTATAATAATAATAATACCAAATCAACAGTTATTTATATATTTTATCTAATTATTAACCTTCAAATTCTATTAATAAATGGATTTATAATAACTGATAACATATGATATGATACCATGCATAAAGTAGGATAAAGTATATTGCAACTTACATTGTACTTAAGAAGAGTTTTCTTGTATATTTTTGACAAGTCTTACATTTAATGTTAACTCTCACAATAAAATAATTTGCGTTCTGTAGATCGGGTGTTTTACTGTGACATACAATAAGAAAGAGAGAGAGAGGTTGGAAAGAGGAAGAGAATGGTAAGAGATAAAGAATGGGAGAGGGAAACAGTGTTATATATATATATATATATATATATATATATATATATATATATATATATATATATATATATATATATATATATATATGTCGTGCCGAATAGGCAGAACTTGCGATCTTGGCTTAAATAGCAACGCTCATCTTGCCATATAAGACAAGCGAAAATTTGTGTATGCAATAATTTCGCCAAAATCATTCTGAACCTAACGAAAAAAATATATTTCACTGTGTTTGTTTAGTATTAAATTATTGTAAACAAATCTAAAATATATTTAGTTGGGTTAGGCTAAAATAAATTGCTCTTGTTATAATAAGGTTAGGTAAGTTTTCTAAGATTCTTTTGGTGCAAAATTAAAATTTTTTACATTAACATTAATGAAAAAAATATATCTTTAAACGTATAAGAAAATTTTAGAAAGGACTTAATTTTAAATGAGTTTATATATATATATATATATATATATATATATATATATATATATATATATATATATATATATATATATATATATATATATATATTTTCAACAAGTCGGCCGTCTCCCACCGAGGCAGGGTGACCCAAAAAAGAAAGAAAATCCCCAAAAAGAAAATACTTTCATCATCATTCAACACTTTCACCACACTCACACATTATCACTGTTTTTGCAGAGGTGCTCAGAATACAACAGTTTAGAAGCATATACGTATAAAGATACACAACATATCCCTCCAAACTGCCAATATCCCAAACCCCTCCTTTAAAGTGCAGGCATTGTACTTCCCATTTCCAGGACTCAAGTCCGACTATATGAAAATAACCGGTTTCCCTGAATCCCTTCACTAAATATTACCCTGCTCACACTCCAACAGATCGTCAGGTCCCAAGTACCATTCGTCTCCATTCACTCCTATCTAACACGCTCACGCACGCTTGCTGGAAGTCCAAGCCCCTCGCCCACAAAACCTCCTTTACCCCCTCTCTCCAACCCTTTCGAGGACGACCCCTACCCCGCCTTCCTTCCCCTATAGATTTATATGCTTTCCATGTCATTCTACTTTGATCCATTCTCTCTAAATGACCAAACCACCTCAACAACCCCTCTTCTGCCCTCTGACTAATACTTTTATTAACTCCACACCTTCTCCTAATTTCCACACTCCGAATTTTCTGCATAATATTTACACCACACATTGCCCTTAGACAGGACATCTCCACTGCCTCCAACCGTCTCCTCGCTGCTGCATTTACCACCCAAGCTTCACACCCATATAAGAGTGTTGGTACTACTATACTTTCATACATTCCCTTCTTTGCCTCCATAGATAACGTTTTTTGACTCCACATATACCTCAACGCACCACTCACCTTTTTTCCCTCATCAATTCTATGATTAACCTCATCCTTCATAAATCCATCCGCCGACACGTCAACTCCCAAGTATCTGAAAACATTCACTTCTTCCATACTCCTCCTCCCCAATTTGATATCCAATTTTTCTTTATCTAAATCATTTGATACCCTCATCACCTTACTCTTTTCTATGTTCACTTTCAACTTTCTACCTTTACACACATTCCCAAACTCATCCACTAACCTTTGCAATTTTTCTTTAGAATCTCCCATAAGCACAGTATCATCAGCAAAAAGTAACTGTGTCAATTCCCATTTTGAATTTGATTCCCCATAATTTAATCCCACCCCTCTCCCGAACACCCTAGCATTTACTTCTTTTACAACCCCATCTATAAATATATTAAACAACCATGGTGACATTACACATCCCTGTCTAAGACCTACTTTTACCGGGAAGTAGTCTCCCTCTCTTCTACACACCCTAACCTGAGCCTCACTATCCTCATAAAAACTCTTTACAGCATTTAGTAACTTACCACCTATTCCATATACTTGCAACATCTGCCACATTGCTCCCCTATCCACTCTATCATATGCCTTTTCTAAATCCATAAATGCAATAAAAACTTCCCTACCTTTATCTAAATACTGTTCACATATATGCTTCAATGTAAACACTTGATCTACACATCCCCTACCCACTCTGAAACCTCCTTGCTCATCCGCAATCCTACATTCTGTCTTACCTCTAATTCTTTCAATTATAACCCTACCGTACACTTTTCCTGGTATACTCAGTAAACTTATTCCTCTATAATTTTTACAATCTCTTTTGTCCCCTTTCCCTTTATATAAAGGGACTATACATGCTCTCCGCCAATCCCTAGGTACCTTCCCCTCTTTCATACATTTATTAAACAAAAGTACCAACCACTCCAACACTATATCCCCCCCTGCTTTTAACATTTCTGTCATGATCCCATCAGTTCCAGCTGCTTTACCCCCTTTCATTCTACGTAATGCCTCACGTACCTCCCCCACACTTACATTCTGCTCTTCTTCACTCCTAAAAGATGGTATACCTCCCTGGCCAGTGCATGAAATTACCGCCTCCCTTTCTTCCTCAACATTTAAAAGTTCCTCAAAATATTCTCGCCATCTACCTAATACCTCCCTCTCCCCATCTACTAACTCCCCTACTCTGTTTTTAACTGACAAATCCATACTTTCCCTAGGCTTTCTTAACTTGTTTAACTCACTCCAAATTTTTTTCTTATTTTCATTAAAATTTCTTGACAGTGCCTCTCCCACTCTATCATCTGCTCTCCTTTTGCACTCTCTCACCACTCTCTTCACCTTTCTTTTACTCTCCATATACTCTGCTCTTCTTATAACACTTCTGCTTTGTAAAAACCTCTCATAAGCTACCTTTTTCTCTTTTATCACACCCTTTACTTCATCATTCCACCAATCACTCCTCTTTCCTCCTGCCCCCACCCTCCTATAACCACAAACTTCTGCCCCACATTCTAATACTGCATTTTTAAAACTATTCCAACCCTCTTCAACCCCCCCCCCCCCACTACTCATCTTTGCACTAGCCCACCTTTCTGCCAATAGTCGCTTATATCTCACCCGAACTTCCTCCTCCCTTAGTTTATACACTTTCACCTCCCTCTTACTTGTTGTTGCCACCTTCCTCTTTTCCCATCTACCTCTTACTCTAACTGTAGCTACAACTAAATAATGATCCGATATATCAGTTGCCCCTCTATAAACATGTACATCCTGGAGCCTACCCATCAACCTTTTATCCACCAATACATAATCTAACAAACTACTTTCATTACGTGCTACATCATACCTTGTATATTTATTTATCCTCTTTTTCATAAAATATGTATTACTTATTACCAAATCTCTTTCTACACATAGCTCAATTAAAGGCTCCCCATTTACATTTACCCCTGGCACCCCAAATTTACCTACTACTCCCTCCATAACATTTTTACCCACTTTAGCATTGAAATCCCCAACCACCATTACTCTCACACTTGATTCAAAACTCCCCACGCATTCACTCAACATTTCCCAAAATCTCTCTCTCTCCTCTACACTTCTCTCTTCTCCAGGTGCATACACGCTTACTATAACCCACTTTTCACATCCAATCTTTATTTTACTCCACATAATCCTTGAATTTATACATTTATAGTCCCTCTTTTCCTGCCATAGCTTATCCTTCAACATTATTGCTACTCCTTCTTTAGCTCTAACTCTATTTGAAACCCCTGACCTAATCCCATTTATTCCTCTCCATTGAAACTCTCCCACCCCCTTCAGCTTTGTTTCACTTAAAGCCAGGACATCCAGCTTCTTCTCATTCATAACATCCACAATCATCTCTTTCTTATCATTTGCACAACATCCACGCACATTCAGACTTCCCACTTTGACAATTTTCTTCTTCTTATTCTTTTTAGTAATCTTTACAGGAAAAGGGGTTACTAGCCCATTGTTCCCGGCATTTTAGTTGACTTTTACAACACGCATGGCTTACGGAGGAAAGATTCTTATTCCACTTCCCCATGGATATAAAAGGAAAAGTAATAAGACCAAGAACTATTAAGATAAAATCAAAGAAAACTCAGATGAGTGTGTATAAATAAACGTGTACATGTATGTGTATGACCTAATTGTAAGTAGAAGTAGCAAGACGTACCTGTAATCTTGCATATTTATGAGACAGACAAAAGACACCAGCAATCCTATATATATAGTACCTCCCTGGGTGGTTGCTGTCTATATATATATATATATATATATATATATATATATATATATATATATATATATATATATATATATATATATATATATATATATATATATATAGGGAAGTACCACCTCTATAGCTGGAATGGGGCCCCTCATCCTCAGAGAAGACAATAAACGTACCTCAGGGAAAACTCAAGGTTCTCCCCGGAGCTGTTTGAATATTTTCTTCTCCTACCACCCCCTATATATTTTATATTCTATGTGAACATTTATTAATAAACAAAATACATTTACAGAAAAAAACATAAACATGAATACAATGGCACAATGTATCAAAGATCATGAATTTCCTCCAGCTCCTCCGAGGCTGGACGTGAGCCAAGTATGCAGCAAGCATTTCCCCTCTGGATGGCGACGCTGAGGCGCTGGAACATGAAAGTGGCTGCCCTTGGGTCCCTGGTGGTGTCGATGAGTCTGGAACCCAATTCTTTAAGGAAACGTGTGGCATTTTTTCCCCATGATCCCAAGGTCTCTGATCCCACTGGGACAAATTGATACTGTTGGCTAATGTCCCTGTACTTGCTGATCTTGTACTCCTCCCTGTGGTCAGCAGCTCCTCCCTGTCGCCCCACACTGTGATGGATATAGGTGTCAGCCAGTGTGGACACACAGGTATAGTCCCATGCTAAGAGCTTGCCATTCTTCCAAGGATAGATGGTGATCCCGTCGGGGCGGTTTGCTGGGTTGTGGGTATTGTTTGCTGCAAGTGATCGTGGCTCCCTCTCGGCAGGGCATCCAGCTGTAGCAAGGGTTCTCTTAATGATGTCGTTGACCTCATTGTGTCTTGCATGCCAGCCCTTGGTTTTGGAACAGTTAAGACCATGTAGACCGTATTGGTCTGCTTGCACTTCGCCGCAAATACACATATATTCTGTGTGAATTGGGGCAGCAAGGCGCAGAGCCACTGCAATACGGAGGGTCTTAGGGTCGAGTCGCGTTCCCATTGCCGATATGGGAACTGTTTGGAGGAAGTCCCCGGAGTGAGGTGCACTCACAGCCTGGAGACGGGCAATCTCCCTATCTGATGTTGCAGCCCTGAGCATGTTGGCAAGCACCTTTTCAGCAATTGGGCTATCCCAGCTTGACTGTTTGTGAGCCAGTGCTGCACTAGGGTTTGGTGCTGGAGCAGCAAGAGTCTCCCATTCGGTGATGGCACTGGCATAGCTAGGGTCTTCTATTCCTGCTGAGTCACTGAGGGTGTCAGGAAGAATTTGTCTTATCAACTCGTTTGATGCAATGGAAGAGGATAGGAAAGCTGGTAGAGCAATCTGGGAGGATCTGCGTACTCCTAGCCCTCCAAGCCTGACCGGAAGTGAGGCTTGCAACCACTGTCCATCGTCAAGGGAAAGATTCAATACACTCTCTAGCATGGCCTTCAGGAGAGAGTCATATTCCTTGAGTTTTGGACTGCTGAAGGCTGGGGAGCATCTCAGAAAATAGGTAAGTTTTGGGTTTGACAGGCACCTGGTGAGTAGGTAGAAGGCATCGTGTGTGTCAATGTCTTTCATCCTGCTTTCCATCGTCCGGAGGTCTGAGACTTTTTTTCCTAGGATCAGATCGATGGCATTGGACCCAAGAGGAGCACCGAGGAGAGTGCTATTGGCTGGATCAATGGCTCGTGCTCCTGGTAAAACGGTACTAATATTCTGGATCAACTGTTGATTGGTAGAAACTATTTCACATTTGGTGGGGTTTAAAGAAAGGCCCAGGCTTTCTCCCATGTCTTTAATTTTACTGATGTCCTCTAGGAGAGATTCTGTTGTGCCAGCTAGGGTACCGTCGTCCAGGAACCAGATATTGAGCTCGCTGGAGAGTGCCTCCGTGACTTCCTTGATGACCAAACAAAATAGAAAGGGGGCGAGAGGGTCCCCCTGTTGCACGCCCTCACACGAGTCAATTTCATGGTCCCCAAACAATAGTTTGGAAGTCACACTATAACACGATTCTATGAAGGGATAAAGGGAAGGGAAGTTTCTATAAACTGCTTGGAGAGCAGCATCTATATATATATATATATATATATATATATATATATATATATATATATATATATATATATATATATATATATATATATATATATATATATATATATATATATATATATATATATATATATATATATATATATATATATATATATATATATATATATATATATATATATATATATATATATATATATATATATATATATATATATATATATATATATATATACGCTTGTTATAATAAGGTTAACTAAGTTTTCTAGGGTTCCTTTGGTGCAAAATTATTAAATTTTACTTTAACGTAAATGAGATAACTGTATCTTTAAACGTATGAAAGTAAGTTTTAGAAAGGACCACTGTATGCCTTTTGGGAGTGAGTGCAACATCTAGTTCTGCTGGATGCGCTACTCTTAAGGATTTTGTGGTACCGTGGATTAACACCTCATGAGTTTTCGCCCACTATGAGGCAGGCCAAAGTAGCATGGGTTCGATTCCTTGACCAGGTGCAGTGTTGTTATTCATCAATACCACTTGTTCGTGGGTACACTAATATAAAATACTGTTCGTTGTACTAGTGAACCTAACAGGGAGTAGAATGAAATTAGCCTAGAGTCATCCACACCAACGTATGTCCTTGGGTAGCATGTACAACATCGAGTTCTGCTGGATGCGCTACTCTTAAGGATTGTGTGGTCACGTGGATTAAGGCGTCATGAGTTTTCGCCCACCATGAGTCAGGCCAGAACACAAGAGCTTGACTCCTTGACTAATCGCAGTGTTGTTATTGATCAATACCTCTTGTTCGTGGGTACAATAATATATATATATGTACAGCTGTAGTCCTTTCATGTTGTTTTGCAATCAGCACATCATTAGGAGCTTACAATGTTGCTGAAGAGAGGAAGAAGTACAAGCAAATACATTCACAGGAAAAGTCTTTGCTTGAATGAGGCAGGAGGCAGTAAGTGTCAGCAAGACCTATTGTTAACTTTGTAGGATTGCTGACATATCCCCAGTCAAAATTGTTGCTAAAAGTATTAACTCGATTTCATGTAAACATTTCTAAAGCAAACATGAAAATAATGTTGATCTCATTGACAAATTCCAAAATGCTAACATGGCTTTTGATTTTAGTCTAGTAAGTTTTGAAGTCACGTCACTGTTTACCCAAATGCCTGTGTCCGTCTTGCTAATTTATTTGGACGAATAATTAGATAGGTTCTCCATGCCTTTCAATAAAAATTCCATTACCGAACTGATTAAGTTGTGTGTAGTTGATTGCAAGTGTGAGTTTGCAGGGAAATGCTACGTTCAGAAGCAGGAAATGGCTATGGGAAAGCCATTGTCTCCCGTATTAACAATCTGTATATGGAGTTTTCAAGGCTGGGCTGTTGAAAGATATCCTGCCCAGTAAAGGTAAATGGTTCCGGTATGTGGATGACAACTCGTGTTTTTGGGCAAATGATATGGCTCTGTATACATTTTTACCGAGGCTTAATGCTTTGGTCCCATCTATTAAATTAGAAGTGTAGAAAGAAGTGAAATCTAAACTTCCATTCTTAAGTAGGTTGATACAGAGGGTTGATAGAAAGTTTAAGTTTATTATTTATATGTGTGTGCTCATACATTCAATTCTATTCTAACCATGAGATATGAGTAAAAGGGAGTCTTTTTCTCACCATATTCCTGAAAGATTATGTGTGTGCAACAGAGACTTTCTCGATGAAGAAATTTTGAATATATTTTACACTGCCACGAAACTGTGCTACCCAAAGGAGTTCATGGAGTCAACGTTGCTGGCAGATAGGAAAACCTATCATAGAGCTGAGCCTAGGATAACACCTAAGATCAAGAATGTGTTGGTTCTCCCATACAATGATAATTTATCTGTCCTGCCGAATGCCCTTAAAATATTTTTTTAACATACAAGTAGTTTTAAGGAATTCACTGACATTTAAAAGCATTTGATAAAGAATTATCCCCTACAGTGTGTTGGTGGTGTTTACAGAACTGGTTGCAATGGTTGCAACATATCTTACGTTAGACTAGCAAACCTCTAGAAAATAGGATAATTCAACATCAATATTTGATACGAGCTGCCCAGGAATCAAATGCGATTTTCACCAACATTAGAGTCTGCAGTAACTAAAAAAAACTTGATCGGAAGCCAGAGTCATTGTTCTTTGTTCCACTTGGCTTGAATGGAATGTTGTAGAAACTGCAGTTATTAAACAAACGTTCATTATATAATGATATTGGCAGCTTTTCAAATTAGACTCGTTTATATTTGAGGCTATCGTGAATAGCATTTTTCTGCTAGAAAAATGATATGATGGATAATGAGAACCTTGAAAACTAGAGACGCCAAGTTCATGATTTTCTTCAGATCGCTGGAATACTGCTGTGAACTAACTGCCCCCTTCAAGGCAAGCGAAATTACTGACCTAGAGAGTGTACAAAAAACTTTCACGGCACACATAAGTATGATAAGGTACCTAAATTACTGGGTGGCCGGGTCACCATCTGGAGAAGATCCAGACCGGAAGTACCGGCGAACCTACATGAATGAATGAATGAAATTACTGGGAACTGTAGAAATCCCTTGATTTATATTCCCTGGAACGAAGACGAGAGAGATACATGATAAAATATACTTGGAAAACCCTAGAGGGATTAATGCCAAACTTGCACACAAAAAATCACTCCCTATGAAAGCAAAAGACTCGGCAGGGAATGCAACATCTCCCCAATGAAAAGCAGGGGCGCCACGAGTGCACTGAGAGAAAAGACAATAAGTGTCAGGGGGGTCAAACTTTTTAAGTGCCTCCCAGGAAACGTAAGGGGGATTACCAATAGACCCCTGGTTGTCTTCAAGAAAGCACTGGACAGGCACCTAAAGTTAGTAGCTGACCAGCCGGGATGTGGTTCGTACTTCAGTTTGCGTGCGGCAAGCAGTAACAGCATGGATGATCATGGTCTCATCAACCAAGCTGTTACTGCTCGCCGCAAGTAAACTGACGTATGAACCACAGCCTGGCTTGAGGTGCCTGTCCAGTACCTTCTTGAAAACAGCCAGAGGTCTGCAGTGAAGATTTTTTATTTATTTTTATTAACACACTGGCCGATTCCCACCAAGGCAGGGTGGCCCGAAAAAGAAAAAAATCACCATCATTCACTCCATCACTGTCTTGCCAGAAGGGTGCTTTACACTACAGTTTTTAAACTGCAACATTAACACCCCTCCTTCAGAGTGCAGGCACTGTACTTCCCATCTCCAGGACTCAAGTCCGGCCTGCCGGTTTCCCTGATTCCCTTCATAAATGTTACTTTGCTCACACTCCAACAGCACGTCAAGTATTAAAAGCCATTTGTCTCCATTCACTCCTATCAAACACGCTCACGCATGCCTGCTGGA
>NC_091368.1:13027892-13075095 GCF_038502225.1 Cherax quadricarinatus
CGCAGCACGAGTATATATCAAAAACATGTCCTATGAAAAAGCCTTGGTCAAATTGGACTTTGCCAATGCTTTCAACTCAGTCAGAAGGGATGCTGCTCTCCAAGCAGTTTATAGAAACTTCCCTTCCCTTTATCCCTTCATAGAATCGTGTTATAGTGTGACTTCCAAACTATTGTTTGGGGACCATGAAATTGACTCGTGTGAGGGCGTGCAACAGGGGGACCCTCTCGCCCCCTTTCTATTTTGTTTGGTCATCAAGGAAGTCACGGAGGCACTCTCCAGCGAGCTCAATATCTGGTTCCTGGACGACGGTACCCTAGCTGGCACAACAGAATCTCTCCTGGAGGACATCAGTAAAATTAAAGACATGGGAGAAAGCCTGGGACTTTCTTTAAACCCCACCAAATGTGAAATAGTTTCTACCAATCAACAGTTGATCCAGAATATTAGTACCATTTTACCAGGAGCACGAGCCATTGATCCGGCCAATAGCACTCTCCTCGGTGCTCCTCTTGGGTCCAATGCCATCGATCTGATCCTAGGAAAAAAAGTCTCAGACCTCCGGACGATGGAAAGCAGGATGAAAGACATTGACACACACGATGCCTTCTACCTACTCACCAGGTGCCTGTCAACCCCAAAACTTACCTATTTTCTGAGATGCTCCCCAGCCTTCAGCAGTCCAAAACTCAAGGAATATGACTCTCTCCTGAAGGCCATGCTAGAGAGTGTATTGAATCTTTCCCTTGACGATGGACAGTGGTTGCAAGCCTCACTTCCGGTCAGGCTTGGAGGGCTAGGAGTACGCAGATCCTCCCAGATTGCTCTACCAGCTTTCCTATCCTCTTCCATTGCATCAAACGAGTTGATAAGACAAATTCTTCCTGACACCCTCAGTGACTCAGCAGGAATAGAAGACCCTAGCTATGTCAGTGTCATCACCGAATGGGAGACTCTTGCTGCTCCAGCACCAAACCCTAGTGCAGCACTGGCTCACAAACAGTCAAGCTGGGATAGCCCAATTGCTGAAAAGGTGCTTGCCAACATGCTCAGGGCTGCAACATCAGATAGGGAGATTGCCCGTCTCCAGGCTGTGAGTGCACCTCACTCCGGGGACTTCCTCCAAACAGTTCCCATATCGGCAATGGGAACGCGACTCGACCCTAAGACCCTCCGTATTGCAGTGGCTCTGCGCCTTGCTGCCCCAATTCACACAGAATATATGTGTATTTGCGGCGAAGTGCAAGCAGACCAATACGGTCTACATGGTCTTAACTGTTCCAAAACCAAGGGCTGGCATGCAAGACACAATGAGGTCAACGACATCATTAAGAGAACCCTTGCTACAGCTGGATGCCCTGCCGAGAGGGAGCCACGATCACTTGCAGCAAACAATACCCACAACCCAGCAAACCGCCCCGACGGGATCACCATCTATCCTTGGAAGAATGGCAAGCTCTTAGCATGGGACTATACCTGTGTGTCCACACTGGCTGACACCTATATCCATCACAGTGTGGGGCGACAGGGAGGAGCTGCTGACCACAGGGAGGAGTACAAGATCAGCAAGTACAGGGACATTAGCCAACAGTATCAATTTGTCCCAGTGGGATCAGAGACCTTGGGATCATGGGGAAAAAATGCCACACGTTTCCTTAAAGAATTGGGTTCCAGACTCATCGACACCACCAGGGACCCAAGGGCAGCCACTTTCATGTTCCAGCGCCTCAGCGTCGCCATCCAGAGGGGAAATGCTTGCTGCATACTTGGCTCACGTCCAGCCTCGGAGGAGCTGGAGGAAATTCATCATCTTTGATACATTGTGCCATTGTATTCATGTTTATGTTTTTTTCTGTAAATGTATTTTGTTTATTAATAAATGTTCATATATATATATATATATATATATATATATATATATATATATATATATATATATATATATATATATATATATATATATATATATATATATATATATAGGACAAGTATTTGTTTAAGCAGTAATGTCGTCAAATTTAATCTGAACCTAACGAAAAAAAAATATTCCATTGTGTTTGTTTAGTATTAAATTATTGTAAACAAATCTAAAATATATTTAGTTGGGTTAAACCAAAATAAATTGCTCTTGTTATAAAAAGGTTAGGTAAGTTTTATAACATTCTTTTGGTGCAAACATATATATATATATATATATATATATATATATATATATATATATATATATATATATATATATATATATAGGTGGTAAGTTACTAAATGCTGTAAAGAGTTTTTATGAGGATAGTGAGGCTCAGGTTAGGGTGTGTAGAAGAGAGGGAGACTACTTCCCGGTAAAAGTAGGTCTTAGACAGGGATGTGTAATGTCACCATGGTTGTTTAATATAATTATAGATGGGGTTGTAAAAGAAGTAAATGCTAGGGTATTGGGGAGAGGGGTGGGATTAAATTATGGGGAATCAAATACAAAATGGGAATTGACACAGTTGCTTTTTGCTGATGATACTATGCTTATGGGAGATTCTAAAGAAAAATTGCAAAGGTTAGTGGATGAGTTTGGGAGTGTGTGTAAAGGTAGAAAGTTGAAAGTGAACATAGAAAAGAGTAAGGTGATGAGGGTATCAAATGATTTAGATAAAGAAAAATTGGATATCAAATTGAGGAGGAGGAGTATGGAAGAAGTGAATGTTTTCAGATACTTGGGAGTTAACGTGTCGGCGGATGAATTTATGAAGGATGAGGTTAATCATAGAATTGATGAGGGAAAAAAAGTGAGTGGTGCGTTGAGGTATATGTGGAACCAAAGAAAGTTATCTATGGAGGAAAAGAAGGGAATGTATGAAAGTATAGTAGTACCAACACTCTTATGTGGGTGTGAAGCTTGGGTTGTGAATGCAGCAGCGAGGAGACGGTTGGAGGCAGTGGAGATGTCCTGTCTAAGGGCAATGTGCGGTGTAAATATTATGCAGAAAATTAGGAGAGTGGAAATTAGGAGAAGGTGTGGAGTTAATAAAAGTATTAGTCAGAGAGCTGAAGAGGGGTTGTTGAGGTGAATTGGTCATTTAGAGAGAATGGATCAAAGTAGAATGACATGGAGAGCATTTAAATCTGTAGGAGAAGGAAGGCGGGGTAAGGGTCGTTCTCGAAAAGGTTGGAAGGAAGGGGTAAGGGAGGTTCTGTGGGCGAGGGGCTTGGACTTCCAGCAGGCGTGCATGAGCGTGTTCGATAGGAGTGAATGGAGACGAATGGTATTTGGGACCTGACGATCTGTTGGAGTGTGAGCAGGGTAATATTTAGTGAAGAGATTCAGGGAAACTGGTTATTTTTAAATAGCCGGACATGAGTCCTGGAAATGGGAAGTACATTGCCTGCACTCTAAAGGAGGGGTTTGGGATATTGGCAGTTTGGAGGGATATGTTGTGTATCTTTATACGTATATGCTTCTAAACTGTTGTATTCTGAGCACCTCTGCAAAAACAGTGATAATGTGTGAGTGTGGTGAAAGTGTTGAATACAGATGATGAAAGTATTTTCTTTTTGGGGATTTTCTTTCTTTTTTGGGTCACCCTGCCTCGGTGGGAGACGGCCGACTTGTTGAAATTCATCCACCAATCTCTGCAACTTCTCTTCAGAATCTCCCAAGAGCACAGTGTCATCAGCAAAGAGCAGCTGTGACAACTCCCACTTTGTGTGTGATTCTTTATCTTTTAACTCCACGCCTCTTGCCAAGACCCTCGCATTTACTTCTCTTACAACCCCATCTATAAATATATTAAACAACCACGGTGACATCACACATCCTTGTCTAAGGCCTACTTTTACTGGGAAAAAATTCCCCTCTTTCCTACATACTCTAACTTGAGCCTCACTATCCTCGTAAAAACTCTTCACTGCTTTCAGTAACCTACCTCCTACACCATACACTTGCAACATCTGCCACATTGCCCCCCTATCCACCCTGTCATATATATATATATATATATATATTTATATATATTTATATATATATATATATTTATATATATTTATATATATATATATTTATATATTATATATATTTATATATATATAAATATATATTTATTTATATATATTTATATATATATATATATATATATATATATATATATATATATATTTATATATATACATGCACAATTTTCAAGGAAAAACTCCTGATGGACAAGGATGACCTGGAGGAAGTTAGCATCCAAGGAAATGGTGCAACTGGGAATGTTTGGAATGTCAAGCGTCGATCGTGTTTACAGGTTCTTTGCATCAATGCTAATGGCTTCCTCAGTAAACATTGTATCTGTCATGCTCCAGGATGTCGTCCAGTGGAAAATGATGACCGTCAGTCACATTAAAGCACCTAAACACACTCTAAAAGATCTTATCTTCTCTGATAAAATCTTCGAGACGCTCAAAGCAACAGCTACCCAACTCTCCCACATGCTCCCAAAGTAGCCAGTTTACATGCAGTTGACAAACTCACAGACCTATCGAAGAAAGTAAACGATGGTTCCACAGTTATAAATGCTTCACCTACTATAAAGACTTGCCAATACTTCCTACTTTTTGGCAAAGTCTGCTTAATTGTGCCGGGAAGAGGGTGCAAATGACTAGGTACGACGATGATTAAATCATTACGAAATATTCTAAGAACTGACAGTTTCATTCGCCTTCCTTATCAACACAAAAATGGTAGAGGGTGACCTCCTAGTCGTTCCCTGACAGTAGGAAAATCCTGGGTACAGGTTAGTAAAAAATAAAACTGAAGAGGGCAACACAGTGGGAACAATGAAGATAATCACCAGCGAACATTCAGTTGTTCCCAGGGATGTTGACACTACACAAGCACCTAGTGAAAATAACAAAAAAAAAGGCACCGAAAAGGCACGTTTCAGTCCAAGTCGGACTGAAACGTCGTCGTAAGCTTCTCTCTTTTATGTGCGGGTTATTTGTGTACCTAGTGAAAAGTATCCTGCCAGGGAAACCAGGGGCACCAACAGTTCTAATACCCCAGTCCCCACTGTGGAGCCACTGTGCAAGAATCAGACTTATACAAAACAATTATCTGGTTTCCGTCTGGCTCTGCTGGGAGATAAACTGGAATAAAATCCCAGTATTTAAAAGAAATAATTAATTGAGTGCCCTGGGAAATCGCAGAAACACTGCTATTGGAGACCACAAGGTTCGTTAATACCTGTGGCTTGTCTGGGTTCTGACAAAATTAAACCTTTCTTTTTTTTGTGCATCAATTTGTTCTTAAAAAGAAAGATGGAGGAATTAAGACAGTTGCGCTTCGTTTCCTAAGCTGCTGTCCGTAGTTTTCGCACAGAGGAGGCCATGATGCTATAGCCAAAGCAGCTTCGCTTTGGGGTCCCTCAAGGAAGCGAAGCAGCAGTTCATGCAGCAAGGGTATATATCAACAGCCTGCCTGAAGACAATGCAATACAAAAATTAAATTTAAATAACTTAATTTTCTAAAAAGAGATGTTATATTACCAGCTGCACAAGAACCTTTCTCTTAGTCTCTTCCCTTTTGTATCAGTTGAATACAACAACAAATCGATGCGCTCGTTTGGGAAGCATGAAATCACTTAATCGGAGTGTGTCCAGCATTTGGATCCTTTTGCCCAATTTCTTTTCTGCACAGCGGTTAGGGCACCGTATCATGCTTTGCCTTTGCGGATGATACTAGGATCTGCATGAGGCTGTCATCTGCTGAGGACGCGGTTAACCTCCAAGAAGATATAAACAATGTTTTCCAGTGGGCAACGGTAAACAATATGATGTTCAATGAGGACAAATTCCAACTACTCCGTTATGGAAAACTGGAGGAGATAATAACTAGAACAGAGTATACTACTGACTCCGGCCATACAATAGAGCGGAAAAATAATGTAAGGGACCTGGGAGTAGTAATGTCTGAGGATCTCACTTTCAAGGATCACAACAGTGCCACGATCGCACGTGCAAAGAAAATGATAGGATGGATAATGAGAACTTTCAAAACGAGAGATGCCAAGCCCATGATGATCCTTTTCAAATCACTTGTTCTCTCTAGGCTGGAATACTGCTGTACATTAACATCTCCATATAAAGCAGGTGAAATCGCAGATCTAGAGAGTGTACAGAGATCCTTTACTGCACGTATAAGTTCTGTCAAGCACCTTAACTACTGGGAACGCTTGGAAGCACTTGACTTGTACTCGTTGGAACGCAGGAGGGAGAGATATATCATAATCTACACTTGGAAAATCTTGGAAGGAATGGTCCCAAATCTGCACACAGAAATCACTCCCTACGAAAGTAAAAGACTGGGCAGGCGATGCAAAATGCCGCCAATAAAAAGTAGGGGCGCCATTGGTACACTAAGAGAAAACACCATAAGTGTCCGGGGCCCAAAACTGTTCAACAGCCTCCCATCAAGCATTAGGGGAATTGCCAATAAACCCCTGGCTGCCTTCAAGAGAGAGCTGGACAGATACCTAAAGTCGGTGCCGGATCAGCCGGGCTGTGGCTCGTACGTCGGACTGCGTGCGGCCAGCAGTAACAGCCTAGTTGATCAGGCCCTGATCCATCGGGAGGCCTGGTCTAAGGCACAAACTGGACCGGGCCGCAGGGGGCGTTGATCCCCGGAATAACCTCCAGGTAACCTCCAGGTAGCTCTGGCGTTGGTGTTGCTCTTCGCCTTGCCGACTCTGTCCTCGCCGAATACAGCTGTATCGGCCGCAGTGAATCGCCAAAAAGATTCGGATACCACGGTTGTCTTTCCCGTATATCAGATAGAAAGCTTGCAATGCTTGACGAGGTTAATAATATCAAGATCTTCCTTGCAACAGTCGGATTCTCAACAATAAAGAAGGAATCCAATCTATGCAGATCATATGGTAACCAAGTGTCCAGATGGAATTACCCTTCAAGCCTGGGCAGATGACACGCAGGTGGTGTGGGACTATACATGTGCATCCACAATGGCTGACACCTACCTCCAATACACCAGGAAGGAAGGAGGGGAAGCTGCCAGCTTCAATGCATCTGTGTAGAGTATTACATAATAAAATGTAACTCTGCGTAACATAAACATGGGGTGGTAGGGGAAACGGAATATTCAAATGGCTTCGGGAAGAAATACAAATTTTTTTCACCAAAGCACTTTCATCTGCTTCTCCCACAGTTTGCACTAGAGGTGGAACCCACACACACACACACACACACACACACACACACAGTGATGTTAGGAAATATTTCTTCTGTAACAGAGTTTTCAGGAAGTGGAATAGTCTGGGAAGGGATTTAGTGGAGGCAGGATCCATACATAGCTTTAAGAAGAGGTATGATAAAGCTCATGGAGCGGGAAGAGTGACCTAGTAGGGGCCAGTGAGGAGGCGGGGGCCAGGAGTTGTGACTCGTCCCCTGCAACCACAGCTAGGTGAGTACAACTAGGTAAATACACACACACGCACACACACACACAATCACACACGCTCTCTCCCCCCACACACACACTCCCACACACAGAAGCTCCAATACACACACACTCCCACACTAATACACTCCCACCCGCACACAGTCCCACGCACACACTCCCACGAGAAGAGTGGTGGAGATTCTAGAAAGAAACAAGCTCATATATGACAACCAGCACAGCTTCAGGAAGAAAAATTCCTGCTTCACAAACCTACTGGAGTTCTACGATAAGGTAACAGAAGTAATATAGGAGAGAGAAAGGAATGTGTAGATTGCATCTTCTTGGACTGTAAGAAGGCATTCAACACAGTACCTCACAAGAGACTGGTTAAAAGGCTACAGGAGCAGGCAGGAATGTCAAGGAAAGTACTGCAATGGATCAGGGAATACCTGACAGGAATCGAGTGGTTTGTGTTGGTACGTGACGAGGTGTCACAACGGGTGCATGTGTCTAGTGGGGTTCCACAAGGGTCAGTTAGTACTGACCCTTGACTTGCCAGTCACCTGACTGGCAAGTCAAATCAGTCTTCAGCCTGCTTTTGGATATTCGTTTTCTCGTCTTGGAAATTGCTAAGTTGACCTACTTAACAGGACTAAGCTTGCTAACTAATATATTATGAATTGTTCAAGAATGGTATACAATACCGACACACGCGCAACATCTGGGTATCTTTATTGTATATAGTTCTTCTGTCTTCAAATTATGTCCTAGAATCTGTATTGATAAAGCCACTGGATGGTGAAACGTCTACAATAAAGATACCCAGATGTTGCACATGTGTCTTAACTTTCATATTATGAAATGCCAATAAGAAGGATCAACTCTTGAACGATTGTCGGTGCAAAGGTTCGATTCTTCTAGTATTTGGGACTTTCTAGAGAAATTCAGTCAGATGTACAATCCAACTTTGCTTCGCAAATTTATCGGGAAGCGTTATCTCATCTAGGAATCATTATTGATCCTTTTGCCCGTTATCACCCACAATTAAAACCAACATCAGAACGCTTTCAGCCAGACTTTCTAATCTATGATGAGGGTTCACGACACAGATTTCCCAAGATATTATGATGAGGGATTGCCATTATTACTAACCACTATCAGGTACATTGAACAAGAAAGTCTTGATTATAGCCCCTTTGAACTCATTTATGGGCACTCAGTTTGTGCCCCTTTTATCAGTTTATAAGACGACTGCCTGTAAAAACGATCTTAATTAATAAACATTTCGCCAGCTTGGATGGAGCATCTCAAAACTGCTCTTGATTAGCAGCTAAAAAGCTTAGTAGGTGCTCAGGAGAAGACGAAGTTGAGATTAAGACACATGTGCAACATCTGGGTATCTTTATTGTAGACGTTTCGCCATCCAATGGCTTTATCAATACAAATTCTAGGACATAACTTGAGGACATTCACGACTACGACAACTACTACTACTACTACAACTAACCCATCTCTTTGGGAAGGACCTACTTCCACTGGGGAATCCCGCCTACCAGTGTACATAGTTCTACTGTCTTCAAGTTATGTCCTAGAATTTATTGATAAAGCCATTGGATGGCGAAACGTCTACAATAAAGATACCCAGATGTTGCACATGTGTCTTAATCTCATCTTGTCGGTATTATATACCATTCGTACACAGAAGACGAAGTGTTGTGATAAAACAGCTGTTCCATGAACGTTTCTAAAAGAGGAGATAAAGTAATGGCACAAAACTTTGTGTTGTTTGATGGATCATTAAAAGTTAAAAAAAATATTGAATAATGTGAATTATTAAGTTTGTTCTCCTGGTAAGAGAAAGTCGGCTCAAGTGAATCATATCAATCATAATGAAATTCTTAGTAATTCATTTCTCATACAAGCTAAATATTATGTTCGATGACCTGACATTACTAGAGGGACAGATGTAAGTCTAAAAAACTCCCTTAATTTTCAATCTCTTGGCAAGTTTGTAGAGCGCCTCTCTGTTGATAAAATTGAAGGTATTATATATTTTCTCGTAGAGTACAGAGATCTTGTTCGTGATGTTTTGCTGTGTCAGGTTCCCCAAAGTAGTCAATATCCATCCCTAAGGGTCGAGTCCTTCGATGCGGTCGATAGGACTATCGAAGGGGTCGGTAAAAGCATCCTTCCCATTAATGATTTCAACATGGTATTTTAAATCTTATTTTTTTTCCTAATTTAAACATTACCTAATTTTTATGTAGTCAATGTTATTATTATTATTATTATTATTATTATTATTATTATTATTATCATCATTATTATTATTATTATTATTATTATTATTATTATTATTATTATTATTATTATTATTATTATTATTATTATATTTCGTAGTGCTATTAATTAAAATATTATTTATTGAATTATTTTCATATAATAAATATTTTTGGATTGATGAACAATCTGAATCTTGATGGAGGGATCGTTGAGTTAAAGAGTATGGGATCCCCTTCCTTACCTGTGTACGATCCTCAAGGATCAACACCTATTAAGCAGTCTTCTCCATACAAAATGACTCTTCTTCAAAACAGAAACTTTTTCAGGAAGAGATAAATGTTGAGAAACCACATCGGCTCATTGAAAGAGGAAAAAAAAAACATATGCTCCTCCATGTATACGTGAAGTTAAACCTGTTGGTAGTTACAGGATGAGCACTGATTGTATTAGGGTGAATGCTGCCACCTTAACTGAGCGCTATCCTCTTCCTGGGATACATAATACTATTGACCTTGTCTCAATAGCCTCCAATGTGAGTCGCCTGAACTTGCTCTGTGGATACTTCCATGTTCCATGTACCTCTCTAGTAAGCAATATCTGCTTATACTATACATAATACCTCTACAAACATCTTGAAGCCTCTTTTAAAATGAAGATTGCACCCTCTTCATGCCAGTGAATAGATAGTTGTGATAGATGCGTATCATGACGACGTGATTGTTTATGTAAGAACATAAGAACATGAGAAAGAAGGAACACTGCAACAGGCCTACTGACCCATGCATAGCAGGTCCATGTACATCCCCCCCTTCCCCGGATTAGCCCAATGGCCCACCCATTTCGGTCACCTCCACTCAAGGAAGGAGCACGGCACCAGACCCAGAAGCACAAGCTAGCCAGGTTCAACTCTCACCCACCCACACCCACTCATGTGTTTATCTAACCTATTTTTAAAACTACACATCTTGACTCACGAAATCGTAATGACACGATTGCAAACAAACCATACCACGGGCGGGGATAGAACCCGCGATCAGAGAGTCTCAAAACTCCAGACCGTCGCGTTAGCCACTGGACCAGCTAGCCACAATAAGATTCGTCCAACTAGGTATATTTCTACACCATAGGAAGGTTAGCATAGGCACCACTGTGACCACAAATGCAAGTTTTTACAGACGAATCTCCAGCTAGCGTGGCCGTGACGAACTCTAGCTCAAGTCCCCTCAAAGCCGTCAACATGACTCACGAAATCGTAATGACACGATTGCAAACAAACCATACCACGGGCGGGGATAGAACCAGCGATCCGTGCCTTAAGTTTCCTCAGTAGCTTCTGATGTGGAACTCTATAGAAAGCCTTACTGAAGTCCATATACACAATATAATATTCATTACCATGATCTACCTCCTCAAACACGTTAGTGAAAAAAGTTAGTAAATTCGTAAGACAGGAACGCCACTTTGTAAAACCATGTTGAGATTCATTAATCAGTCTGTGCCTATCAAGATGGCTACGAATTGCTTCGGCAATTATTGATTCCAAAAATGTTCCCACTATGGAGGTAAGGCTTATTGGTCTATAGTTCGAAGCCAAGGACCTGTCACCTGCCTTGTAAATAGGTGTTATATTTGCCATTTTCCACTTATCAAGCACTATGCCAGTTTGTAGTGATATGTAAAAAGATTAGCCAAAGGTATGCTAAGTTCATCTTTACATTCCTTTAACACCCTTGCAAACAGTTCATCAGGACCTGGGGATTTGTTAGGTTTTAGTTTCTCTATTTGTCTGAGGACCATGTCACTAGTTACCGCAATCGTGCATAGTTTATTATCGTCCTGTTCTACATAATTTATTACTTCAGGAATATGGCTAGTATTATCCTGGGTGAAAACTGAGAGGAAGTAGGTATTGAGAATTTCACACATATCCTTATCACTGTCAGTGATCTGACCAGAGTTACTCTTAAATGGGCCAGTCTTGTCCCTAATCTTACTTCTGTATACCTGAAAGAACCCTTTTGGGTTAGTCTTTGAATCCCTTGCGACCTTAGCCTCATAATCCCTTTTTGCTTTTCTTATTCCTTTCTTTATTTCTCACTTTAATTGAATACATTAATTTCTTAACTGCCCATCCCCTCTTTTGATACGCCTATATATGCCTCTCTATTGACCAATGAGATATTTTAATCTATTGTTCATCCATTTGGGATCATTTTTGTTAAATCTAATTTCCCTACTCGGAACAAAAGTTGTCTGGGCAGCAGAAAGTAACTCGTCTGAGCGATCTTACCTGGAGGTTACCTGGAGGTTATTCTGGGGATCAACGCCCCCGCGGCCCGGTCCATGACCAGGCCTCCCGATGGATCAGGGCCTGATCTACTAGAACATAAGAACATAAGAAAGGAGGAACACTGCAGGAGGCCTGCTGGCCCATACTAGGCAGGTCCTTTACAATTCATCCCACTAACAAAACATTTACCCAACCCAATTTTCAATGCTACCCAAGAAATAAGCTCTGATGTGAAAGTCCCACTCAAATCCAACCCTTCCCACTCATGTACTTATCCAACCTAGATTTGAAACTAAACAAAGTCCTAGCCTCAATAACCCAACTAGGTAGACTGTTCCACTCATCAACTACCCTATTTCCAAACCAATACTTTCCTATGTCCTTTCTAAATCTAAACTTATCTAATTTAAATCCATTACTGCGGGTTCTCTCTTGGAGAGACATCCTCAAGACCTTATTAATATCCCCTTTATTAATACCTATCTTCCACTTATACACTTCGATCAGGTCTCCCCTCATTCTTCGTCTAACAAGTGAATGTAACTTAAGAGTCTTCAATCTTTCTTCATAAGGAAGATTTCTGATGCTATGTATTAATTTAGTCATCCTACGCTGAATGTTTTCTAACGAATTTATGTCCATTTTGTAATACGGAGACCAGAACTGAGCTGCATAATCAAGGTGAGGCCTTACTAATGATGTATAAAGCTGCAGTATGACTTCTGGACTTCTGTTGCTTACACTTCTTGATATAAATCCCAGTAATCTATTTGCCTTATTACGTACGCTTAGGCATTGCTGTCTTGGTTTAAGGTTGCTGCTCACCATAACCCCCAAGTCCTTTTCGCAATCTGTATGGCTAAGTTCTACATCATTTAACTTATAAGTACTAGGGTTATGGACACTCCCAAGCTTCAGAACCTTGCATTTGTCTACATTGAACTGCATCTGCCACTAGGCTGTTACTGCTGGCCGCACACAGTCCAACGTACGAGCCACAGCCCGGCTGATCCGGCACTGACTTTAGGTATCTGTCCAGGGGTTTATTGGCAATTCCCCTAATGCTTGATGGGAGGCTGTTGAACAGTCTTGGGCCCAGGACACTTATGGTGTTTTCCCTTAGTGTACCAATGGCGCCCCTACTTTTTATTGGGGGCATTTTGCATCGCCTGCCCAGTCTTTTACTTTCGTAGGGAGTGATTTCTGTGTGCAGATTTGGGACCATTCATTCCAAGATTTTCCAAGTGTAGATTATGATATATCTCTCCCTCCTGCATTACAACGAGTACAAGTCAAGTGCTTCCAAGCGTTCCCAGTAGTTAAGGTGCTTGACAGAACTTACACGTGCAGTAAAGGATCTCTGTACACTCTCTAGATCTGCGATTTCACCTGCTTTGAATGGAGATGCTAATGTACAGCAGTATTCCAGCCTAGAGAGAACAAATGATTTGAAAAGGATCAAATTACCAAATGCAGTTTTACTGACAGTCCTCTACTCAAAGAAGGTTCGTATAAAGATGATGGTAAGGAAATGAACGAAATAATCGATAAAACAGTATTAATAAATGTTTATCAGTTATATCGATGCCACTAGTTATTAAATACTCAGCCGTCTCAACAAAATATATAACTAATATTTGTACAAATCTAACAGCTCTTGAAAAAAACGATATCCTGTCCAAGTTCCAAGCATCTGTTCCAGATTCCTGAGTCTGGTATTTAGAAAGTGAAGCAAAATATTACCAGCACGAACACTCGGTGTTCTTTACAGGAGGCACCGAGACTCAAGTGAAATTCCGGAGACCTGTAAAAGAGCGGACATTGTTGCTCATTATAAAGGCAGGAGCAGAGAAATGACAATAAATTGGGATCAGAGAGAGAGAGAGAGAGAAAGATGAGCTGATGTAGGTAACAGCTCTTAGCTTGTTAAGAATCCTTAACTTGTAAACATCTTGTCAATAAAGCTAGGGATCCTTAACCTAACCTTGTCAAACCATGAGCTTTATCGTACCTCTTCTTTAAGCAATGTATGAATGCTGCCTCCACTACATTACTCTCCAGATTATTCCACTTCCTGACAACTCTATGACTGAAGAAGTACTTCCTATCATTCTTGTGACTCATATGAGTTTTCAACTTCCAGCTGTGAGCTCGTATTGATGTGTCACATCTCTGAAAGATCCCGTCCCTATCCACCTTGTCAATTCCTCTCAGTATTTTATATGTTGCCATCATGTCCCCCCTATCCCTCCTGCCAAGATGAGTTCCTTTAATCTCTCCTCATAGGACTAAAACTCTCAGCTCCTGGACTAGTCATGTTGGAAACCTTTGCATTTTTTCTAATTTCTTGATGCAGGTTCCACTCTGATGCTGCACACTCCAGGCCAATATTGAATCCCACACTCCAATGTGAGATTCAATATTGGCCTGACGCACACGGCGTAGGTCAGGCCAATATTGAATCCCGTGGTGATCTGTACTTAGCTCAGTGGGGATCTGTATATAGCTTTGTGACGACGCGTCTAGTGTACTGACTGTAAATCTGAACGCTTTAGCTCTAGAACTAGCCTTGTTGCAAATCTATGAACTTTCTTTAACTTCTTGACGTGCTTGACCAGGTGTGGGTTCCAAACTGGTGCTGCATACTCCAGTATGGGCCTGACGTACACGGTGTACAGTCTTGAACGATTCCTTACTGAGGTATCGGAAAGTTATTCTCAGGTTTGCCAGGCGCCCATATGCTGCAGCAGTTACCTGGTTGTTATGCGCCTCAGGAGTCGTGCTCAGCATTATACTCACCCGAAGATCCTTTGGCCCCCTTACCCTATTCTCTGTCTGCGGTTTTCTTTACCCTTCCCCGATCTTCATGAATTTGCTATTGGTGGGGTTAAATTCGAGGAACCAGATGCTGGACCAAGCTTACAGCCTATCCAGGTATCTTTGTAGTCCTGCCTGATCCTCAACCGATTTAATTCTCCTCATTAACTTCACATCATCTGCAAACAAGGACACTTCTGAGTCTATTCCTTCCGTCATGTCATTCACATATACCAAAAATAGCACTGGTCCTACTACTCACCCCTGTGGAACCCCTCTAGTCATAGGCGCCCACTCTGACACCTCGTCACGTACCATGACTCGTTATTGCCTCCCTGTCAGGTATTCTCTGATCCATTGCAGTGTGTGTGTGTGTGTGTGTGTGTGTGTGTGTGTGTGTGTGTGTGTGTGTGTGTGTGTGTGTGTGTGTGTGTGTGTGTGTGTGTGTGTGTGTGTGTGTGTGTGTGTTTGTGTGTCTGTGTGTGTGTGTGTGTATAATTACCTATTTGCAATTACCTATTTGTAACTACAAGAGGGAAGGTATTATTCTTTTGGTGTCCCGTCTTTAAAATTTCTATAATTAAATAGCTTGCAACAGTTGAATCACTTGCAGTCTACCGGTCAACCACTCTATCTGAGAAGAAAATTTTTATACTATCCTTTTTATTCCGCTTTTCCCTCAGTTTGAAACCGAGGACCCTAGTTATCCCTCTTGCAAATTCAAAGAAATCTTTAGCTATTCTTATCAAGTCCTTGCAAGACCTTTGATGTGGTTAACATATCTCCTGTTTTCTGTCTGTCATCCAACACGGTCTTCTTCAATGTTTTCACCCTTTCATCATAGTGCATATTGCTCAACTTTGACAGCTATTTTGAAGCTCAACCTTGAACATTTTGTATTTTGTCTATATTTCAATTTCGGCCTAACGTAAATTATTAACACTTTTCTTAATATTTCATCAACTGTGCTTATGAAAGTTATTTTATAGTTTACCAGTGTAGCGTGTGAGTTTCTCGTAATTTCATTTATATGATAGTCTGGACAATTATATAATAATAATAATAATAATCTGATACTATACCATATTCATCATGTAACTTGATTTTACTTTCTTCCTGTAGCATTACATGGTCTTTACCTACATTAATTTTCATCATCCAACTATCACTCCTTATATCTCAATATATCCAGATCTGCTTGTAAATATTTAGTTATTATCATTGTTAATTGTACAGGCGATTTTTGCATCGTCTGCAAATCTTTTAATATAATTCTTTTTTTCCTTCTGGTAAATCATTAATACCAATTAGGAATTTATTGGGTCAATACAGAACTTTGTGGCATCCAACTCGTGACATCTAATAAGGCAGTTCTTATCTTTTATGATTTTCAATTTAGTCTTTCTGGGGAACTCTGTCATAAGATTTCTTAAAATCGATATAAAAACAATTCTTGAAACGTTTCTGTATTTCTGTCATAACTTCACAAGTTTGATGATCTTTAATGTGCAGAGTGAAAACTAAATTGTTTATCAACGAATTCGTCCGATTTTTAAATATAGACAAAATATGTGCTACCTTCTATGAGTTTTCAAATTTATCTACCTGCTACCTACCTAGAGTCTACCTGGAGGGTATTCCGGGGATCAACGCCCCCGCTGCCCGGTCCACGACCAGGCCTCCTGCTGAATCAGTGTCTGATCGATCAGGCTGTTACTCCTTTCCGCACGTAGTCCAACGTACGAAGCACAGCCCTGCTGATCCGGCACTGACTCTAAGGTATCTGTCCAACTCCCTCTTGAAGGTAGCCAGGGGCTTATTGGTAATTCCCCTTATGCCTGGTGGGAGACATTACAGCTCCAGACTATGGTATTTTCTCTTAGTGCACCAATGGCGCCCCTATTTTTCCTTGGGGGTATTTTGCACCGCCTGCCAAATCTTTTAATTTCGTATGGAGTGATTTCTTTGTGAAGATCCGGAACCATCCCTTCTAGGATTTTCTAGGATTTTATGACATATTTCTCTTGCCTGCGTTCCAACGAGTACATGTCAAGTGCTTCCAAGCGTTCCCAGTAGTTGAGGTGTTTGATAGAACTTACATGTACACTCTCAAGATCTGTAATTCCATCTGCTTTCAATGGAGATGTTAATGTGCAGCAATATTCCAGCCTAGAAAGAACAAGTGATTTGAAAAGTATCATCAGTGGCTTGGCATCTCTAGTTTTGAACGTTCTCATTATCCATCCTATCATGTTCTTTGCAGTTGTGATCGTGGTAATGCTGTGACCCTTGCAATTGAGATCCTCAGACATTACGTTCACATTATTTTTCCGCTCCATTGTATGATCAGAGTTTGTAGTATACTCGGTTCTAGTTATTATCTCGTCCAGTTTTCCATAATGGAGTGGTTGGAATTTGTCTTCATTGAACATCATATTGTTTTCCGTTGCCCATTGGAAAACTTGGTTTATATCTTCTTGGAGGTTAATCGTGTCCTCAATAGATGACACTCTCATGCAGATCCTAGTATAGTCTGCAAAGGATGACACCGTGCTGCGGATTGCATCTCTGTCTTTGATGTAAGAATGAGGAACAGCATGGGGACGAGTACTGTGCCTTTGCCAGTTATTCCTTTAGCACGTATTTTGGGCACTATTACGCCATGATCGCTTCTTAGTACTCTTTCAAAGATTTTTATGTGGGACATCAGGGCTACATCTGTTGTTCTAAGTGACTGTGGAATTTCACCCATGCCTAAACTCCTCCACAGTATACTTAGGGCAAGCGAAAGGGAGTTTCTTCCAGGTCTTAATGAACACAGAGTTCCATGAGTCTGGGCCTGGGGCTGAGTGCTTGGGCATGTTGTCAAAGGCTTTCTCAAAGTATATCGGAGTTAAGGTAATGACGGAAATATGGCATACACTGATGGAGCTGTGAGGCTCATTCATGAAAAAATCATTTGGATTGTCGATCTTCAACCTGCTTAGTGGCTCGCTAAATACGGAGTGGTATAGGGATTTCGGTATCTCACTCATTTCTTTGTTGTCATCTGTGTAAGTCCCATCTTGTCTGAGCAAGGGCCCGATACTAGATGTGGTATTTGCCTTTTTTTTGTCACATGAAGAGAAATATTTCGAATTTCTTTCAATTTCACTAATCGCTTTTAGCTCCTCCTGTCTCTCCTGGGCCCTGTATGAGTCCTTTAACTTAAATTCGATACTTTCCATTTCCCTGGTCAGCACTTCCTTCCGTGCATCAGATAATCTAGTGTTCTTGGGGAGCTCAGTGATTCTTCATCGTCTTCTGTAGAGGGAGCGTCTTTCTCTCTCCAGTTTACTTCATCTCTTCTTCTTTCTTAGGGAAATATGCCTTGAGCATAATTCTGCTGCCAGGAAGTTGATATTTTCAAGGTGCTGGTTTTGATCCATATTATTTAAGATATCTTCCCAACTTGTTTCATTTAAGACATGGTTTACCTGGTCCCAGTTGATGCTCTTGTTGTTGAAGTTGTATTTGGTGAAGATACCTTCACAGCTACGTGCAATTTGTTGATCAGGACCGCTGTGCATGTAAATCTGAACTTCGATTAGATTGTGATCGGAATTAGTTGTTTTTGACATTCATATGTCTCTTACCATGTCCTCATTATTTGTGAAGATAAGGTCAAGTGTGTTCTCTAGTCTTGTTGGCTCCACTATCTACTGACTTATTGTGTGTTTGTTGCAGAGATTTAGTAGCTCGTGTGTGTGTGACCTTTCATCTGCGCTGCCTTCAGGGATTGTTTCTGCTACAATATTATTTGTTACATTCTTCCATTTTGTATGCCTTAGGTCGAAATCTCCGAGTAGTAACACGTTTGGGGATGGAGCTGGAAGGCTTTCCAGATAGTAAGCAATTTTCAGTAGCTGTTCCATGAACTGTTTGGAGGTTGCATCTGGTGGCATTTATGTAACCACAATGACTAGGTTTGATTGTCGATCTTCATTGTTAGAACTTCAACTACATTATTTGTGGTGTTCAGCATCTCCATGCTGATGAGGGACTCTTTGACATACAGGCCATCCCCCTCTTGATGCCTGTTCTTTCTGTCTCACCTGAAAAGGTTGTACCCATTTATCCATATTTCGCTGTCAAAGTGATCTTTTGCGTGAGTCTCTGTGAAGGCTGCAAACATCACATGTAGCTCCTCTAGACGTCTACTGATAAAAGGTATATTGTTGTTGGTGGATGGCTTAAGGCCCTGTATATTAGCAAATATAAACGAGGTTGCATCTTGTGTTTGTTGGGGGATTTTGTTATTGTCATCAGTAGTTATAGTTATGGAGGGCCATGGGTGTCACTGGCTGTGCCTCCAGTCCAACAAGGCTCCAGGTGGTGGACTATTTTTGTTATTTCCCTTCATCTCCTTTCTTCATTTCCTGCCACTTTAAAATCACTTGGAGCGGGGTTGTCGTAACTACTATTGTTTGTCTTGTGAGGTCTGTATATCCTGGTCCGTTTTAGACGGTATGCAGAGCAGCTGGTGTTGTAGCACTGTTTTTGGAGGACCGAAGAGTGGCACATTTCTGGGTGAAAGAATTTACAGAAGGGAGAACGACACCCTCCTTTAGACAGGAGGTCACGTCATTTTTTGGGATGCTCAAAATTACATGTCCCATTTGTTTTTTCCTGATATTCCATGCATACAGATGCCCCAAACATAGAATATGCACAATATCGCTTTTGGTCGGGTAGAATTTTTGGTAGGTGTGTTCTCAATTTGTGCAGGTTCTAGGACTGCTCTATAATCCTCAGTATCCATGCCAGGGCCACCCAGTCCTGCTTCCGGGGAACTACTTTCCCCAGAAGAAGAAGACTCCTCCACAACATCTGTAATGTGGGCTATGGTCTTGTGCAATGATGACTGTATATTTGAAGTTTTAGTGGTGACTGTGGTAGGGTCCCTAGCAGAATCTGGATTGGCACTAAGGCTGGAGGCAGAGACTGAGTCAGCACTGGGGCTGGGGGTTGAGCCTGGGCCAGCACCAGCACTGTGAGCGGTATCGCTATGACTGGGAGATGGGTCTGGGTTAGCACTATATGTGGGGGTTGTGTTAACTGACGTTTTTCTATCTTGTGTTTTTTTCAATGGGTGACTATATAATTTCGAGTCATCTGTTGTGGTATGGATTGTGTTATGGGAATTTGGATTTTTTTGGTTCACTCTTCCTATATCTTCCTCTCATGTTTTATATATTTTTGGTAGACTGTCCAAGAGTTCATCTTCCTTTTCTTGATTATTTTTATCATTTATTACCATCCTTAGTACCTTTCTGACACCTGCCCAAAGTGCTATATCTTAATTGCACAACCAGAAGCACCTTACTAGTTCGAGGTCATTTTTAGAGGCTGTGTGTAGTCTAGTACAAGAGATATGATGTTTGGAAAAGCACAGGTTACATGTGATCCTGGATTTCCTTCCAAGGACTTTTTTACATGTCGTAGGATCCTAAAAAAAATAATTGTAAATAACGTAAATCATTTGCATATTCGTTTAAAACATCAAGCTATTCCGTCTGATCCTACAGCTGCTTTTATTCTCAACATCTAGCAACAATTTCTTTTCTTCTTTTTAGTTATTTCCGCATCCTTTATTTGGGATGTCTGGGATTAAAAATCTCGTTCATCAAAAATATCTTTAGTAAACACACTCTGAAGCGTTTTATTGAATACCTCACATATTTACCCCCCTACCTCAGTGATTTTGCTGATTTTATGCACTTCTTGCATTTTGTTTTTAGCATTTAGTTTATTATCTACAAACTTACATAAAAAGGTTTGGTTCGGCAAAGGAAAATGTCTGATATACTTCATTACAATTATTGTAGTTTCTCTGGCAGTGTGGTAGTCTGCTGGGTACATCTCCCAGGCTCTTTGTCTACCTCATCCTGCTAGCATCACCTGTAGGTCTGGTATATGCTTAATTCACACTAATTTCTTTCTTTCTACTTTTCCTGTGCTGTCTGAGATCCTCGTCCCTCTCTTCTCTCTATGCTCTTCCTGTCTTCGCAGCTAACTTAGTATTGTTCTTCATTTTTTTATATTAGTGATATTACTGTTTCCAGTGCTTTCAGATTATTCATTGCTTGTCCATTTGTGTTAATGAGTTATTCTTATTGACAGTATTGTTGTCGAAATATAATTTACATAATTCGCCACTCTCTTGATGCAGTTTTATACAACTTTTCTGTTTAGCATATAACACATTCTTATATTTATTTTTAACCCCGTCCATAAGTCTTTCTGATCCCCCAGACGTACAGGTGTTGTCATAAATACTGGTGACTGATGTGGAGTGAGTGTAATTAAGGCTACTGAGTGGCGAAGTCAGGTTGTACTTGATTCTGCATTCTTTTACTGCACTCATCTTTTACTTCAGTCAAACTCATCTGTGAAGATGGGATTGCGGATTCGCAGAGTCTGGCACCATTATAGTGGCACTAGTCTACTAGTTTTGACCCTGAGATAAAGTGGCAGCTGCACCACCGTCGCTTGATCATCCAATGACTTAGTCACCATCCTCATCCCACTTCTTCATAACACCCGGTCATACGTCAGTTCATGGTTCATACTTTCGCTGCTTTTAATAGTATACACACTTGACTATCATGGAATTCACGCAATCCCTGTTAATTTTTTTTTCTTTTTTTTTCTTTTTATTCATGCCTATCATTACTTTTTCTTTGTGCAACATAGTTTTGTGCATTTAATCGATATCTCTGTTCTGTATATTTTACGACATCATCTCTTTCTGTGTCTTTGATTTTTCTTAGCAGAGAAAGTGACCCACCCATTCCATGGCAGGTTCTGTCCTTCTCTTGTCTATTATCTCCTATTTAAAATTTCTTTCTACCTCTCTCCTTAGATTTGTATATTCATTTCAAGCCTCTTTGAAATTCTGGTAAGTTTTCTGATTGACCAATTTTCTATGCTGGTTCCACGCTCTTTCCTTTTTTTAACAGCTATCCAACCCCCTCCATAAACCCATTCTTTATTAATCTATCTTATATTCCCGTTTGGAATAAAGTGTTTGATTCCATTTTCATATACAATACAGACCTCTTTATTTATACCTTTCCACCCTCCCCCCCCCTCTCTCATGCACCCACCTTTCCCTTGTAGTGTATTGTTCCATTTATTTTTTCTAAAATACAGCTCTAAAGTATTGCAGTTTAATTTTTTTATAATCTATTTTATCCTGTTTATGAATTTTATTTTCTTCTCGGAAGTCACATTTTACTGAATGTGTTATTCCCACCATTGGTCAATCTTTTTGAGTTTAAAATAGTTGAAATTTTTTTCCGCAGTGTCGAGGTTGTTTCCTCTCAGTCTAGAAGCTTTATTTACGTTCTGATACATAAAACAAAAACACACATTAAACGGTGGAAATCTACTGATCATTTATTTAGAGTTAAAGCCTCAGATGCTACCCAGTTTATTTCTTTATAGTTAAAATCTCCAGGAATTATGTTTTTTTTATTTTTCACGGTCACTTTTCATGAAAAGTCCCAAAGGATATTAAGAAATACTTCATTTATCCTGTCGAAGTCTCCTCTTTCTCTTCTCTCTCTTCTAAACACGGGATAATTACCGTAAAATTCAACCTCATTTAACATATACTTGGTATCAACTATATCACATTTCTGTACACTGTTGCCCCTCAAGGAAGGTTCCTTGATTTGTAGATGAATGGTTCAGAGAACCGACATGTTGATAAATTAGACACATGTGCAACTCTTGGGTATCTTTATTGAGGAAACGTTTCGCCACACAGTGGCACTGTGTGGCGAAACGTTTCCTCAATAAAGATACCCAAGAGTTGCACATGTGTCTAATTTATCAAGGTTCCTTGATGTTGGTGAGGGGCTCTTGATTTAGGAAATTGGATCTGTGCTCCAGTTCCCCGAATTAAGCCTGAATGCCTTCCACATCCCCCCCCCAAGCGCTGTATCATCCCCCGGGTTTAGCGCTTCTCCTTGATTATAATAATAATGTACACTGTTGCTCTTTTTTACCTTTATTTTAACCTGATTTTCATTTATCTTATGATCGTTTTTTTGGAAAGTTATTACTCAGTTAAAATTTTTTCTTCCCCACTCCTATTATCATTCAACCTCTTACCAGATTTTATGATTTTTTTTTATTTTCACCCTATCCACCTTTAAAATATGTTAGTTAATATGTGTATCCTTATAACCCTTCATGTAATTACTGTCCATAGTCTTTTTTTTAAATTTCTTCCTTATGCTAAATCTGGGTAAATATTAGTTACAGTGGATAATGCCTGTCTTTCTCAAATTAGCCGTTACGTTTATTTTGCCACAACATGCTCTTAAAATCTGAAATTCACAAATGCATCTTATCTCATTTATGTGGTTTTCTATTCTCGGTAGTTGTTAGTTTGTCTCCTTTTCATCAGAGTCAAAAACAATTGCTATTTTATCCCTCATTACTTTAGATAATAACAATTGTTTAATATTTGTGTTTTCTCTAGTAAATTTTGCAAATTTGTCTTCAGTCATGGATTTATATTCTTCCTCATCTTTCTTCTCCCTTAAGGTTTGTAAACATTCATGTAAACTTCACCAGATGTTCTAATTCTGACTTATGCTTATGTATTCTTGCGTATTTATCTTCTAATTTAATTATGTTCCTTACATTGCTAGCAATTTCATTTCTCAATGTTATCCTTATTTCTAGAGATTTCCTGATCCATTATCTCTCTTCTTCATTATCTCGGATTAGTCTTCTAATATCTTTTTTAAGGAGTCCTGTCAAACTTGTATTTATTTTTTAAACCTGCATTCTCTTTCTCAATTAATCCTTCTTGTCTTGCCTAATTATGTTTACTTATAGTTGTTCCTTAACTCCATCCATTAGTTTCCTTGTCTGTAGGTACATATGCATAGCTTTCATTAGACCATGTACTCTCTGCCACATTGTCAACAAAAATACCTGCGTTGCTCCATTACTACATAATACATAAAATCCGTTATATTTTTACCCCAGAAAACGCGCCATATTAATAATTTCCTGCCATTTTTGAGAACATCACTCATATAAAACGCTCTACTTCCTCCTCTACCAAAAAGATTCAGTGTTTATTTTCCCCGGATAAGCGGCGCGCGTGTGTGTGTGTGCGTATCCTCACCTAATTCTGGTTTCAGGAGTCGAGTCAAAGCTATTGGCCCCGCTTATTCACTGGTCGCTACTAGGTCCACGCTCTCCCTGTATGAATACTGACTCCACTACATCACTCTCTAGAGTTAGATTATTCCACTTCCTGACAACTCTATGGCTGAACAAATACTTCCTAACATCCTTGTGACTCATCTGATTCTTCAGCTACCAACTGTGACCCCTTGTTGCTGTATCTCATCTCTGGGACATCCTGTCTCTGTCCACATTGTGAATTCCTCTCAGTATTTTATATGTCGTTATCACGTGTGTGTGTGTGTGTGTGTGTGTGTGTGTGTGTGTGTGTACTCACCTAATTCACCTAATTGTGGTTGCAGGGGTCGAGACTCAGCTCCTGGCCCCGCCTCTTCACTGATCGCTACTGGGTCCTCTCTCTCTCTGCTTCCTGAGCTTTGTCACACCTCTTCTTAAAACTATGTATGGTTCCTGCCTCCACTACTTCACTTGCTAGGCTATTCCACTTGCTGACAACTCTATGACTGAAGAAATACTTCCTAACGTCCCTGTGACTCGTATGAGTCTTCAGCTTCCAGTTGTGACCCCTTGTCCCTGTGTCCCCTCTCTGGAACATCCTATCTCTGCCCACCTTGTATATTCCCCGCAGTATCTTGTATTTCGTTATCATGTCTCCCCTGACCCTTCTGTCCTCCAGTGTCGTCAGTCCGATTTCCCTTAACCTTTCCTCGTACGACATTTCCTTGAGCTCTAGGACTAGCCTTGTTGCAAACCTTTATACTTTCTCTAACTTCTTGACGTGCTTGACCAGGTGTGGGTTCCAGACTGGTGCTGCATACTCCAGTATGGGCCTAACATACACAGTGTACAGTGTCTTGAACGATTCCTTAATAAGGTATCGGAACGCTATTCTCAGGTTTGCTAGGCGCCCGTATGCTGCAGCGGTTATTTAGTTGATGTGTGCCTCCGGTGATGTGCTCGGTGTTATGGTCACCCCAAGGTCTTTCTCCCTGAGTGAGGTCTGTAGTCTTTGTCCACCTAGCCTATACTCTGTCTGCGGTCTTCTTTGCCCCCCCTAATCTTCATGCCTTTGCATTTGGCTGGATTGAATTCGAGAAGCCAGTTACTGGACCACATGTCCAGCCTGTCCAGGTCTCTTTGCAGTCCTGCCTCATCCTCGTCCGATTTAATTCTTCTCATCAACTTCACGTCATCTGCGAACAGGGACACTTCAGAGTCTATTCCTTCCATCATGTCGTTCACATATATCAAAAATAGCACTGGTCCTAGAACTGACCCCTGTGGGACCCCGCTCGTAACAGGCGCCCACTGTGATACCTCTTCACGTACCATGACTCGTTGCTGCCTCCCTGTCAGGTATTCCCTTATCCATTGCAGTGCCCTCCCTTTTACGTGCGCCTGATCCTCCAGCTTCTGCACTAATCTCTTGTGGGGAACTGTGTCAAAGGCCTTCCTGCAGTCTAGGAAAACGCAATCTACCCACCCCTCTCTCTCGTGTCTTACTTCTGTTACCTTGTCATAAATCTTGTGATACAAGATTTGCCTTCCATGAACCTATGCTGGTTTTCATTTATAATCTTGTTCCTTTCCAGGTGTTGGACCACTCTCCTCCTGATAATCTTCTCCATGACTTTGCACACAATACATGTCAGAGACACAGGTCTTTAGTTAAGTGCCTCGTTTCTGTTTCCTTTCTTAAATATGGGGACTACATTAGCTGTCTTCCATTTCTCAGGTAGTTGCCCAGTTTCAAGGGATGTGTTGAAGATTGTGGTTAGAGGCATGCACAGCATCTCTGCTCCTTCTCTATGGACCCATGGGGAGATGTTTTCCGGTCCCATCGCCTTTGAGGTGTCAAGGTCACTTAAGAGCTTCTTCACCTCCTCCTCAGTTATTCGTATGTCATCCAACACTTGTTGGTATATTCCCTCTTGATGTTCCCTTCTGTGCTGTCTTCCCACAGCCCTTCCTGTCTCTACTGTAAAAACTTCTTTAAATCTCCTGTTCAGCTCCTCACATACCTCCTGATCATTTGCTGTGAGTTCTCCACCTTCTGTCCTTAATCTGATCACCTGGTCTTTGACTGTTGTCTTCCTCCAAATGTGGCTATACAACAGGTTCGGGTCAGTCTTGATTCTCTATGCTATGTCATTTTCATACTGTCGCTGGGCCTCCCTCCTTACCTGTGCGTACTCATTCCTGGCTCTGCGACTGATCTCCCTATTTTCGTGTGTTCTCTGCCTTATGTACTTTTTCCGTTCTCTATTGCACTTTGTTTTTGCCTCCTTACACCGTCGGGTAAACCAGGGGCTCGTTCTGGTCTTCCCGTTGTTACTGTTGCCCTTGGGAATAAACCTTTCCACTGCCTCCTTGCATTTTGTTGTTACATATTCCATCATTTCATTTACTGGCTTTCCTGCCAGTTCTCTGTCCCACTGGACCTCCCGCAGGAAGTTCTTCAACCCTATGTAGTCCCCTCTTTTATAGTCAGGCTTTTCCCATTCAACTCCTGTTATTCTCACCACTTGCAGCTCTACTATGTATTCAAAGCACAGAACCACGTGGTCGCTAGCTCCTAGGGGAATCTCATACTTGATGTCCTCAATGTCTGAGCTGCCCAGGTTGAACACAAGGTCCAATCTTGCTGGTTCATCCTCCCCTCTCACTCTGGGAGTGTCCTTAACATGTTGGTGCATGAGGTTTTCCAGCACCACGTCCAGCATCCTGGCTCTCCATGTTTCGGGACCCCCATGTGGCTCCAGGTTTTCCCAGTCAATCTCCCTGTGGTTGAAATCCCCCATAATCAGCAACTTTGCTCTGCTGGAGTGAGCTCTTCTTGCCACCTCAGCAAGTGTGTCCACCATTGCTCTGTTGCTCTCTTCATATTCCTCTCTTGGCCTCCTGCAGTTCTGTGGTGGATTATACATCACTGCAATGAACACTTTGTGTTCCCCAGTCTGAAGTGTACCTGCTATGTAGTCTCTTTCTCCCGTCTCATCTATGCCTTCCATTTTCTCGAATTTCCATCTGTTTTTTACGAGCAGAGTAACCCCACCTCCCCCCCTGCCCCTTCTATCTTTCCTCATGATCTGGTATCCTGGTGGGAAGATTGCATCTGTTATTGTCTCCGTGAGTTTTGTTTCTGTAACTGCTATGATGTCTGGGGACTTCTCATTGATTCTTTCTTGCCATTCCTCATGTTTATTCGTTAATCCATCTGCATTTGTGTACCAAACCTTCAACTTCTGTTCTAATACTGTAACTGTGGTGTGGGGGGTGGAAACAGAGGGATCGGTGTGTGATGGTTGGTTTGGATTGTTCAGTTGCCTTTGGGGTGTTGTGGCTGGAGTCCTTCTGCAGGTGTTTCTGGGGGGTGCGCTTGTCCTTCCATTTGATCCTGGGTTATTCTGCTCTCCTTTTTCATTTCCTCCCATTTCTCCTTTCGTTTTTGAACTCTCTCTTTCATTGTCTTCCTTTCGTCCTGTGTTCTGTCTCGATCGAGGTACACACTCCGGAACTCCTGCTTGCCTCTCAGCCGTGCTTTCTCCTGCAGGATCATGGTTCGGGTTGATTCTGCCTTGAAAATTACTTTGAGAGGCCGATTCCTTTTCTTTGTGAACCACCCAATTCTCCGAAAATTTGCCACCTGGGTCATGTCCCCCTCGCCTATCACCTTCATGATATCTTCAATCGCTTTTCTTTCCTCCTGCTTTCTTTCATCATAAGTTTCCCCTTTAGCTTCGTCTAGCCAATAGACAAACACGGATCTCTCCCTTTCCACCTCCCACTGTGACTCCCATTGCATCCTCTGATGTGTTTTAGTTCCTTCCCGTGGAGTGTTTCTTCCTTCAGTCCCTTCCCTAGTTATGGCCCCTATGCTTCTTGGTTTGTCCTTCCTGCTCACCTGTTCCTGGCCCCCACAGGTATCTGGTAAGATCCTTGCACATGTTCTAGTTCCTTCAATGTCTTCCAACCTCTCATTCTGTCCTAGTGTGCTCCTTGTCTTTGTTTTGGCCCCATGTGGGTTTGACAGGACCTCTGCATACAGTTTAGATTCCATGCTTCCTTCAGACCTGTTGTCTGTGTTTGATGTAGCCATTGCCGATGCTACTTCTGTAATATCTTTCTCTCTGTGCTGTTTCAGATGTCTCAGCTCCTCTTCTAATCTCTCTATCTTGATTTCTGCTGCTCTGGCCTGTTCCTTCCACCTTCTGCATTCTGCTGCTAACCTCTCTTCCATCTTCCTTTCCAGCTCATCTAGTCTCCTTCCCCAGTCTTCCTCCCTTTTTTTTGAGCTCTATCTCCCATTCCTCCCTCCCAGATTCATCCTTGGAGCCCCTTGTCCTCATCCTGGTTCTAGGTTCCCCTGTTGCTCCACAGAAGGGGGGACGGGTGGTTCGGGGGAGGGGAATAGATGGTTAGGAGGAGAGGGGATGGATGGTTGTGGGGGAGGGGGAGGATGGTTATGGGCGGGGTAGAGTTTGGTGGGGGAGGCGTTAGAGGGTTTGAGGGAGAGAGGGGATGGATGGTTATCGGGGAGGGAGAGGATGGTTATTGGAGGGAGGGAGGTAGTTGGGGGGGTTAGACGGTTTGGGGAGGGGTTAGGTGGTTTGGGGGAGGGGTAGGTGGCTAAAGTGAGGTGGTTAGGGAAGGGGGAAAGGTGGTTAGGGGAGGGGGGGTACGTGTTTGTGTGTTTGTGTCAAGTGGTGGAGGGTGTGTGTGTGGGTGTGTGTGTGTGTGTGTGCATGTGCACGTGTGTGTGTGTGTGTGTGTGTGTGTGTGTGTGTGGTGTATGTGTGGTGTGTGTGTGGTGTGTGTGTGTGGTGTGTGTGTGTGTGGTGTGTGTGTGTGGTGTGTGTGTGGCGTGTGTGTGGTGTGTGTGTGTGTGTGGGGTGTGTATGTGTGGTGTGTGTGTGTGTGGTGTGTGTGTGTAGTGTGTGTGTGTGTGTGTGTGGTGTGTGTGTGTGGTGTGTGTGTGTGTATATGTGTGTGTGTTTGTGTGTGTGTGTGTGTTTGTGTGTGTGTGTGTGTGTGTATGTGTTTATGTATGTGTGTGTGTATGTATGTGTGTGTGTATGTGTGTGTGTATGTGTGTGTGTGTGTGTGTGTGTCTGTGTGTCTGTGTGTGTGTGTGTGTGTGTGTGTGTGTGTGTGTGTGTGTGTGTGTGTGTGTGTGTGTGTGTGTGTGTGTCTACCCTTGTGTGTGTGTGCTTGTGTGTGAGGGAGGGAGGGTTAGGGGGGGTAGGTGGTGTGTGTGTGTGTGCGTGCTTGTGTGCTTACTCTGCTACTTGTACCCACCTAGTTGTGGGTGCATGGGTCAAGTCACAGTTCCTGGCCACGCCTCTTCACTGGTCTCTACTAGGTCACTCTTCCTGCTCCATGAAATTTATCATACCTCTTCTTAAAGCCATATATGGAACCTGCCTCCACTACATCACTTCCAGTTTTATTCCACTTCCTGACAACTCTGTAACAGAAGAAATATATCCTAACATTCCTGTGATTCATCTGAGTCATCAACATAAATCCTGTCTGTCCATGTTGTCAATTCCTCTCAGTGCTTTATATGTCGTTATTATATCCCCCTATCTCTCCTATCCTCGCGTGTCGTCAAGACGATTTCCCTTACTGTTTCCTCGTAGGAAATGCCCCTTAGCTCTGGGACTAGTCTTGTTGCAAACGTTTGCACTTTCTCTAATTTTCTTACATGCTTACTGGTGCTGCATCCTCCAATATAGGCCTGACGTATACGGTGTACAGGGTCCTGAACGATTCCTTATTGAGATGTCGAATGCTATTCTCAGGTTTGCTTGGAGTCCGTATGCTGTAGCAGTTATTTGGTTGATGTGCGCCACAGGAGATGTGCCCGGTGTTAAACTCACCCCAAGATCCGTTTTCTTGAGTGAGGTTTGTAGTCATTGGACCCCTAGCTGTACTCTGTCTGCGGTCTTCTTTGCCATTCCCCAATGTTCATGACTTTGCACTTGCTGGGATTGAACCCTACGAGCCAGTTTCTGGACCAGGCCTGCAGCCTGTCCAGATCCCTTTATAGATTTTCCTGGTCCTCGTCCGACTGAATTCTTCTCATTAACTTCACATCATCCTATTACAGTGACACTTCTGAATCTACCTATTCAATCATATCGTTCACATATACCAGAAACAGCACCAGACCTAGAACTGACCCCTGGGTAAGCCTGCTCTTCACAGGCAACCACTGTTACACCTCGATACGTACCATGGCTCGCTTATGTCTTCCTGACAGGTATTTCCTGATCCATTGCACTGCCTTTCTGTTACACCTGCATGATCCACCAGCTTTCACACTAATCTCTTGTGTGGAACTGTGTCAAAAGCCTTCTTACAGTCCGAGAAAACGCAATCTACCCACCCCTCTCTCTCTTGTCTCACTGCTATCACCCTGTCATAGAACTCTCATAGGTTTGTGACACAGGATTTTCAGACCCTGAAACCGTGCTGGTTGCCGTTTATGGGGATAATCCCACTGTGATCCATCCGTTATAATAAGAAGTTTTCAAAAAGACTCTACACAAAGGAGCTTTGATTAGAGCGCCTCCATAGGCTTCTAACAGAACTTCCAACTGGGGAACATCATTCTCACTTGTAGGTAACACTCTCTTTCTTAGTAATGTGATGTAAGAACCCGTGTCCCGAAATGTGTTAATGTCCACTAACCTTTTCAAATCTAACTCAACTTGTCCTTTTGAATAATAAGGAGCCATTGCCTTCTTCATAAGATTTGCCGGAGTTCCGATATCTAGTCATCGGCGCAGGTGATTCTCGGAAGGAGAAGTCAACCTCGCCTCACTAGATTTTTGGCTATCACCAGTCGAGTGAGTAATCATTTGAGTGGGATATGTTCTTCCGTAGTCCTTCTTCTCGTCTTTATTCCTCTTAAAACACTGGTTCTGCAGATACCCTATCTTCTTACAATATTGACAATATGGATCTTGGTTCCATCTACTAGCAGCTTTTAGAGTTTCACACCCTGTCCTGACTTGGTAATTTTTTCCCCATGAAGGATTGAGACTTTTTCACCAAGGGAACGATCAGAGTATTCTTCCTCCGATCATCTGGTTTTCGTTGGGGAGGCGTCGACTTACTCAGAATCCTGGAATCGGTCAAACGTAACGTTACATCATAACAATCGGCTAGAGAGGCTGTTTCGGTTAACGTAGAAGTAGCATGTCCGATTAGGTAAGAGTGTAGACTCACTGGTACATGGTTGAAGAAGTCTTCATGTAAGATCGTTCCTCCAACGTAGTACACTGAACGGCCCTCTTCCATCTGTGGAATGCCGTTTGCTTCTCCCTCGCAAACTCAAGCCAGGATTGATGGGGTTTTCGTGTTAAACTCGGGAAAATTTTATGATAAGTAGCCGGCAACAATTCATAAGAGTCTAACACGGTTTTTTTTTCACGATGTCATAATTGGAATATTGATCAGAAGGTAACCTAGCCGTACAGTTTCGAGCTTTCCCCGTAAGGACTGTATGTAACAAGGCAGCCCAGTGTTCCTTTGGCCAATGCATCATGTGTGCTTGGTTTTCGAATGCTTCGAAGAAAGAGTCAGGCTAGTATCGCTGAACTTGGGAACCAAATGAGCAGCGCAGTGTAGGTCAAAATGGTTGGGAATATCTTTACTTCGACTGCCTAATTTTTCTTGTAATAGCTGTCTCTCATAACGAATCGACTCTCTTTCAAAGTCCTCCTGATTCAACTTTCGTTTCAGCTCAAGCTGGTTAGCTTAAAGGTGGAGAATGTGCTCTATCCGTTTGCATTGTTCTGAGGATAGTGTTTCAAGGAAGGATTTTGTAGGTTGCGGATTGCCATTTGTAGGTCCAGGTTGGTCGGATTCAGTCAATCTGCAGAACATCATAAGGGCTGGAGATGTAGGGTCGGCTATAAGTGCCATTTCGATCTCTTTCTGACTAACTCTTGGTATCTCCTCCGGAGGTAGTGCCGTATCGAAATCAGGCTATCAGATTCTTCCATTTTGTCTACAGATTCGTCCTGATCATCGAGAAACAATAAGTTTCGTATGATGGAGCGCACAGTGTTTGCAGAATAGTGTCTCTCGTATGGTACTACTAAAACTCTAGCGATTTGCCAACATGTTTGTAATTTCAATGTGGCCAGTCTCTGAGCAGTAATGTCTTCGAATAAGGACTTTAACTCTTCCATAGTAGTTTATAATAGGTCAATAATGGGCCAAAATAGAGCTCCCAGACAGGCCCCCATCTATTACGAATAGAAGCTTGTTTTTGAAAAGTTATTGTTTATCCAGGGTTAAATTGCTTTCTCATCAACAAGGGGAGGAGTCTCCTTTTTTCGTAATACTATTAATAAACCAATTTTCTTGATATCTCAATTTCATCATCTTCAAAAACTAGGGATGAATCAAGACTAGGTCATCACTTATGTTAATTTTAATAAACATACTTAACTTCATCTAGAATATACGAATAAGTGTACATTCATTTTTAAATAGTTTGGGCCCGTTAAATCATAAGCAATTCTAATGCTTAAATATATGAAATTGATAATCTCTGTCATTACAATAGAAATCACTATATACAGCTCAGGTGAGGTACCACTTTCTCAATATCTGAGAAGACTCCAATTCCCAGCATGTCCTTGCCTAGGAAATATACATGTATATGCAAACACAGTAAGTCAATCTTCGAAACGATGAGTTGGGCCAGCTTCTTCAAACACAGGGGTAGGCGAGGCAGAGTCTATGTAGAGTAGACCTGTCCTCAGAGCTTGCCGGTGAGTGACTGCTGGTAACAAGCTTGGTGAATGGTAAGTAACCTCGGGAGAACAGAAGCCGCCAAATTATGACGTCACTTAACAACCCAACTCTCGGACTAGGTTGAGCTTACCTAATTAACCGTATCAAAATGATGAAGGATGAATACGGTAATACTACGACAAACCAGCGGCTTCGATTTAGCTATTACTGAAGCAGCTAGCGAGGTAGTATTATATAGATGAAAAAGAAAAGAAAAATTACGATACATCGTAACACTCAACGACTGCTCTCCTTATTCTCTTGGGTCCCTTGCCTTCTATACTTCTTCCATTCTCTAACCCACTTAATTTTGGCCTCTCTACACATTTGAGTGAACCAAGGGCTCGTTCTAGCCTTCTCATTATTTCTGTTAGTCTTTGGAACAAACCTCACCTCGGTGTCCTTGCATAGTGTTGTCACATATTCTGTCATCTCATTTACTGACTTCACAGCCAGATATCTGTCCCACTGAACCTCTTGCAGGAAATTCTTAATACCTGTATATTCCCTTCTCCTGTAGTTTGGCTTCATTCGTCCTGCCCTTACTGCTTCCCTCTCCAACTGTAACTCTACTATGTATACGAAGCTCAGAATCACGTGGCCACTGGCCCCGAGCGATCATTCATATGTGATGTCCTCAGCATCTGCACTACTCAATGTTAATAGTAAGTCCGGTCTTCCTGGTTTGTCCTCTCTTCTGTTTCTGGTAGTGTCTCTTACGTGTTGGTACATGAGGTTTCCCAGTACCACCTCCGTTGTCTTACCCCTCCTTGTTTCTGGGCCCCCATGTGGCTCCAGGTTCTCCTAGTTAATTTCCTTGTGATTGAAATCGCCCTTCTCGCATGAAGCCTTTTGGCCACTTCTGCCAGTTTTTTACTCTCATCATATTCTTGCCTTGGTCTCTCGCTTTTTTGTGGTGGGTTACACATCACTGTAATTACCACTTTGGGACCTCCAGACTGAAGTGTAGATATTATTTACTCTCTTGCTTGTCCTTCTCCTCTGTCTCCTCTCTCGAGCTCGTCAAAACTCCATTGGTTTTTTGATGAGCAGTGCCACTCCTTCACCCCCTCTGTTCCCTCTGCCTTTTCTCAGGATCTGATATCCCATTGGAAAGATGACATCTGTTATCATTCCTGTGATCTTGGTTTCTGTAAGGGCTATGATGACCGGTGATGCCTCTTTGATTCTTTCTTGCCAATCCTCCCACTGTGTTCTGGGGATGTGTGGGAGGTGGGGTAGTGGACCTGACAGCGTGCTGAGGGATTCAACTGCATAGTGTGGAGTGGGGGCTGTAAGTGTGGATTGTGGGTTGTAGTGGAACAACCTGTTTGGGTGTGGGGTTCTGAGGGTGAGTCTGTGTGTTTGTGCTTGTTGCTCAGCTCGGCTCTGGTTGTCCTCTTCTGACTCTGTCCTTGTCTCTCTTCCCATCCCCTTATGTTTCTGTGTCCTCTCCCTATGCTGCTGTTGTTCTGTTCTTGTTCTGTGGTGTTCTAGAAACATCCTCACTGTCTTGAAAGTCAGTCTGACCGGATGATTTCTCCCCTTCAAGTACCCCCTTATTTTCTGAAAATTTACAATCTCAATCATGTCCTCTTTGCCAATTGCTTTGATGATGCTTTTAATCTCCTGTTTTTCTTTTTGCCATCTTTCATTGTGTGGGCTCCTTTTTACACTCCTGAAGCCCATGAACGAACACTGATTTTCCCTCACCTACTCCCATTGCCTTTCACTCTGTGCCTCTGGGGTCCTTTTTGTACATAGCGATTGTCTCCCTTATTTTTTCCAGTAACTCCTAGTAACATGGTGGTGCCTCTGCATAGGACCTTTCATCTTGTAAATAAATGGTTCAGAGAAATGACAAGTTGATAAATTAGAGACACATGTGCAATACTTGGTTATCTTTAATGAAGAAGCTTTTCACCAAACACTGATGAAACATTTCCCCAGTACATGATTCCCCATCACTTACTGCTATCCCTGCTCTTAACAGCATTTTCTCTACATTCCTCGGCCTTGCTTGGTGGACTGATGGGGGCCTTAGCATAAGTCTTGTTTCCTTCCTCTCCTTTGGGTTCCTCATTTAACAGGGGTGTACCTATTTCAGATGCCATGTCTCCTCTGGACAATAGCTCTGTAACTCAACCATACCCCCGGCCGGGACTTAAGAAATCGTAATGACACGATTGCAAACAAACCATACCCCCACCCGGGATTGAACCCGCGGTCATAGAGTCTCAAAACTCCAGCCCGTCGCGTTAGCCACTAGACCAGCTAGCCACAATAAGATTCGTCCAACTAGGTATATTTCTACACCATAGGAAGGTTAGCACAGGCACCTCTGTGACCACAAATACAAGTTTTTACAGACGAATCTCCAGCTAGCGTGGCCGTGACGAACTCTAGCTCAAGTCCCTTCACTGCCGTCAACATGACTTAAGAAATCGTAATGACAAGATTGCAAATAAACCATACCCCCGGCCGGGATTGAACCCGCGGTCATAGAGTCTCAAAACTCCAGCCCGTCGCGTTAGCCACTAGACCAGCTAGCCACAATAAGATTCATCCAACTAGGTATATTTCTACACCATAGGAAGGTTAGCACAGGCACCTCTGTGACCACAAATGCAAGTTTTTTTTTACAGAGAATCTATGACCGCGGGTTCAATCCCGGCCGGGGGTATGGTTTTGACTGAAGAAATACTTCCTAACATTCCTTTGATTCATCTGAGTCTTCAACTTCCAACTGTGACCTTTTGTTTCTGTGTCCCATCTCTGGAACATCCTGTCTTTGTCCACATTGTCTATTCCATGCTGTATTTTATATGCTGTTATCATGTCTCCCGTGACCCTCCTGTCCTCCCGTGTCGTCAGGCCAATTTCCCTTATCATTCATTGTAGGATAATCCCCTTAGCTCTGGGACTAGTCTTGATGCAAACCTTTGCACTTTTCCTAATTTCTTGACGTGCATGACCAGGTGTAAATTACAAACTGGTGCTGCATACTCCAATATCGGCCTGACGTATATGGTATATAGAGTCCTGAACGATTCCGTACTGAGGTATTGGAACGCTATCCTCAGGTTTGCCAGACGGTTGTATGCTACAGCGGTTATCGATTGATGTGTGCCTCATGAGATGGCCACGTACATTATACTCTGTCTGCGGTCTTCTTTGCCCTTCCCCGATCCTCATGACTTTGCATTTGGCAGGGTTAAATTCAAGGAGCAAGTTGATGGCAAGGGTTGTAGCTTGTCCAGGTCTCTTTGTAGTCCTCAATTTGATTCCCCTCATTAACTTCACATCATTTGCAAACAAGGACAATTCTGAGTTTATCCCTTTCGTTATGTCATTCACGTATACCAAAAACAGCACAGATCCTATGACTGACCCCTGTGGAGCCCCACTTGTCACAGTCGCCCACTCTGACACCTTTGTCATGTACAATGAATCGTTGTTCCCTCCCTGTCAGATGCTCTCTGATCCATTGCAAAGCCTTTCCTGTTATGTGTGCCTGACCCTCTAGCTTTTGCATTAACGTCATGTGAGGAACTGTGTCGAAGGCCATCTTGCAGTCCAAGAAAATGAAGTCTATCCACTCCTCTCTCTCTCTTGTCTTACTTCTGCCACCTTGTCATAAAACTGCAGTAGGTTTGTGACATAGGATTTTCCTTCCCTGAAACCACGCTGGTTGTCGTTTATACGCTTGTTTAGAACATAAGAAAGAACATAAGAACATAAGAACAGGTGCTCCACCACTCTGTACTCACCTAGTTGAGGTTGCGGGGGTCGAGTCCGAGCTCCTGGCCCCGCCTCTTCACTGATCGCTACTAGGTCACTCTCCCTGAACCGTGAGCTTTATCATACCTCTGCTTAAAGCTATGTATGGATCCTGCCTCCACTACATCGCTTCCCAAACTATTCCACTTACTGACTACTCTGTGGCTGAAGAAATACTTCCTAACATCCCTGTGATTCATCTGTGTCTTCAACTTCCAACTGTGTCCCCTTGTTACTGTGTCCAATCTCTGGAACATCCTGTCTTTGTCCACCTTGTCAATTCCTCTCAGTATTTTGTATGTCGTTATCATGTCCCCCCTATCTCTCCTGTCCTCCAGTGTCGTCAGGTTGATTTCCCTTAACCTCTCCTCGTAGGACATACCTCTTAGCTCTGGGACTAGTCTTGTTGCAAACCTTTGCACTTTCTCTAGTTTCTTTACGTGCTTGGCTAGGTGTGGGTTCCAAACTGGTGCCGCATACTCCAATATGGGCCTAACGTACACGGTGTACAGGGTCCTGAACGATTCCTTATTAAGATGTCGGAATGCTGTTCTGAGGTTTGCTAGGCGCCCATATGCTGCAGCAGTTATTTGGTTGATGTGCGCTTCAGGAGATGTGCCTGGTGTTATACTCACCCCAAGATCTTTTTCCTTGAGTGAGGTTTGTAGTCTCTGGCCCCCTAGACTGTACTCCGTCTGCGGTCTTCTTTGCCCTTCCCCAATCTTCATGACTTTGCACTTGGTGGGATTGAACTCCAGGAGCCAATTGCTGGACCAGGTCTGCAGCCTGTCCAGATCCCTTTGTAGTTCTGCCTGGTCTTCGATCGAGTGAATTCTTCTCATCAACTTCACGTCATCTGCAAACAGGGACACCTCAGAGTCTATTCCTTCCGTCATGTCGTTCACAAATACCAGAAACAGCACTGGTCCTAGGACTGACCCCTGTGGGACCCCGCTGGTCACAGGTGCCCACTCTGACACCTCGCCACGTACCATGACTCGCTGCTGTCTTCCTGACAAGTATTCCCTGATCCATTGTAGTGCCTTCCCTGTTATCCCTGCTTGGTCCTCCAGTTTTTGCACCAATCTCTTGTGTGGAACTGTGTCAAACGCCTTCTTGCAGTCCAAGAATATGCAATCCACCCACCCCTCTCTCTCTTGTCTTACTGCTGTCACCATGTCATAGAACTCCAGTAGGTTTGTGACACAGGATTTCCCGTCCCTGAAACCATGTTGGCTGCTGTTGATGAGATCATTCCTTTCTAGGTGTTCCACCACTCTTCTCCTGATAATCTTCTCCATGATTTTGCATACTATACATGTCAGTGACACTGGTCTGTAGTTTAATGCTTCATGTCTGTCTCCTTTTTTAAAGATTGGGACTACATTTGCTGTCTTCCATGCCTCAGGCAATCTCCCTGTTTCGATAGATGTATTGAATATTGTTGTTAGGGGTACACATAGCGCCTCTGCTCCCTCTCTCAATACCCATGGGGAGATGTTATCTGGCCCCATTGCCTTTGAGGTATCTAGCTCACTCAGAAGCCTCTTCACTTCTTCCTCGGTTGTGTGCACTGTGTCCAGCACATGGTGGTGTGCCCCACCTCTCCGTCTTTCTGGAGCCCCTTCTGTCTCCTCTGTGAACACTTCTTTGAATCTCTTGTTGAGTTCCTCACATACTTCACGGTCATTTCTTGTTGTCTCTCCTCCTTCCTTCCTTAGCCTGATTACCTGGTCCTTGACTGTTGTTTTCCTCCTGATGTGGCTGTACAACAGTTTCGGGTCAGATTTGGCTTTCGCTGCTATGTCATTTTCATATTGTCTTTGGGCCTCCCTTCTTATCTGTGCATATTCGTTTCTGGCTCTACGACTGCTCTCCTTATTCTCCTGGGTCCTTTGCCTTCTATATTTCTTCCATTCCCTAGCACACTTGGTTTTTGCCTCCCTGCACCTTTGGGTGAACCATGGGCTCATCCTGGCTTTTTCATTATTCCTGTTACCCTTGGGTACAAACCTCTCCTCAGCCTCCTTGCATTTTGTTGCTACATATTCCATCATCTCATTAACTGGCTTCCCTGCCAGTTCTCTGTCCCACTGAACCCCGTTCAGGAAGTTCCTCATTCCTGTGTAGTCCCCTTTCTTGTAGTTTGGCTTCATTCGTCCTGGCCTTCCTGCTTCTCCCTCCACTTGTAGCTCTACTGTGTATTCGAAGCTTAAAACCACATGGTCGCTGGCCCCAAGGGGTCTTTCATATGTGATGTCCTCGATATCTGCACTACTCAAGGTGAATACTAAGTCCAGCCTTGCTGGTTCATCCTCTCCTCTCTCTCTTGTAGTGTCCCTTACGTGTTGGTACATGAAGTTTTCCAGTACCACCTCCATCATCTTAGCCCTCCATGTATCTTGGCCCCCATGCGGGTCCAAGTTCTCCCAATCGATCTCCTTGTGGTTAAAGTCACCCATGATCAGGAGCTTTGCCCTGCATGCATGAGCTCTTCTGGCCACTGCAGCCAGTGTGTCAACCATCGCTCTATTGCTCTCGTCGTACTCTTGCCTTGGCCTCCTGCTGTTCTGTGGTGGGTTATACATCACTGCTATTACCACCTTGGGACCTCCAGAGTGAAGCGTTCCCGCTATGTAATCACTTTCTTCTCCGCTGTCTCCTCTCTCCAGCTCATCAAAATTCCAGCGATTTTTGATCAGCAATGCCACTCCTCCACCCCCCCTGTTCCCTCTGTCTTTCCTCAGGATTTGGTATCCCGTTGGAAAGATGGCATCTGTTATCATACCTGTAAGCTTGGTTTCTGTGAGAGCTATGATGTCCGGTGATGCCTCTTTGACTCTTTCATGCCACTCCTCCCACTTATTCGTTATTTCATCAGTGTTTGTGCACCATACCTTCAGTTTCCTTTCCAACACTGTGGTTGGGGGGGGCCTGTGAGGGTGGGAGACCTGGTAGCATACTGTGGGATTCTATAGCTCGGTGTTGGGTGGAAGCTGTGGGTATGGATTGTAGTGTGTGTTGGGATGGTGTGATAGGTTGTGGGGTTCTGAGAATAGTTGTGTGTGTGCTTGCCCTTGCTGCTCTGTTCTGCTCTGACTGACCTCTGCTGGTTCCATCCTTGTCTCCTTTCCTAGCTCCTTTCGCTTTTTTGTCCTCTCCCTCAGCTGCTGTCGTTCTGTTTGTGTTCTGTCTCTGTCTAGGAACACCCTCTTGTACTCTTCCGAGTATTTCAACCGTGGTTTCTCTTGGAGGATCCTGTTCCACACTGTTTCCGTCCTGAGAATCAGCTTGATTGGTCGGTTTCTCCCCTTCGAGTACCCCCCTATTCTCTGAAAATTTACAATCTCGTCCATCTCTTCACCTATTTCCGTGATGATTTTCTCAATCTCCTTTCTTTCTTCCTGCTGCCTTTCAGTGTGTGTCCTTTCCTCTCTCTCCTGAAGCCCATGGATAAACACTGATTTTGCCCTTTCCTCCTCCCATTGCCTCACCCTCTGTGACTCTGGATCCTGCCTGTATGTGGTCATTTTCTCCCTTGATTTTTCCAGTGGCTCTTGATAGCATGGTTGTGCCTCAGCATTCGACCTATCACCCTCTCCATCTGCACCCAGCTGTTCTTCCCTTTCACTCCTTGGCCCTTCTTGGCAGGCTGATATGACCTTAGCATAATTCATATCTCCTTCCTTCCTGTTCGGCCTCTCAGCTTCATATGCTGTGTCTTCTCTGGTCACTGCCCCTGTAACTCGCTTCAGCCTATTTATCTCAACTTCTAGGACCCTTATCCTGGCTACTGCAGTTTCGACTTGTGCCTCCCAATTCTTTGTCTCCTTCTCCAACCTCTTTTCCAATTTCACAGAGAGCTCTTTTCTCCAGGCTTTTTTCAGAAAGCTCTCCTAATTTTCTCTCCCACTCTTGTTCCATCCTTTTCCACTGCTCCTCCATCCCCTCCTCCCTACCAGAACCATTCTCATCTGATCCCTGGTTCCTGCGAGTCCCCACCATTTTTATTTTTTAGTGAGAGAGAGAGAGAGAGAGAGAGAGAAGGGAAAGGTAGGAGAGGGGGAGAGTGACAAGGGAAAATGGGGGAGAGAGAGAGAGAGAGAGAGAGAAGGGAAAGGTAGGAGAGATGGGGAGAGTGAGAAGGGAAAAGGGGGAAGAGAGAGAGTGGGCAGTGAGAGAGGGAGAGAGAGAGGAGAGGGAAGATAATGAGATAGGAGAGATGTTTTGAGAGGAGAGATAGGAGAGAGAGAGATGGGAGAGAGAGAGATGAGAGAGAGTGTTAGGTAGAGAGTGATAGGTAGAGAGTGATAGGTAGAGAGTAAAGAGAGAGAGAGGGAGAGAGAGAGAGAGAAAGCAAAGAGAGGGGAGGAGAGAGGGGGAGAGAGGGGGAGAAGGGGGGAAAGAGGGGGGAGATGGAGAGAGGGGGAAAGAGGGGAGAGAGAGGATAGGGGGAGAGAGAGGGGAGGAGGGGAGAGAGATGGGAAAAGGGAGAGGGGAGAGATAATGAGAGGGGAGAGATGGGAGAGGGGAGAGAGGTAGAGAGTGATAGGTAGTGAGAGATAGGTAAAGAGTGAGATAGGTAGAGAGAGAGAGAGGTAGAGAGAGATAAGTAGAGAGATAGAGGGGGAGACGGTAGTGAGAGAGAGAGAGGAGTGAGGTTTAGATGGTCAGTTCACAGGAAGGTGTGAAATCCTGTGTATGTGTTTTTGCGTGTGTACTACAGCTTACAAGTGCGTGTTCCTGTGTGTGTGTGTGTGTATTGTGTGTGTGTGCGCCCACTTCTAAGTATTCATACTGCTAATTAATACCGGTAAATACCAGTAATTCTAAAGCTTGCTAATCGTTTTAACACTTATCGATTCTACTTATAAAATACAGAAAGTAGCTAGGTTGTAAAATTTAGCTTGTCTCAGCTACTAGGTCACTCTCCCTGAGCCGTGAGCTTTATCATACCTCTGCTTAAAGCTATGTATGGATCCTGCCTCCACTACATCACTTCCCAAACTATTCCACTTACTGACTACTCTGTGGCTGAAGAAATACTTCCTAACATCCCTGTGATTCATCTGTGTCTTCAGCTTCCAACTGTGTCCCCTTGTTACTGTGTCTAATCTCTGGAACATCCTGTCTTTGTCCACCTTGTCAATTCCTCTCAGTATTTTGTATGTCGTTATCATGTCGCCCCTATCTCTCCTGTCCTCCAGTGTCGTCAGGTTGATTTCCCTTAACCTCTCCTCGTAGGACATTCCCTTGAGCTCTGGGACTAGCCTTGTTGCAAACCTTTGTACTTTCTCTAAGTTTCTTGACGTGCTTGACCAGGTGGACTACCTGGAGGTTACCTGGAGGTTATTCCGGGGATCAACGCCCCCGCGGCCCGGTCCATGACCAGGCCTCCCGATGGATCAGGGCCTGATCAACTAGGCTGTTACTGCTGGCCGCACGCAGTCCGACGTACGAGCCACAGCCCGGCTGATCCGGCACCGACTTTAGGTATCTGTCCAGCTCTCTCTTGAAGGCAGCCAGGGGTTTATTGGCAATTCCCCTAATGCTTGATGGGAGGCTGTTGAACAGTTTTGGGCCCCGGACACTTATGGTGTTTTCTCTTAGTGTACCAATGGCGCCCCTACTTTTTATTGGCGGCATTTTGCATCGCCTGCCCAGTCTTTTACTTTCGTAGGGAGTGATTTCTGTGTGCAGATTTGGGACCATTCCTTCCAAGATTTTCCAAGTGTAGATTATGATATATCTCTCCCTCCTGCGTTCCAACGAGTACAAGTCAAGTGCTTCCAAGCGTTCCCAGTAGTTAAGGTGCTTGACAAAACTTATACGTGCAGTAAAGGATCTCTGTACACTCTCTAGATCTGCGATTTCACCTGCTTTGTATGGAGATGTTAATGTACAGCAGTATTCCAGCCTAGAGAGAACAAGTGATTTGAAAAGTATCATCATGGGCTTGGCATCTCTCGTTTTGAAAGTTCTCATTATCCATCCACTAGTCTTGTTGCAAACCTTTGCACTTTCTCTAGTTTCTTTACATGCTTGGCTAGGTGTGGGTTCCAAACTGGTGCCGCATACTCCAATATGGGCCTAACGTACACGGTGTACAGGGTCCTGAATGATTCCTTATTAAGATGTCGGAATGCTGTTCTGAGGTTTGCTAGGCGCCCATATGCTGCAGCAGTTATTTGGTTGATGTGAGCTTCAGGAGATGTGCCTGGTGTTATACTCACCCCAAGATCTTTTTCCTTGAGTGAGGTTTGTAGTCTCTGGCCCCCTAGACTGTACTCCGTCTGCGGTCTTCTTTGCCCTTCCTCAATCTTCATGACTTTGCACTTGGTGGGATTGAACTCCAGGAGCCAATTGCTGGACCATGTCTGCAGCCTGTCCAGATCCCTTTGTAGTTCTGCCTGGTCTTCGATCGAGTGAATTCTTCTCATCAACTTCACGTCATCTGAAAACAGGAACACCTCAGAGTCTATTCCTTCCGTCATGTCGTTCACAAATACCAGAAACAGCACTGGTCCGAGGACTGACCCCTGTGGGACCCCGCTGGTCACAGGTGCCCACTCTGACACCTCGCCACGTACCATGACTCGCTGCTGTCTTCCTGTCAAGTATTCCCTGATCCATTGTAGTGCCTTCCCTGTTATCCCTGCTTGGTCCTCCAGTTTTTGCACCAATCTCTTGTGTGGAACTGTGTCAAACGCCTTCTTGTAGTCCAAGAAAATGTGTGTGTATGTGTGTGTGTGTGTGTGTATGTGTGTGTGTGTGTGTGTGTGTGTGTGTGTGTGTGTGTGTGTGTGTGTGTGTGTGTGTGTGAGAGAGTGTGTGTGTGTGTATGTGTGTGTGTGTGTATGTGTGTGTGTGTGTGTGTGTGTGTGTGTGTGTGTGTGTGTGTGTGTGTGTGTGTGTGTGTGTGTGTGTGAGTGTGTGTGTGTGTGTGTGTGTGTGTGTGTGTGTGTGTGTGTGTGTGTGTGTGTGTGTGTGTGTATGTGTGTGTGTGTGTGTGTGCCCCCACTTCTAAGTATTCATACTGGTAATAAATACCGGTAGATACCAGTAATTCTAAGCTTACCAATACTTGTAACACTTATCGATTCTACTTATAAAATTCAGAAAGTAGCTAGCTTGTAAAATTTAGCTTGTCTCAGCTTAAGTGTCTGACGTTATCCCTCACTATCGCTTTACTCCTTGCACTCTCGTCTATGCTATTTCTATTCTAATTCTGGTAATGGCTTGCAGGAGTGAGTGACCAGTATCTAACAGTGATGCAGGACCAGAACTCAACCTTGCAAAATGCAACCTCAACAGGTGAATACTTGCGCTGACAGCGGTGTGATGACAAGTTGCCAGAAGCTGATGACGTAGTCGTCGTACATAGGCCTTCTATCACTATTTTGTAACTCCTTCACCCGTGATGTTTATAACCATATATGCTCATGCATCCCGCGTTCCTCAAGTGATTTCACTTTTCACTTATTACAGAATACACTTCACATTTGGTGTTACACTTTATATGTATAATGGCATACAAACTGTTGTGACGTCACTGCTTCAGCAGGCCTACTGCCACCTTCCCTTGTTGTATATTTTATTTTTTCTTTCTCCCTTTGCTTTTTAACTTTTTCACTCTCACATTACGGTGCCCCACATTTCCCTTGTTAACCAAACGCTGGTAATTCTTTATCACCCGTTTCCACACTCACTTTGATCTTTTTATGTTTGTATCAGTGTGGCAACAGTGCCTAGTAGATCCACAACGGTGTGTGCGTGTGTGTGTGTGTGTGTGTGTGTGTGTGTTTGTGTGTGTGTGTGTGTGTGTGTGTGTTTGTGTTTATGTGTGTGTGAGTGTGTGTATGTGTGTTATGTGTATAATACATTTAGAGACTGAGAGACAGTTCCCAGTGATTGTTATGTAGTCTGGTTGTGGCGTCAATGAACATGTAGGGAAATATTTCCAAATTTTATGTAATCAAGTTAATTAACTACCCTCATTTTGTATAATAGTAGAGCTTTTTATCTAAAATTCATATTGTGTATGTAAATGTTATGTTTATGCACATATTGGCTAATACGTATACATTATTTAATTACAGAATAACTATGTTAAACCACGTCAGTTAGGCAGAAAAAAATTCAATACATGTGTGAAAGTGACGCAAATTATTACAAATACACCGATATTTTAAAACGATATTTAATCTCTTTCATAATTATTTTATTTAATGAAATTCAAACCAATTATTCACCGAACTGAGATAAATTACTACTGTTTATGATATATTTTGACATCAGTATGAAAACATAACAAGCAAAACAAACTTTAAATGGGACAAGATTTAGGTCAGGAATAAGCTTGTTCAAGTTGTAAGTTTATTTCTATGAACTTCATTTCTTGATATATCTCTTTCATGGTCGAAAGATTCTGAAGGCAGTGAGGAAGGAGACTTTGACCAACTCTCTCTCTTTGCATTGTTTTGGTTTGAGTCAAAATGTAACTGATCAATTTTGTGAATATATTATTTGGTAAACATTAAATTAGAGTCTTTTTTTACCCGTGTGTGCAGTTATATCCAAAATATATTTAGAAATTATTCTACACACAAGTAAATATGTTGTCTACGAAAGCTTTTAAAAATATAATTATCTATTACACATTTACTTCCCAAATGACGTCAATGTATTGATGGAGGAATGTGCCTACATGCCATATATATATTCGGTTTACAATAATTCCTCTTACGTTTTATGGGTCAGTGCTTAAAGCATACCACACATACATAAACTCGCCGGTACCTACAACCCATCAGCGGAATAAACTGACAGATACATTGTTTGCATGTTAGCAACGTGATTAAGTTGTTGAACAATCATCCCATGAAAATTGTTCCGGATGTTGTAGTAGTGTATTCCCCTCAAGGAAGGTTCCTTGATGTTGGTGAGGGGCTCTTGATTTAGGGAATTGGATCTGTGCTCCAGTTCCCCGAATTAAGCCTGAATGCCTTCCACATCCCCCCCAGGCGCTGTATAATCCTCCGGGTTTAGCGCTTCCCCCTTGATTATAATAATAATAATAATAATGTAGTAGTGTATTAAGCCCTGTATGGCACGGACCACTTTACATTAATATTATTATAATCAAGGGGAAGCGCTAAACCCGTAGGATTATACAGCGCCTGGGGGGGATATGGAAGGTATTCAGGTTTAATTTAAGGAACTGGAGAACAGATCCAATTCCCTAGATCAAGAGCCCCTCACCAGCATCAAGGAACCTCCCTTGAGTGGGACCACTTTAGAGTATTTCGTAGTGTGTTAGAAACACCATCCTGAGCTGAGCATCGTCTGATGTAAGGGTTGCCCAGCCTCCTGTGGCGCCAAACATCAGTGATCTTCATCTGTACAGGCGCATCTGAGAACCAGGGACACATCAGTCAACTACTGCGTGCCTGTTACTTCATAAGAACATAAGAACATAAGAATGTAGGAACACTGCAGAAGGCCTACTGGCCCATACGAGGCAGGTCCTTATCAAAACGACATCTACCTAAAGCTACTCAAGAAATAACTCCCGTACCCCTTGACACCAATCAAACCCAGCCCCTCCCACTCATATATTTGTCCAGTCTCTTCTTAAAGCTACCCAAGGTCCTAACCTCTATCACCCCACTGGGAAGACTGTTCCACGCATCTACAACTCTGTTAGAAAACCAGTACTTACCTATGTCCTTTCTAAATCTAAATTTATCCAACTTAAATCCATTATTCCTGGTTCTTACCTGGTTCGACACCCTCAGTACTTTATTAATGTCTCCCTTGTTTATGCCCGTCATCCACTTATACACTTCAATGATATCTCCCCTCATTCTACGCCTCTCCAGAGAGTGGAGATTTAAGGCTTTAAGTCTATCTTCATACGGGAGGTTCCTTACACAGTAAATCATTTTAGTCATTCTTCTTTGTATGTTCTCTAATGAGTCTATGTCCGTCCTGTAGTAAGGGGACCAAAACTGAGCAGCATAATCTAAATGAGGCCTCACTAGTGATGTATAGAGCTGTAAAATAACTTTTGGACTTCTGTTACTTATACTTCTTGAGATAAATCCAAGTAATCTGTTGGCCTTGTTGCGCACACTGAGGCACTGCTGTCTTGGCTTTAGATTTCTGCTTACCATGACTCCCAAGTCTTTTTCACATTCTGTATGACCAAGCTCTACTTCACCTAGATTATAGCTTCGAGGGTTATTTTCATTACCAAGGGCAAGTACCTTACACTTATCCACATTAAACTTCATCTGCCATTTCTCAGACCAAGACATTAATTTGTTCAAATCGTCCTGGAGTTCATTGATATCCTCCTCAGAGTGAATTATACTGCCTATCTTTGTATCATCATCATTCAAAATGTTGCCCTTAATTTTTATTAGTTTAGGATTAATTTATACTCAAAGATAAGAGAAATTAATACAAATCACCAAATTACTGTGCATAATTTTACATTCATTCTTTACGTGCTTGTAATAACTGAAAAAGAAGCAATGTAAAGTCATGGAGATTGATCTAATGTAAAGTAATTCTACCAGCCA